>NC_083761.1:41182120-41515245 GCF_963514075.1 Conger conger
CACAAAATTCCACAGGTTGGGGCTGGTGACAAAACTGTACTGTCTGAACCCCAAAGCCATGAGTGTGATTGAGCTCTATGGTATTCTGGACCCGGTCACCCGGGACTGGACTGATGGGATCCTGTCCAACATCTTCCGGGACATCAACAAGCCCACGGACAAAAAGGAACGGAGGTAGGAGGAACTGACGGGCCTCTGAGCAGCGGCCATTTTAACTGCCAACATTTAAACAGCTTGCAATGGAGAAATCCTAAGTAGTAATTAGTTCAGTGATCATGTCAGTTAGATCCAACTTTGTTTCCTTGACATGGAATTTTAAATAGTAAAATAATGACATTGTAATTTCCATCAACATGGAGTTTTTCATTTTCCAAGACGTTCTTCATTGTGCCTTGTTATTTTGAGTTGTTTCAAATTCAGCAATCACTGTCAGAACATTATGGATCCTCATTCACTGAGCAGTGTTGTCATCTAGAGCTGTTTTCTGAGAGCGTGGCCCGCTGTCCCACAGGTACATCCTGTTCGATGGGGACGTCGACGCCCTGTGGGTGGAGAACATGAACTCTGTGATGGACGACAACAAGCTGTTGACCCTCGCCAACGGGGAGAGAATCCGCCTTCAGGGACACTGTGCCCTGCTGTTTGAGGTGAGGACACCTGTACACACACACACACACAGTACACCTGATACAGACACACCTGTACACGCTCAGGGCCCTGGACCTAGAGACAAGCAAAATAAATGTATGCACTGCAGAAACCAAACAATAAGTCAATCTTAACAAATATTTTAGCCTTATATTTAGACTTAAATTCAAATTTCTATTATTGTTTGCTAAAAAAGACAGATTGCCAATGAGGAGAGAGATTTAAGACAATTTCAAGGATTGCCAGTGGGGCAAAGCATGTAAAAGTAACTAAAAGCAAGCTAATATTTTCTACCTGAGAGAAAAAAAAACGTTTTGTAATGTCTCATTACAAGACAAAAAAACTTGTTGAGACATTCTTTATTTGCATGTGGTCATGCATAAAATGTAAAAATAATAACTTCCAGTTTCAAGCTGATTTGCTATTGCCCTGGCTTCCATTCCCAGTGAATAGGGAGGAACAGGTGCAGTAATTCTAGAAAGACTGTGAGTATTGTAGATTTCACTGATAAAGTCTCTGCTTCAGGTGGGAGATCTGCAGTACGCCTCCCCTGCCACTGTGTCCCGCTGTGGGATGGTCTTCGTGGACCCCAAGAACCTGCGGTACGCCCCCTACTGGCAGAAGTGGGTCAAAACAAGGGGCTCAAAGGTAAGCTAGCCTATCCCTGAACAGTGAATTTAATAAAAAAGCGGCTTGTTTGAGGTAATTTTTCTGTCATTAGCTGTAACACATGTAACACACGTAAACGTTAGGCTATGTGTGAATGGATGTTCTGTTATGTTTCCATGGCAGGAGCAGCCGGAGCTGGACAGGTTGTTTGAGAAGTATGTCCCCAAGTGCATCGACATGATCGTGGACGGAGTTGTGGATGGCAAGCAGGAGGAGAAGCTCAAGACCATCGTTCCCCAGACTGACTTAAACATGGTGAGCAGGAAACCACAGGGAGGCGTGCTACAAACACACAAGTGCACAAGGTCGCTGGTTGCGTGTGTAGACGGTCACAGCATCAGTGGTTGTGTGCAGTCTGTGTGTGCGGTCTGTCAGGGTGGTGTTGTTTGTGTGTGCGGTCTGTCAGGGCGTTGTTGTTTGTGTGTGCGATTGTGTGCTGTCTGTCAGGGCGTTGTTGTACGTGTGTGCGGTCTGTCAGGGTGTTGTTGTTTGTGTGTGCGATTGTATGCAGTCTGTCAGGGCATTGTTGTTTGTGCGTGCGGTCTGTCAGGGCGTTGTTGTACGTGTATGCGGTCTGTCAGGGCGTTGTATGTGTGTGCGGTCTGTCAGGGTGTTGTTGTTCGTGTGTGCGGTCTGTCAGGGTGTTTTCGTTTGCGTGCGGGTGTGTGCAGGTGGTGCAGCTGTCCATGATGCTGGACGGCCTGCTGGTTGAGGACGGGCTGGACGCGGCGGTGCTGGAGTGCTTCTTCCTGGAGGCCCTCTGCTGCTCTCTAGGGGGCACCCTGGTTGACGCCGGGAAGGTCAAATTCGACGGGTTTGTCAAGAAGATTTCCTGCATGACCACATCGAACAACGAGAACTCCCTCGCCAACCCTGGGGAGTTTCCGGGTGAGCTTCGCCCTGCTAACCAACAGGCCGGCACATTTGTGTTTATGCTTGATATTTGCTTGTCTGTGTTTGGTTCTGAATGAATCGCCTTTCTCATAAGACCATGCTACATCAATAATATGGTGAATCCTTGGTGGTAAGGAGTGACCAGGCAATCGAAAGGATATGAAAGCAGAAGTCGGACTTTACTCCTTATCAATAGCAAAGCTTACCACTTTTATAAAATGTTCTTGTGGTGGTTCTTGAGTACATTATTAAATGTATTCTCTGCACCTGTGCAGGTACTTTGCCCACTCTGTACGATTTTCATTTTGACGGCGAGCAGAGAAAGTGGGTGCCCTGGAGTTCGCTGGTGCCGACCTACATCCACAACAACGATGTCCAGTTCATTGATGTCCTTGGTAAGAAGATCCGTGTACAGTTCACTGAGCTCTGGATTATTACCCGTCGTACTAACGTGCTAACCTCTCATGCTAACGTGCTAACCTGTCAAGCTAATGTGCTAGCCTGTCATGCTTACATACTAACCTGTCAAGCTAATATGCTAACCTGTGTGAAGCTAACATGCTGTCAAGCTAACGTGCTAACTCTTCCTGCCTCAGTGCCCACCGTGGACACCACACGTGCCAGCTGGCTGCTGATGCAGATGGTGAAGATCAAGCGGCCCGTCGTGCTGGTGGGGGAGTCGGGTACCTCCAAAACCGCCACCACCCAGAACTTCCTGAAGAACCTCAACACAGACACCACTGTGAGTCCTGCAGTCGGGGACAGAACTAGCAAGGCAGCTCTCGTTGTTGCTTTGCATGTGAAAATAACAAGTTACTCACAGACTTGCTTTTAAACTGAAACTGATATTTCCTTTAATTACCTTCAATCACAAGATCACACAGTTAACCTAATTTCAAAACATTGTAAACATGGGGCTTCACTTATTGAAATTTACTTGAGTATATTTACCTAATTAATTTTCAGCGAGATTTGAGGCAGTTGTGGGCCACTTAATGGACACAGACATTATATACCGTAGCTCCAAGCTTCTTTCAAAATGTCAGTTGTGGGATGTGTGAGTAATATTCATCTCACAAATTTGACTTGAGATTTTTGCACCACCTCCACAAGGAAAACCAAATCTTGCATCTGCCCTTGTGAGTATTGTGAATCATCTGTGAGTCATCATTTGTACGTGATCAGGCTCAACGGTGACTTTCAGATGATGCTGACCATCAACTTCTCGTCGCGCACCACGTCCATGGACCTGCAGCGGAACCTGGAGGCCAATGTGGAGAAGAGGACCAAGGAGACTTACGGCCCGCCTATGGGCAAGAGGCTGCTGGTCTTCATGGACGACCTCAACATGCCTCGGGTGAGGCCAGGGGACCAAAAGCGGTCAACAAAATTTTCTCAGAGTAGGAGTGCTGATCTAAGGCTGGGTGTGTGTGTGTGTGCAGGTGGATGAGTACGGCACCCAGCAGTGTGTGTGTTTGTGTGTGTGTGTGTGTGTGTGTGTGCAGGTAGATGAATATGGCACTCAGCAGTGTGTGTGTGTGTGTGTGTGCAGGTGGATGAGTACGGCACCCAGCAGTGTGTGTGTGTGTGCAGGTGAATGAATATGACACTCAGCAGTGTGTGTGTGTGTGTGTGTGTGTGTGTGTGCAGGTGGATGAATAATGAATATGGCACTCAGCAGTGTGTGTGTGTGTGTGTGTGTGTGCAGGTGGATGAATATGGCACTCAGCAGTGTGTGTGTGTATGTGTGTGTGTGCAGGTGGATGATTATGGCACTCAGCAGTGTGTGTGTGTGTGTGTGTGTGTGCAGGTGGATGAATATGGCACTCAGCAGTGTGTGTGTGTATGTGTGTGTGTGTGTATGTGTGTGTGTGTGTGTGTGTGCAGGTGGATGAATATGGCACTCAGCAGTGTGTGTGTGTGTGTGTGTGTGCAGGTGGATGAGTACGGCACCCAGCAGTGTGTGTGTGTGTGTGTGTGCAGGTGAATGAATATGACACTCAGCAGTGTGTGTGTGTGTGTGTGTGTGTGCAGGTGGATGAATATGGCACTCAGCAGTGTGTGTGTGTGTGTGTGTGTGCAGGTGGATGAATAATGAATATGGCACTCAGCAGTGTGTGTGTGTGTGTGTGTGTGTGCAGGTGGATGAATATGGCACTCAGCAGTGTGTGTGTGTGTGTGTGCAGGTGGATGATTATGGCACTCAGCAGTGTGTGTGTGTGTGTGCAGGTGGATGAATATGGCACTCAGCAGTGTGTGTGTGTGTGTGTGTGTGTGTGCAGGTGGATGAATAATGAATATGGCACTCAGCAGTGTGTATGTGTGTGTGTGCAGGTGGATGAATATGACACTCAGCAGTGTGCATGTGTGTGTGTGCAGGTGGATGAATATGACACTCAGCAGTGTGTGTGTGTGTGTGTGTGTGTGCAGGTGGATGAATAATGAATATGGCACTCAGCAGTGTGTGTGTGTGTGTGTGTGTGTGCAGGTGGATGAATATGGCACTCAGCAGTGTGTATGTGTGTGTGTGCAGGTGGATGATTATGGCACTCAGCAGTGTGTGTGTGTGTGTGTGTGTGTGTGTGTGTGTGTGTGTGTGCAGGTGGATGAATATGGCACTCAGCTGTGTGTGTGTGTGTGTGTGTGTGCAGGTGGATGAGTACGGCACTCAGCAGTGTGTGTGTGTGTGTGTGTGTGTGTGTGTGTGTGTGCAGGTGGATGAATATGGCACTCAGCTGTGTGTGTGTGTGTGTGTGTGTGCAGGTGGATGAATATGGCACTCAGCAGTGTGTGTGTGTGTGTGTGTGTGTGTGTGTGTGTGTGTGTGTGTGTGCAGGTGGATGAGTACGGCACCCAGCAGCCCATCGCCCTGCTAAAGCTGCTGCTGGATCGGGGGGGCATGTATGATCGGGGCAAGGAGCTCAACTGCAAGATCCTGAAGGACCTGGGCTTCATCGCCGCCATGGGCAAGGCCGGGGGGGGGCGCAATGAGGTGGACCCCCGCTTCATCTCCCTCTTCAGCGTCTTCTACATCCCCTTCCCCGAGGAGCAGGCCCTGCACCACATCTACGCCTCCATCCTCAACGGACACTGCATGGTGATTGGCCGATTGGTTAACCGGTTGATTTGCTGACTGGCTAAGATCATTAACCCTTTTTTTTTTTTTTAAAGGTGTAAGATCACAAATGGGTGATTACAATGTTCTCAACGGAACATTCCAATGCTGATGTCACAATTACTACTGGTAACTGAAAGCAACCAGTAGAACACTGACTTGGAATTTTGAAACACATTCTAAAAGACATGCACTTTGAAGTGTTAAAATAGAACGCAGTTGTATACGTACATCCCTGAAGACCATGTTACAGTGATTTCACACTTTAAAGAAGTCATAACAATTATTTATATTTTGCGATCCCTCTTGTGACAGGTAGGCCAACATTGTCGGTATCCTTCAGACTGTAAAGCCTATCAAAATGTGCTGGACAAGCATGACATAAATAAATTACACAGACTGGGAAAGACAACATGAAGTGCAAAATGATGGTCTGTGAATATAGGTCTTCCAAATGTGCTGTGCTCGTGACCAGTTAAAATACACTTATGGCACCAAACCAGAAGTCTGCTACATGACAAAAATGAACCAAAATGTATCACAAAGGTAACAAGGTTTCTCTTTTGCCTCTACAGGCCTTTGATGAATGCATTCAAAACATCTGCGACAAGCTGACTTACTGCACTCTGGAGCTGTACAAGAACATAATTAGGGAATTACCCCCAACCCCCTCCAAGTTCCACTACATCTTCAACCTGCGGGACCTCTCCAGGGTCTACAACGGCATGGTCATGACCAACACGGAACAGTGAGGCCTCCGCCATTCCGCTAGCCTGGCTAACTGTAGTAATGACACGCTGGCAGCCATTTTGTTTCTTCATGTGGGGCTTCTCTGCCTGCAGGTACACGGAAATCAAACTGTTTGTGAGGGTCTGGAGGAACGAGTGCCTGCGGGTGTTCCATGACAGGCTCATTAACGAAACCGACAAAACGCTCGTACGTTTTTTTACCTGAAAGACGCCCTGTGTGTAATAACTGTGTGTATTTCTGTGTGTATGCAGGGGCTGTTTTATATATTTTGCTTCATGATTTGGGTAGATGTGTTCTTTTGTCTCATCATTTGCTTTTTATTTACTCATTGATTAATTGAGGCAGTACTCCCCTGCTGTGAAATCCAGCAAATTAAAATTGAGCTGGTCAAGCTGGGTATGAGCTGGTCAACCAGCATGGCCAAGCTGGTCATGAAGCTTGTCTAGCTGGGTATGAGCTTGTCAGCTGGTAAACCAGATTGAGGCCTATGTAATTGGACCCCACCCTGTGTATCTGTCTGTTGTGATCTCCCTAAAGGTCCAGGGTCACATTAAGAACCTGATCCAGGAGCACTTCTCAGAGGACCTGGAGTATATAATGAGAGACCCCATTCTGTTCGGAGACTACAGGAACACCCTGGTGGAATCCGAGCCGCGCGTCTACGAGGACATCCAGGACTACGAGGCCTCTCACGCTTTGTTCCGGGTACGTGTGTCCACGTTCTAAAAACTCTGATGTGTGAAACCACACATTGGCAATGCTAATAGCAATAATAGCGTCTAATGTTTCTATACAGAGGTTTTGATGATTTCGAAGTGTTTCACCTTGAACGGTGTCACGTCAGCTGCCATTACCAGTGTGTAGCACCCACCTGTATGTGATTTATGGTGGCCATTTTGTGGCTGGTACAGTGGCCATACATCAGCAGAGGTGGAGAGGGAGGGGAACATTGAACCAGCTATGCCTGGGAATGATGAGTGTGGCCAGGTTAGAAGAGCAAAACTGGGTATTTTGACACTGGGAATAATAATACAAACATGTCAGACATACAGTCCAACCCTCCAGTGGAATCTTGTAGAATCTATGCTAAGGTGCAGTGAAACTGTTCTGGTGGTTTGTGGTGGCCCGACACCTTACTGAGATGCTTTATGTTGGTTCTTCCTTTAATTTGTCACCCATCTGTATGTTAGTACCGTTAGAAAAAAGTAAATTGAATGAAAAGAAACCAGTTTTTAATTTGTTGACCCCCCCATCCCACACACACACACACACACACTGACCCGCAGGAGATCCTGGAGGAGTACAATGAGGTGAAGACGCAGATGAAGCTGGTTCTGTTCGACGACGCGCTGGAGCACCTGACCCGCGTTCACCGCACCATCCGCATGAACCGCGGCCACGCCCTGCTGGTGGGGGTGGGCGGGTCCGGCAAGCAGTCGCTCACCAAACTGGCGGCCTACACCGCCGGCTGTGAGGTGGGCAGGATCGTACTACACAGGACCTATTACACCTTATTACAGTGCCGATTACAACTTAATACAGTACCTATTACAATTTAATACAGTACCTATTACAACCTATTACAGTGCCTATTGCAATCACTATTGGTCTCAGCAACATTTGTTTTATCCTCTGGACGATTGGAGGGTGTTTATACTTTTGCCAAAGATATCACAGTCTACGTTGGGCGACAATAACGCGGTCCTGAACAGTCTGCAATTTCAGTCAAGCGACACTATTCACAGTATCATGTACAATTTATTACAGTGCCTATTACAACGTATTATTGTTACTACTACAACCAATTACAGTACCTATTACAACGAGATACAATACCTTGTACAACTGGATCAGATACAGTACCTAGGACAACACAACAAGATATAGTACCTAGTAGTACACAATGAGAAGCATTAACAAGTCCCCGCTTTCGTTTTTCATTGAGACTCTCTCTTTGATTGTCGTACTGAGGTGGATGACATTGCCGCTAAGTTGCTGCACTGTTCTGGCAGGTGTTCGAGATCACGCTCAGCCGAGGCTACAACGAGACCGCCTTCCGCGAAGACCTGAAGGTGCTGTACCACAAGCTGGCCATCGAGAACAAGAAGACGGTCTTCCTCTTCACTGACGCGCACGTGGCTGAGGAAGGCTTCCTGGAGCTCATCAACAACATGCTGACCTCAGGTCACTGCTACTGAACTACGCTAATGCTAACTATGCTAATTCTTATTTCCTCATCCTATAAAACCCAGTGCACACATTCAATCACCAGGCCATTAAGGGAACTTGTTCTTACAGCACTGCAAATACCAAAAAAAAAGAAGTGAATCATAACAAATATTTTAGTCTGATATTTAGACTTCAGGCAGCCAATGAGGTGAGTCAGTTTTGCTCATTTCAAAACTTGGCAATGGGGTGAGAAAATTCCAGTTGTCAAGCAAATAAAGAAGCTAATATTTTCAGTAAGGTAGAGTAAAAAAAAGATTTTAAGTCTCGTTACCAGACTACAACACTTGATAAGACAGATCTTTTTGCAGTGACAAATGCCTGGATTGCCCCTCAGCTGTAACCATGTGTAATAGCTCATGCACTGTAATTGACTCTGGATAAGATGCATGAGTGAATGTAATGTAATCTAATCTAATCTAATCTAATGTGATGTGGTTTAATGTAATGTAACATAATGTAATGTAATTTGATGTAATGTAATTTAATGTAATGTAATGTGATGTAATGCTACAGGCATGGTGCCGGCGCTCTTCGCTGATGATGAGAAGGAGTCAGTGCTGAACCAGCTGCGTGAGGAGGCTCTGAAGATGGGTTCTGGGCCCTCCAAGGAGAGCATCTGGCAGTTCTTTGTCAACAAGAGCGCCAACAACCTGCACATCGTCCTGGGCATGTCCCCCGTGGGGGACACTCTGAGGACCCGCTGCAGGAACTTCCCAGGTAGGGCTTGTGTGTGTTTTTGGGCCTGTCTGCCTGTACTGTCATCTGTACTGTACATTAATTCCTGGGGTATTAGCTGTTATGACCCCTAATATGCATCTGAATTAATGAGGAAGACCCATTTTCAGAGGAATCCTGTATTGACTTGCATGTTTTTTGCATGTGTGTCTGCTCCACACTCCCCCCTTATTTGCTGTTGCTAAAAGTTGAGTGTGTGCAATACGTATATACCTATGTATGTGTGTGTATGTGTGCGTGCATGTCTACGTGTGTGTATTCCTGTTTGTGTGTGTGTATGTTCCTGTGTACCGGAGTGTATGTTTCTGTGTGTGTGTGTGTATGTTCATGTGCATGTGTGTTTCTGTGTGTGCGCGTACATGTCTGTAATGTATGCCTGTGTGTGTTTCAGGGCTGGTGAATAACACTGGGATAGACTGGTTCTTGTGTGTGTATGTTCCTGTTTGTGTGTGTGTATGTTCCTGTGTGTGTACCTGAGTGTATGTTTCTGTGTGTGTGTGTGTGTGTGTGTGTGTGTGTGTGTGTATGTTCCTGTGCATGTGTGTAATGTAAGCCTGTGTGTGTTTCAGGGCTGGTGAATAACACTGGGATAGACTGGTTCCTGCCCTGGCCTCCTCAGGCTTTGCTGGCTGTGGCCCAGTCCTTCCTGGGTAAGGCTGCTTGTGCTGGGTCACTCTGGCTCATTGCTTGACCAATATTTAATTGACCAATATGTACTGCCCTCAGACCTCCTTAAAATTATTTTTCCCCCGAAAAACATATATCATGGTGGCCCACCATGTCATCTATCATCCTGAAGTTTTTCATTTCAATCCTAATTTGGCACCCCTGATTGATTCTACTAATTTAACAGCTCAATGAAATCTCTGGCTGTTGAATCAGGTGTGCTTTGTTAGAGTTGGAGTGAAAACCAATCGTGGAACATCCAGGTTCAGAACGTGTGTCCTCCGCAGTGTTCCAGTCACCTTGATTTGATAATTAGCTCAATTCCATGGGCAGGAAGTAGAACTAATTGGTTAAATCAGCTGGCTCAGTGGGTGGAAGAAACACATAGCAGGACATACAGGTGCAATTCACATATGATCGGTTGTAAAGCCACGAACATAAGTCTAGCACTCAAGGTCTGCAACTACTATACCGAGACATCTACAACTTCAGGAACTACAGTACCGAGAGACAAATACAAATGAAAGTCCTAGATTAAGGTACAAAGAAGCATGCAGTTGACTGTAGATGAAGAGTGCGGTTAATGTAAGGATGACATTGGCTCAGGAGGTAAGAGCAGTCGTCTAACAGTCGTCTGGGTGTGTCAAAGTGTCCCTGAGCAAGACACCTAACCTCCAATTGCTCCTGGTTGGTGCCTTGCATGGCAGTCAATCGCTGTTGGTGTATGAATGGGTGAATGAGAAGCGTCAATTGTACAGCACTTTGGATAAAGGTGCTGTATAAATGCCAGCCATTTACCATGTAATGTGTGGCCCCAGGCGAGAGCTCGATGATCCCGGAGGAGCACCTGACGCAGGTGATAAACCACGTGTGCATGGTGCATAGCTCCGTGGGCGAGTACAGCAAGCTCTTCCTGCAGAAGCTACGGCGTAGCAACTACGTCACGCCCAAGAACTACCTGGACTTCATCAGCACCTACGCCTCCCTGCTGGAGGACAAGGACGCCTACATCCTATGTGCGTGAGCTCGCTCGCTCTCTCTGGGGGGGAGGGCCAGGGAACCGGGCTGAGGGTGCGGCCTGTTTGGCTCTTTGTCTTAGTAGCCTCATGCTACTAAAAATCCAATGTTATCCTGTGCTGGAGATGTACCCATTCATCCTGACCCCCTAATACGTTTCTTCAACTAAACATTCTAATGCTGATGTCACAATCACTACTGGTTACTGAAACACTGACTGAGAAGTTTGAAGAAAAAAAAAAACATTTAAAAAATGTATCAGAGGGTTAATTCAGTGAGTGTTATGGTGTGGGGTAGTGTCTTTTATTACTGCAGCGATGTGTGATATTGTCATGGCTCTAGGTTTGCATGGTTGTCTACATCAGTGCTTTAGCATTGTTTGCATGTTTATACGGTCTGTGGTCCTGTGTTAGCTAAGTCGTTGCCACTGTTGCTCATACAAAGTTGGATAAGGTGTGTAATGCCCAGCTAAAGGAAACATGGTCCGCTTGCCTCTGCGACCCTCTCAGCTCAGTGTAAGCGCCTGGAGGGAGGGCTAGACAAGCTGAAGGAGGCCAGTGTGCAGCTGAAGGAGCTCAACGTCAAGCTGGCCCACCAGAAGGTGGTGCTGGCCGAGAAGTCCTCCGCCTGTGAGATCCTGCTGCAGGAGATCTGCACCAACACCGCCGTGGGTGAGTATGTGTGTGTGTGTGTGTGTGTATGTGTGTGTCATTGTCCTCACAAGTGGGCGGCCCTCACAAGTAGACATATATGTGTGTTTGTGTCATGGACCTCACAAGTAGACAGCCCTCTAACCGCGGCCCTCACAAATAGGCAAAACGTGTGTGTGTGTGTGTGTGTGTGTGTGTTATGGCCCTCACAAGTAGACAGCCCAAGTGTGTGTTCAAATGGCGAATACTCATGCCCACCCCATCTGCTCAGCGGAGGAAAAGAAAACGATGGCGGAAGACAAGGCGAAGGAGATCGAGGAGCAGAACAAGGTGATCGCCGTGGAGAAGGCGGACGCGGAGAGCTCGCTGGCGGAAGCGCTGCCTGCCCTGGAGGCCGCCCGCATCGCCCTGCAGGACCTGGAAAAGTCAGACGTCACAGAGATCAGGTGGGGCCTCAGAAACATGCCCCCTACCCCCAATAATATGCTTTCTACCATCTCTGTACCCGCTGCCTGTTCCAAAGGCAATTGTGGTTTCCTTTCAATCAGCATCCAGCCACGACTTTGCGAATAAGGTGAGTGGACTCTTCAGCCAATCAACATCTTAGTCAATCAGTGCTGAAACACTGAGAACCAGCGCACACAACGACCTTCCAGGACTGGATTCTGACACCCCTGTCTTAACTTCTCTGGCATTGTGTTGAATGAACGTAATGTTATGTCATGAATGGGCATGTTTAATGTAATGATGTTCTCAACAGCAGTAGATTGGGTATATTTCATGTCAATCAAGTGTCATGAAATCACATTTCTGTCTGTCGGGCAGAAGCTGCAGGGGAGAAGGAGTGAAATTTTAACTGACGCATTTTTTAAAATAACACGCAATCTTCTAGCATGGCCTCTCCGATCGACTGGCCAATCACTGTCAACGTATTGGGCACTGCTAATTTTGAGTCTTGTGGAGAACGTGTGGAGAAACGCTCCCTGTGTGTGTGGCCCCGCCCCTCTCCCAGGTCCTTCGCCAAGCCGCCCAAGCAGGTGCAGGCCGTGTGCGAGTGCATCCTGGTAATGCGCGGCTACAAGGAGATCAGCTGGAAGTCCGCCAAGGGCATGATGTCCGAGGCCAACTTCCTGCGCTCGCTCATGGAGATGGACTGCGACTCCATCCACACCTCCCAGGTCAAGACCGTCCGCGGTGAGGAACGCGCGGCTGTCCATCACACGGCCACAGCCCCCTCTGGAACTCATAGCCATATCTGTCATGTGCCTGAATATTTCTCTGAATATACGTCTGCAAACCTCTTCTGAAAATGGATAGACTTTTGGTCCCCTATACTGAACCAGAAGTATACTGGTGCCTTCTGTTGATAAGCATCATTGTTTTTTTTATTTCTTGTGCCTTCCTATATGCACAACATACGGTTGTTCTATCTATAGCTGGTTTTCCGCCCTCCCTTTACCTGGGAGTCAGGTGTGTTCACCCTCCCTTTACCTGGGACTCAGGTGTGTTCACCCTCCCTTTACCTGGGACTCAGGTGTGTTCACCCTCCCTTTACCTGGGAGTCAGGTGTGAAGACAGTCTGGCCAGTCAGCAGCACTAATTGTTCAGTTACTGGGGAGAAAACAAAACCAGGGTATGGATTTGAGTGCCAGAATTCAGTATGGCTGCTGTAGAGGAACCCTTTGTTGGGGTGTGAGGGTAACTATTTTGGGAGCAGACTGTCCGAGAGGAACCCTTCACTGGTATGTGACTGTAACGGTAGCCCTACCCCCCCACCCCCCAGGTTTCCTGAAGAGCCTGAACACCACCCTGGAGGAGATGCAGGCCATCAGCAGGGCGGGGGCCGGGATGCTGAAGTTTGTGGAGGCGGTGATGGGCTACTGCGACGTTGCCAAAGAGATCAAACCAAAGAGAGAGCAGGTAACTATGGTGACTCGTTTAGGGGCGGAATCTGACCCAGGGACTGGGGAAGGGTCTCAGTGCTGGGCAGTCTCTCATACACTCCTTTGTTGGCACTAGTTATAAGCTGGGCTGGGTGTGGGTAGTACTTGGATGGGAGGTCTCCTGGGTGAACTAAGTTGATGCTGGACATGGTGTTGGTGGGACATCTGGGGGAAGTCTTCCTTCTGGGTCAAACAAGCCACAGTGCTTTTAGTTTCAGTTATTTAGATTAATTTTAATTCCATCCCTGTTGACCTCAAAGTTCTGGGACACAATGGCTGCCGTGCATCAACGAGGCGGGGGGGCAGCACAGTGGTGCAGTCTGGGAAATGTAGTACCTGAATGCGTCTCTCCCAGGTGGCCCGGCTGGAGAGGAACTTCTTCCAGAGTAAGCGGGAGCTGGAGCGGATCCAGAACGAGCTGGAGGCCATTCAGAAGGAGCTGGGCGCGCTGGGGGAGAAGTATGATTCCGCCATCTCAGAGAAGCAGCAGCTGCAGAAGGAGGCCGAGGTCATGGAGCGGAGGCTCATCGCCGCCGACAAACTCATCTCCGGCCTGGGCTCCGAGAACGAGCGGTAAGCACACACGCGCACACACATGCACGCACACACACACACAAAGGTGTAACACAGGTAATCATTGGATAGATTTTTTTCCCACTCCATGGCACTCCGTGGGTGATAGTTGATAGTCACCTTGGTGGTAGTGTGTGCCCTTTTCCTTTTGTCCCTTCTGCTACTCTCTCAAGTGTCTTCGTGACAAGTCTTCTGTAACAAGTGCGATGCTCCTCATCTTCCTCCTCATCTCCTCCTCCTTTTCCTCCTCCTCTCCTCCTCCCCCTGCTCCCAGCTGGACGGAGGACCTGGAGGAGCTGAAGCAGCGTCGGGTGCGGTTGCTGGGAGACTGCCTGGTGTGCGCGGCGTTCCTGAGCTACGAGGGGGCGTTCAGCTGGGACTTCCGAAACGAGATGGTGTACGAGGTGTGGCAGCGGGACGTGGTGGAGCGGGGCATCCCCCTCAGCCAGCCCTTCCGTGTGGAGAGCCTGCTGACCGATGAGGTGGAGATCAGCCGGTGAGCACAGGCCTGTGTGTGTGTGTGTGTGTGTGTGTGTGTGTGTGTGTGTGTGTGTGTGTGTGTGTGTGTGTGTGTGTGTGTGTGTCACAGTCCTCACAAGTAGACCAAAACGTATGTGTATGTATGTGTGTGTGCATCCGTGGTGTATCTGTTCATGTTTGTGTGTTAATAACATTGAGCACTGCTGTAGGTTCATATGTGTGTGTGTGTGTGTGTGTGTGTGTGTGTGTGTGCTTACGTGCGTGCGTATATGCACAGGTATGTAGGCATTCTGTCATGGCCCTCACAAGTAGGTAAAAATGAGTAACACGTGTGTGTGACCAGATGGGGGTCTGAAGGCCTTCCCCCAGATGAGCTCTCTGTGCAGAACGGCATTCTGACCACCCGCGCCAGCCGCTTCCCCATGTGCATCGACCCGCAACAGCAGGCCCTCAACTGGATCAAGAAGAAGGAGGAGAAGAACAACTTGAAGGTGCCCACATCACTGCTCACTGCAGTGACCTCATTCTGACATCACAACCTGTCACAATAATTCTGACATCACTGCCGTTCGCAGTGCCCTCTGAGGGCCGCACTTGGGTTATATGAGATGCCGTAACCGGACAACTTCACAAGAACTAGGCCAAAATAGGAAACAGTGTAGCACATCGGGCTCAGTGCAAAACATATTGTTTAATGGAGAGGGGAGGCTGTGTGCATGAGATGGGTTTTCTTATTTAGATCCTCTAATTCATTTTCTTAATGAGTAATTCACCCCTGTGAGGTGAGCTCACAAATATGCAATTAGAACGTTCTTGACTGAACATTCTAATGATGATGTCACAATCACTACTGGTGACTGAACGCAATAGAGTTCTAGAACACTGAGAGTGAAATGGTACTTAAGTCATCCTGTTCATCCTTTTAAGGTTTCACAAACCTCATGAGCTGTTGTGGTTTTCAAGAAGGTTAAAAGTAATAAACAATGCCCTGACTTTGTGTCTTTGGTGCAGATCTCCTCCTTCAACGACCCAGACTTCCTGAAGCAGCTGGAGATGGCCATCAAGTATGGCTTCCCCTTCCTGTTCCAGGATGTGGACGAGTACATCGACCCCGTCATTGACAACGTCCTGGAGAAGAACGTGAAGGGGGCGGAGGGCCGCCAGGTCATCATGCTGGGGGACAAGGAGGTGGACTACGACCCCAACTTCAAACTGTACCTCAACACCAAGCTGTCCAACCCCAAGTACTCCCTCGGTCTTCGGCAAGGCCATGGTCATCAACTACACTGGTGAGAGAGAGGGGCTATACGAGCTGTGATGGCATTGAGCGGAATTACTAAGTGTGTGTGTGTGTCTGTGTGTGTATGTGTATGTCTGTGTGTGTGTGTGTGTGTGTGTGAGAGAGTGAGTGAGTGTGCCTGTGTCTGTGTGTGTGTGTGAGTCTGTTCTCCTGTGTCTCAGTCACTCTGTAGGGCCTGGTGTGTGTGTGTGTGTGTGTGTGTGTGTGTGTGACTGTGTGTGGGTGTGTGTGTGGGTGGGTGTGTGTGTGTGTGTGTGACTCTGTGTGTATGTGTGTGTGACTGTGTGTGTGTGTGTGTGTGTGTGTGTGACTCTGTGTGACTGTGTGTGTGTGTGTGTGAGAGAGACTGTGTGTGTGTGTGACTCTGTTCTCCTGTGTCTCAGTGACTCTAAAGGGCCTGGAGGATCAGCTCCTCAGCGTGATCGTGGGCTTCGAGCGGAAGGAGCTGGAGGAGCAGCGGGAGAGGCTGATCCAGGAGACCAGCGAGAACAAGCGGCTCCTGAAGGACCTGGAGGACTCGCTCCTGCGGGAGCTGGCCACCTCCACCGGGAACATGCTGGACAACGTGGAGCTGGTGCAGACGCTGGAGGAGACCAAGGCCAAGGCCAGCGAGGTGAGACCCACAGCCGGGTGCTTCTGGCTGAGGGCGGCCTGTTGCCTAGCAGCTAAGGCGCTTCACTAGGACCTGGAAGGTTGGTGGTTCAAGCCCCAATGTGGCCACAAAAAGGTCAATAAGTGCCCTGAGTAAGGATCTTAACCCCACATTGCTAGAGGGGGCTACCACCCTGCCTTGTCCAAGTGGCTTTGGATAAAAGCATCAGCTAAATCACTGTGAAGTAATGCAATGGCTGTTCCACGGTCCCAGTTAGAGCAGTCGCAGTACAAACTCTGAGGCTGTGGAACAGAGATGTTGAAATAATGGCACGGATTCAAATGTTTAATCCTATGAAAGTTGCAATACAAACCTGTTTACAGTTCAGAAAGGAGCTCTCTCTGTAGTGACTCTTCACACTCCTGACGTCTGACCCTCTCTCGTGCCGGACACGTCGGCAGGTTTTTGAGAAGCTGAAGCTGGCGGAGAACACCGCCGTGGACATCGATAAGCTGCGGGATGGCTACCGGCCGGCAGCCAAACGCGGCGCCATCCTGTTCTTCGTGCTGGCGGAGATGGCTCTGGTGAACTCCATGTACCAGTACTCCCTGGCTTCCTACCTGGAGGTGTTCGACCAGTCGCTCCGCAAGTCCCTGCCCGACTCGGTGCTGGCCAAGAGGCTGAAGAACATCATGGACACGCTCACCTACAACGTCTACAATTACGGCTGCACTGGTGAGTGTGTGTGTGTGTGTGTGTGTGTATGTGTGAGAGAGTCACCTACAACGACTACAACTACGGCTGCACTGGTGAGTGTGTGTGTGTGTGTGTGAGTGAGAGAATCACCTACAACGTCTACAACTATGACTGCACTGGTGAGTGTGTGTGTGTGTGTGTGTGTGTGAGTCACCTACAATGTCTACAACTACGGCTGCACTGGTGAGTGTGTGTGTGTGTGTGTGTGTGAGTGTGAGTGAGAGAATCACCTACAACGTCTACAACTACGGATGCACTGGTGAGTATGTGTGTGTGTGTGTGTGTGTGTGTGTGAGAGAGTCACCTACAACGTCTACAACTACGGCTGCACTGGTGAGTGTGTGTGTGTGTGTGTGTGTGAGAGAGTCACCTACAATGTCTACAACTACGGCTGCACTGGTGAGTGTGTGTGTGTGTGTGTGTGTGTGTGTGTGTGAGTGAGAGAATCACCTACAACGTCTACAACTATGGCTGCACTGGTGAGTGTGTGTGTGTGTGTGTGTGTGTGTAAGAGAGTCACCTACAACGTCTACAACTACGGCTGCACTGGTGAGTGTGTGTGTGTGTGTGTGTGTGTGTGTGTGTGTGTGTGTGTGTGTGTGAGAGAGATTCACCTACAACGTCTACAACTACGGCTGCACTGGTGAGTGTGTGTGTGTGTGTGTGTGTGAGAGAGTCACCTACAATGTCTACAACTACGGCTGCACTGGTGAGTGTGTGTGTGTGTGTGTGTGTGAGAGAGTCACCTACAACATCTACAACTACGGCTGCACTGGTGAGTGTGTGTGTGTGTGTGTGTGTGTGAGAGAGAGAGATTCACCTACAACGTCTACAACTACGGCTGCACTGGTGAGTGTGTGTGTGTGTGTGTGTGTGTGTGTGTGTGTGAGAGAGTCACCTACAACGTCTACAACTACGGCTGCACTGGTGAGTGTGTGTTTGTGTGTGTGTGTGTGAGAGAGTCACCTACAACGTCTACGACTACGGCTGCACTGGTGAGTGTGTGTGTGTGTGTGTGTGTGTGTGTGTGTGTGTGAGAGAGTCACCTACAACGTCTACAACTACGGCTGCACTGGTGAGTGTGTGTGTGTGTGTGTGTGTGTGTGAGAGAGTCACCTACAACGTCTACAACTACGGCTGCACTGGTGAGTGTGTGTGTGTGTGTGTGTGTGTGTGAGAGAGTCACCTACAATGTCTACAACTACGGCTGCACTGGTGAGTGTGTGTGTGTGTGTGTGTGTGAGAGAGTCACCTACAATGTCTACAACTACGGCTGCACTGGTGAGTGTGTGTGTGTGTGTGTGTGTGTGTGTGTGTGTGAGAGAGTCACCTACAACGTCTACAACTACGGCTGCACTGGTGAGTGTGTGTGTGTGTGTGTGTGTGTGTGAGAGAGAGTCACCTACAACGTCTACGACTACGACTGCACTGGTGAGTGTGTGTGTGTGTGTGTTAGTTGTTGCACCAATTCACACATGAAACAAAGGATCCCTTGTTCCTCTGAAACTGAAATGAGTTTTCTTTACTGCCCTACTCTTATGGCTTATAAAAATGAATTTATATAATATTGAATTTATATAAAGAAGTAATATTAATGAGTAATATTCAGGTATTAAGTGCAGTGTAGTCGTCCTTCTGATGCCCCAGTGTTCTGCCCCCAGGGCTGTTTGAGAGGCACAAGCTGCTCTTCTCCTTCAATATGACCATTAAGATGGAGCAGCCAGAGGGCCGCGCCCCTCAGGAGGAGCTGGAGTTCTTCCTTAAGGGTGAGCACAGGACTACACTACCCACAACCCACCACGGCCACATAGTGTACACCCACTTTCCCATGCTCAAATCCAACCCAGACCTGTGCAAAAGAGCATGTGTGCTCAGTCAACTTACCCTGTATAAATAAAGGTTAATAATAATTCTAGAAGATTTGTGGTGAGAATATTGAATATTGGAATAATGTTTCTTCTTAAATTGGCAGTAATCTGCTGAAATTGTACTGGTGTGTAAAAGGGTTAAACTATGTGAGATAGTGGTCTCACACGGTGCTAATGAAGCCCTAGCTGTGCCCCAGTCCCCTGTGGCTGTGTATAACGTGGCGTGTTCCCCGTAGGGAACCTCTCCCTGGAGAAGAGCGCGCGTAAGAAGCCGTTCCCCTGGCTGCCGGACCAGGGCTGGGAGGACATCATCCGATTGGCCCAGCTCTTCCCCACCGAGTTCGGCACCCTCCCCGACGACATGGAGAAGAACCCAGAGGAGTGGAAGAACGTGAGTGACTCCGCCCGTCGAACCGGCCTATCACATGCTCTCTCTCTCTTTCTGTCTCTTGCTTCGCCTGTCTCATGCCCCCTGTCCCCCCCTCCTCCGCCCCTGCAGTGGTACGACCTGGACGGGCCAGAGCAGGTGCCCTTCCCCATGAAGTACAAGGACAACCTGACCAGCTTCCAGAAGCTTCTGCTGCTGCGCTGCTTCCGGCTGGACCGTGTGTACCGGGCCGTCACCGACTACGTCGACATCACCATCGGCGAGAAGTGAGCGCCCATGTCTCCCCCGGCAACGCACACCCAGACCCTGTCTCCCCCGGCAACACACACCCAGACCCTGTCTTCCCCGGCAACACACACCCAGACCCTGTCTCCCCCGGGAACGCACACCCAGAACTGCTCCCTATATGTATAAACTTCCTGCTTCACCAAGCACAGTTCACTCTCCATTCCAGAAATGATCTACAGCTGAATATTTTACCAGCTTCTCAACTGTAAAAGAGAACAAAAAGTCTTTGTTGAGTTGAGTTCAGTTAAGCTGAGTTGAACTAGTGTCTACACTTTGAGGAGGCAGCTTTGAGTTTACAGCTTTGTAGCCGTGGTGTACATCTTTAGTCTGTTCATTACTAAAAAGGACAGTGAGCTATTTATTCAGCTATGCTGTAAAAATGAACATAAATGAGGCCCCACGTCTTCATAGCACATTTCTAGCAGTGTAGATAATCTTATGTCATTTTATGCCTCCAGCTTATGCTTTTACAGCTCTGATTGTCTTACTGGGAGAGCTAGCAATGCAGGCTTCTATCTGTTAGCGTACGTATATGTTCTCTGTTAGCACACACGCATATGTTCGCGCTCCTCTCTGTTAGCGCACGTATATGTTCTCTGTTAGCACACACGCATATGTTAGCGCTCCTCTCTGTTAGCACACACACGCATATGTTTGCACTACTGTCTATTAGCAAGCTGTAGCATCTCCCTCATTCCTCCCTCTCGATCCCCAGGTACGTGCAGCCGCCCGTGATCAGCTTCGAGGCCATCTTCGACCAGAGCTCGCCCAACTCGCCCATCGTGTTCATCCTGAGCCCAGGGTCGGACCCCGCGGGCGACCTTATGAAGCTCACCGAGAGGCTCAGCTTCTGCAGCAGCCGCCTCAAGTTCCTGGCCATGGGGCAGGGGCAGGAGCTGGTACTGACCCCCCACCAACCCCTCACTGACCCCCCACCGACCTCTCACGACCCCTCACTGACACCCGCACCGACCCCTCACCGACCCCTCACCGACCCCCGCGCCGACCCCTCACCAACCCCCGCACCGACCCCTCACTGACCCCTCACCGACCCCTCACCGACCCCTCACTGACCCCTCACCGACCCCTCACTGACCCCTCACCGACCCCCGCACCGACCCCTCACTGACCCCTCAACGACCCCTCACCGACCCCTCACCGACTCCTCACTGACCCCTCACCGACCCCTCACTGACCCCTCAACGACCCCTCAACGACCCCCGCACCGACCCCTCACCGACCCCTCACTGACCCCTCATCGACCCCTCACCGACCCCTCACCGACTTCCGCACCGACCCCTCACTGACCCCTCACCGACCCCTCACTGTCCCCTCACCGACCCCTCACTGACCCCTCACCAACCCCTCACAGACCCCTCACCGAGCTGTATTAGCCCCTCACAGAGGGACAGTGTACTGCAGTGTAACGGACCTGGGTCAAATACGTAATGTTTTGGATTCAAATACTTTTCTGTGCTCGATTGATCTTGCCTGGTGCAACCGAGCCAATCAAGAAGACTGGAAGGCAGGGGTTTGCAATTTTCTCGAGCGATTCATAGGTTCCTAGACACCAGACAAGCTCTAGAGTGAAGCGTACAAAAGTATTTGAATCCAAAACAATTACATATTTGACCCAGGTCTGCCACATTCTGACATATGATACACTGTCAGAATCAGGATAAGCTATTATGACAGTACATTGTATGTATGCCGGCCAAATATATAGAAATTAATGCCAATTTTGGGCCTGAATTTTAGCATGTGAAAAACCTTAGCACACACAAAGTCAATAAAATGTGTTGTGATATTAGTTTTACGTATGCTAAAGGTCTTTGTTAATCAGGCCTTTGAAAGACTTAGAAAAAGAAATATGGCTGCAAAATATATTTAACTTAGAATTTTCCTAAAGGTGTATATATACACAATATATTGTAACAGTAACTTAGCCATTACCATGTGAAGTAGATATGCTGTTCATGGCTGTAGAGAACCAGTACTTGTGCGAATTGTACCTTATCTGACTCATGTTCTGTAGTTTTGCTGAATACATGTGACGTGCATTACCCATCCTGTCCACCAGGTGGCGCTGCAGCTGCTGGAGACGGCGGTGACCCGGGGGCACTGGCTGATGCTGCAGAACTGCCACCTGCTGGTGAAGTGGCTGAAGGATCTGGAGAAGGCCCTGGAGAAGATCACCAAGCCCCACCCTGAGTTCCGCCTCTGGCTCACCACCGACCCCATCATGGACTTCCCCATTGGCATCCTGCAGAAGTCCCTGAAGGTTGGGCTAGAGCAGACTGTGCTGCGCTAACGTACCTGTGTGTGCTAGCAGAGAGCAGTGCTAACGTACCTGTGTGTGTTAGCAGAGAGCAGTGCTAACGTACCTGTGTGTGCTAGTATAGAGCCGCGCTAATGTATCTGTGTGTGCTAGCATGGAGCAGTGCTAACGTATCTGTGTATGCTAGCATGGAGCAGTGCTAACGTATCTGTGTGTGTTAGCATAGAGCAGCGCTAACGTATCTGTGTGTGCTAGCAGAGCGCAGCGCTAACTTATCTGTGTGTGCTAGCAGAGCGCAGCGCTAACGTACCTGTGTGTGTTAGCATAGAGCCGCGCTAACGTATCTGTGTGTGTTAGCATAGAGCCGCGCTAACGTATCTGTGTGTGCTAGCATAGAGCAGCGCTAACGTATCTGTGTGTGCTAGCAGAGCGCAGCGCTAACGTACCTGTGTGTGTTAGCATAGAGCCGCGCTAACGTATCTGTGTGTGTTAGCATAGAGCCGCGCTAACGTATCTGTGTGTGCTAGCATAGAGCAGCGCTAACGTATCTGTGTGTGCTAGCAGAGCGCAGCGCTAACGTACCTGTGTGTGCTAGCATAGAGCAGCACTAACGTATCTGTGTGTGCTAGCATAGAGCAGCGCTAACATATCTGTGTGTGCTAGCATAGAGTGGCGTTAACGTACCTGTGTGTGCTAATGGAGGAATGCTAACATACCTGTGTGTACTAACAGAGGAATGCTAACATACCTGTGTGTGCTAACAGAGCAGCGCTAATATACCTGTGTGTGCTAACAGACGAATGCTAACATACCTGTGTGTGCTAACAGAGCAGCGCTAACATACCTGTGTGTGCTAACAGAGGAATGCTAACATACCTGTGTGTGCTAACGGAGGAATGCTAACATACCTGTGAGTGCTAACGCACAGTATCTGTGTGCTAACATACTTTGTGCTTCTCTCCCTTCCTGAACACACACGCACACTCTCACACTCAGGTGGTGACAGAGCCACCAAACGGGCTGAAGCTGAACATGAGGGCCACGTACTTTAAGATCTCGCACCAGATCCTGACCAACTGCCCCCACCCGGCCTTCTGCAGCCTGGTGTACGTGCTGGCCTTCTTCCACGCCGTGGTGCAGGAGCGCCGCAAGTACGGCAAGATCGGCTGGAACGTGCCCTACGATTTCAACGAGTCCGACTTCCTGGTGCGTTCCTAACCCTAGATTACAGCAATTAACCCCAAAGTGTGATAGACCAGGCCGTGTCTACGCCGCCCGCCGTCGTCTCCCGCTGACAGCAGCCCACAATGCACCTGGGGCCCGGGCGGTGGCTCTCTATGGGGGGGGGGTGAACTGTCCCTCCCATCCTCCCCCGTGCTGTCTCTGAGTTTCAGTCTCCTGCAGGCGTATCGCTCCCAAAATACTCACCCTGTGTCTGACTGAATTCAGTGCACGAGTCCTAACCACCGAGGTTGTCTCTAGTCCATTTAATGTAGACTAATGTAGACTGTATTTCTGCAATAACACCTCCATTTCCCCCATGCTGACAGTATCTGAGTGGGGCGCCGTTGTTTTGCATTGTCTCTACCTGCCATAGTTTCCTGAAGACAGGCACAGGTTCCCACTCGTTTTTGGTCAGTCCCCCCTGAAAGGACATTCTTGAAGCCTCCCCCTACATTGGTTGCCATTTTCTTGGACCTTTTCTGGGCCTTTTTTCCCCATCCTCCATCACCGCGTCCCACGTTATCTCCCCCCCCCTCCCCCCCCATTCCTACTTTGAGAACTACTCCCCTGAGGGGGATCAGCACTGTGGAAGAAATTCTACTTTGATGTCCCTGTGTGTGTTCCAGGTGTGCATGGAGATCCTGAATACCTACCTGACCAAAGCCCACACCCAGGGGGATGAGAAGATTCCCTGGGGCAGCCTCAAGTACCTCGTCGGAGAGGCAAGGCCCACCAATGTCACTGACTGGCTGCTGCTATTATCAGTCTGCACATTCAATATTATATTATTTACTCTTATATTATTATCATTTATACTACTTTGTACAAATTACGTCTGAATGCCACAGTGTGTGTGTGTGTGTGTGACTGTAAGTTCCAAAATCACCACAAACTCTATTTAAAGTTAGATTAGTATAGATGTACAATTGCATTTGACTTTTAGCTAGTGCAGCCTTGTGCAGCATGCATACGTACAAAAATGACACTGAACGGAGAGACCTGGGGGGTATTTCATGAAACAGGATTACTGAGATAACTGGATAACTACACTGAGTAAACCCGGGATCCCTCCCAAATGTGGAACATGGACGGAAGCAAAAACAGCTGTTCCAGGTTTTACTCAGTAATCCTGCTTCAGTAACCACCCCAACATCCCCAGTGTGTTTGCTGGGGCAAATTTAAGACGGCGAGGCTGTGGTCTGAAGCGGAGTGTCCACTCTCTCAGGTGATGTACGGAGGCAGGGCCATCGACAGCTTCGACCGGCGGATCCTCACTGTCTACATGGACGAGTACCTGGGAGACTTCCTCTTCGACACCTTCCAGCCCTTCCACTTCTACCACAGCAAGGACGTGGACTACAAGATACCGCCCGACGGGCCGAAGGACGTGTACGTGGGTGGGTCTCCGAGCCGCGAGAACCGCCCTGCTGCCTCTCCCGCTCTTCTGTTTCTCTAATTCTGCGCTGACCTGTAGCAGTAGCGGTAGCTGTGATTGTAGTTTGCTGGTGTAGAGGCGAGACTCTGAGAACTTGCGTGTTGCTGTGTGTCTCAGCGGAGATCGAGAGCCTGCCCTTGGCCAACACCCCCGAAGTGTTCGGCCTGCACCCCAATGCTGAGATCGGCTACTACACACAGGCCGCCCGTGACATGTGGACGCACCTGATCGACCTGCAGCCACAGACAGGTAAAACACCTGGACAAGAGCGTCTCAGCCATCTCAGAGCTTACCTTCCCTTTAGAAAATGAGTGACGAGCATGTGTCTTTTCCATATACCTGTACAACTAATTCAACACCTGGAATTACTTCTTGAAACTTGATAATAAATGAACAAATAATATATCGATAAAAAATAATAATAAAGAAATTTTACTTGTTAAAATGAACACGGAGGCTTTATACTTATTTTTGGTGGATAGAGCAAGAGTAAGAATTCCAATGTACTGCAACTTTTTGGCAAATAAAATTTGAAACTTAAACTTGAAACAACACTATGCTAATACTAAGTCTTGAAACTTATACTACCTGTTAATGTTATTAATGCTATTTGGAATTTGTGTGTCTATGCACACAGCCAGTTTGGAATGAATGATAAATTCTTTGTAGGGGTACGCTGTGGCTATGATTGTATTGTGCTTTTAATCACTGTTGGAGTGTCTACAGGGAAAAATGTTAGCGTGTTGAGTTTTTCTGACTGTCTCTGACACCCCACCCTCTCTCCTCTATCCTCTCTCAGGGGAGTCCGGAGGGGGCATCAGTCGGGATGAGTACATCAGCCAGGTGGCGCAGGACATTCAGACCAAGCTGCCGGCCGTGTTCGACCTGGACGTGATCCATAAGGAGCTGGGCAAGGAGGTCCAGCCCACCGCCGTGGTGCTGCTGCAGGAGCTGGAGCGCTTCAACAGGCTGGTGCAGCGCATGGGCCGCTCGCTGGCCGAGCTGCAGAGGGTGAGAGAGAGAGAGAGAGAGAGAGAGACTGCCGCACAGTGTGAGAGAGAGAGAGAGAGAGAGACTGCCGCACAGTGTGAGAGAGAGAGAGAGAGAGAGAGACTGCCGCACAGTGTGAGAGAGAGAGAGAGAGAGAGAGACTGCCGCACAGTGTGAGAGAGAGAGAGAGACTGCCGCACAGTGTGAGAGAGAGAGAGAGAGAGAGAGAGACTGCCGCACAGTGTGAGAGAGAGAGAGAGAGAGACTGCCGCACAGTGTGAGAGAGAGAGAGAGAGACTGCCGCACAGTGTGAGAGAGAGAGAGAGAGAGAGAGAGAGAGAGACTGCCGCACAGTGTGAGAGAGAGAGAGAGAGAGAGAGACTGCCGCACAGTGTGAGAGAGAGAGAGAGAGAGAGAGAGAGAGAGAGAGAGAGAGAGACTGCCGCACAGTGTGTGAGAGAGAGAGAGAGAGAGACTGCCGCACAGTGTGAGAGAGAGAGAGAGAGAGAGAGAGAGAGACTGCCGCACAGTGTGAGAATTTGAATTAAAAAAATCCCTTTATTTACATCTATTCATATTTTACAGTCCGGGTCTCCTGTATCATAACTCTAGATTAGATACATAAAAATGAAAATAGAAAATAATAACTATACAAAAATAAAGAAAAGAATAAAAGAAAATTCAGATTTACAAAACTATAACCAATCACCTGGAAGAACTTAAAAATGAAGCAACAGTGAATCATTACATACAGAAAACAACACCTCTCTAACTCCCCAAGTGCTCACAAACTCTACCAAGTTGCCCGTGAGTTTGTAATAGGCAAACTCCACCCTGATTCGTGACGCCAACAGTCCAGCCATCATGCAAGCCGGGTCCACTGACCCCTGGCCCCTGATGCAGTTCTTCCTGGTCTTCCATATAGCCAGTTTAGCTATTCCTGACACCACATTGAGCAGGACATGCAGAGACTCTTTTGCAGCTGAGTACTTTGGACCATAAATGAAAAGTTCAAAAGAAAAATCTTGCCCTAAACCCTGAAACAGCTGCTCTAGCACCATGAATAAGCCCTGAAGCCTAGAACACTCTACAAAAAGATGATGTAATGTTTCCCTCTCTAAACAAAAAGGACAGCCCTCCCCTACACTAGGATCCAGGTGTGCCAGATACCTGTTTGTAGCTATCGCCCCGTGCACAATCCTCCACTGGAGGTCACCCGTCCGTTTCTCAACGGGGGATTTGTACAGGGACCGCCAGCAGCCTTTCAGGGAAGACCCCGGACCAAAGAACCCAGTCCACCTCGACACCTCCATTCCTGCCAGAGAACGTAGGTGGGACACTTTGACACAGGTATGATAAACCGCCTTCTTCCCCACAGCCTCACACTCCCCCAGCTCTGGTGTTTTAAAGGAGAGAAAACCTCCCTCCTCCTCCTGCCACTCCCCAAACGCAGGAGAAACAGTCAGGGAGGGGAAGACATACACAGACTCATTGTCCCACTGGTCAGAGAGCGTTGGATCCTCTATGAACGTCCTGAGGGGCCCTGGCAGGGACGCACAGACCTCCTCCACCAACCTTTCCAGCAGTCTACGGGACCGGATACCCGTTGTCTCCCCAAGCCCTCCAACAGATGTCTTGATTAGATGACCCAGCTTGACACACCCAGCCTCCCGCAGACTGAAGGCGACCAGCCCTCCTCAGCAGCAGCCTAGCTGTATCCTGCCAGCTCAGTCCAAAGGTATACAGTAGCCTCTGTGCAGCCTGTATTCTAAAGGCCACTATCCTGGAGGGAGTGTCAATGAGGCCTTGTCCCCCCTCCTGTATTGGCAGGTAAAGTGCAGGCGCCCTCACCCAGAGCTGACCAGACCAGAAGAAGTCCACAATAGTCCTCTGTATCCCCTGAATCAGACTCTCTGGTGGAGGTAATACAGTCAGTCGATGCCACAAAGTCGAGGCAACCAGGTTGTTGACAACCAGGACTCTTCCCCTATACGACAGCTGGGGTAGCAACCATTTCCATTTAGACAGTCTGGCACACACCTTTTCCACTACTCCCTCCCAGTTCTGCTTCTGAAAATCCCCTGTCCCTAAAAAAACTCCCAAAACTTTCAGTCCCTCTCTCCCCCAGCTAAGCAGACTGGGAACTGCCCGCTCCCGCCACTGTCCTACCTGCAAGGCCCCACTCTTCTCCCAGTTTACTTTTGCAGAGGAGGCCTTCTCATACACCCCTAATGACTGCACTAAACCCCCTACATCCTGTTGATTTTTTATAAAAATGCTAATATCATCAGCATATGCCGAGACAATCAGTGGTGGACTCTCTGGTAGCCCGGGTAGTGAGAGCCCACTTAACCTGCTCCTAAGCCTGCTCAAAAGGGGTTCAATTACTAGGGAGTATAGCTGTCCTGAAATTGGACAGCCCTGTCTAATACCCCTCTCAATCTTTATTGGACGACTCCACCCCCCACCCACCTTTACCATACATGAGACATCCTGATATAGCAACCCCACCCATGACCTAAATCCCTCCCCAAAACCAAAAGCCCTCAAAGTAGAAAATAAACACCCATGGTCCACGCGATCAAAAGCCTTCTCCTGATCGTGAGACAAAATACCAAGATCAATCTTATATACTTTGCACATGTCCAATAAGTCTCTCATTAAGAACAAATTGTCCATAATAGACCTATCTGGGATGCAGTATGTCTGGTCTTTTTCGACTAATATCTCCAGATAGTCTTTAAGCTTATTTGCCAGAACCTTGGAGAGCAGCTTGTAATCCGTGCATAGCAGGGCCACAGGTCTCCAGTTCTTGAGGGAGGCAAGATCCCCCTTCTTTGGAAGGAGAGAGAGAGCTGCTCTCCGACAAGAGGTCGGTAGTGAGCCTCTCTGGACACATTCCTGCAGCACCTCCAGTAGGTCCACTCCTAAATGTCTCCAGAAATGCTTATAAAAATCTGCAGATAACCCATCTACTCCAGGAGCTCGACCGGATGCTAGCTGATGGACAGCTGTTGTAAGCTCCTCCAAGCTGATGTCCATGTCCAAGGCAGCACGATCATCAGCCCCCAGCTGAGGCAGTCCCTGAAGAAGCTCAGCAGCACACTCATCATCACAGGTCTCTGCTTTGTAGAGGGCAGTGTAGAAGGACAACGTGTGCTTCCTCATCTCTGCTGGGTCTGTGGTCAATCCGCCATCGGGACACCGTAGACATAACATCTGCTTATTCTGAGAGACAGACTTCTCCAAGTTGAAAAAAAAGGAGCTTGGTGCATCCATGTCCTTGATACTTATGAACCGTGCCCTAATCATGGCTCCCTTCACCCTCTCACTTAAAAACAGACTCAGCGCCTTCTTTTTCCTTTGTAGTGTTTCCCCATCAGGGTTATCCTGTGCCAAGAGACTACCCTCAATGTCCCTGATCTCCTGCTCTAGAGCCTGTATAGCTGTCCTTACCTTGATGGTGGACTGAGCAGTGTACTGCTGACAGAAAATACGTGTTTGTGTCTTTCCTACCTCCCACCATTGGCTTAAGGATTCAAAATCCCTTTTCCTAGCCCTCCATAAATTCCAAAAAAATGCAAAATTCTCACAGAACATATTGTCCTGTAACAATTTTACATTAAAATGCCAGTAAGAACTGGACTTTGTGCTAGGTGAGAGGTGTAAATCTACAGTGACTAAATGGTGATCAGAAAAACCAATGGGGTGAATGAAACTATTTAGTAGCCTACTGCTAAAAGATTGTGAAATATAAACCCTATCTAACCTGGCTGCACTGACCCTGCTGTTTGCTACCCTAACCCATGTGTACTGCCTAACCTGTGGATGTCTAATTCTCCATGCATCTACTAAACCTACTTGAGTGATTAGCTGTGATAAAGTAGTGGATGATTGTAAATGTGGTTCCTCACCTGTCCTATCCAATGTAAAATCCACTGTGCAGTTCCAATCCCCCCCTATAACATAACATTCCCTCTGCCCACTCTGTTGCAATGATGCTTGCACTTTCTTAAAAATGTCAAGCCGTTCTGTACCCTGATTCGAGGCATAAATGTTAACAAAACAAAAACTAATTTCATTTATTTCAGCCCTGACCATCTGTGCCCTACTTTTCACTATCTCAGTGGTGGATATTACATTTGCCCCTAGCCCTGGTGAAAAAAGAATGGCTGTCCCTGCACTAAAATTGGTCCCATGACTAAGAAAGTGTTGACCCCTCCACCATAAGCCCCAATCAATCTCATTTGCTGTGTCACTGTGTGTTTCTTGAAGAAAAATAACGTCCAGTCCTTTTTGTTGAAAAAGTTCAGAAACCAATGCCCTCCTCTGCCTGTCCCTCCCACCATTCATGTTCAGAGACCCAACCCTAAAAAAAATAGAGACAGAACAGATAGACAGAACAGACAAGTAAAGAAAACCACCATGTGAAGACCAGTCATTATTTACTCATTATTTTCTGCCTTTTTATCCCTTTTGCTTTCTTCGTCTCGACCCCCTTCCTCAAATCAGTGACAAACTTTCTCAGCCTAAAACGTTTTTTTTTCTCCAGCAGATCCAACCCAACTATCTTTTGCAACATAGACACAGTTTTAATGAATTTCTCTGTGTCAGGAAAATAATCAGTTATTTTAACAGATTTTCCATAGGTTTCGTCTAAAAACATGTTTATCTCCCCCAATGTGTACAGATCACTTCTCTGTTGTGAGTCTGTCACTGACATGCCGTCAGACTCAGAATCCTCCTCCCTGTCTTCCTCATTCCCCTGTCCCTGGACAAAAAACAGTACCTGCTTCCCACTGTCCTGCTCCCCTTCAGCCTCCATCTCCTCCCTGCCAACCTGCTCACCTTGACCCAGCTCACCTGTCTCCACTACCGGCACGTCTGCAGCAACAGTCTCACTTCCTGCCATGTCACCAGTGGTAGCTTGACTGTCACCCACCACTGCTGTCTCATTCACCTCCCCTTGAGTGTTCTCCCCCTGCTTCTCTAGAGTTCCACTGCTAGTTTTATTAGCAGGTGGTAGAGCTGCCTTGTTTCCTCTCTGCCCACTGGTTCCTTCTCCTTCGTCAGCTACCGTACCCCAAGCTTCAGCTAGCGGACCCCCAGCCTTAGCCAGCGGACCCCCAGCCTTAGCCAGCGGACCCCTAGCCTCAGCCAGCGGACCCCCAGCCTTAGCCAGCGGACCCTCGGCCTTAGCCAGCGGACCCCCAACCTTAGCCAGCGGACCCCCGGCCTTAGCCAGCGGACCCCCAGCCTTAGCCAACGGACCCCCAGCCTTAGCCAACGGACCCCCAGCGTCAGCCAGCAGACCCCCAGCTTCAGCCAGCGGACCCCCAGCTTCAGCGAGCGGACCCCCAGCCTTAGCCAGCAGCCCCCCAGCCTTAGCCAGCGGACCCCCAGCTTCAGCCAACGGACCCCCAGCTTCAGCTAGCGGACCCCCTGCCTCTATGTCCTCCCCCCGCTGTCTATGAGGGCAGGCAAAACGTTTGTGGCCGACATCCCCACACTCAAAACATTTCATGGAGCCAGAGCTTGCATATACCATGTAGTATCCATTATCATGTTTAACCCTGAATGACACATCCAGGGACTGTGTGGGGCAGGCTAAAAACATAAATACATGCCGTCTGAAAGACTGGACATGCTGGAGTTTTTCATTCCTACACCCCAAGCCAACATTTTTGAACGTGCTAGCTAGCTTCCCGAAACGCTGGAGCTCCCGCTCCAGCACCTCGTTGGGGATGAATGGGGGAACCCCCGACGCCGTAACCCTGGTGGACGGTACCGCTAGCGGCGATACCTGCGTGTACACGTCATTGAGAAACACACCGTTCTCAATTAACCTCGCGACATATCGTTCCTCTTTCATAAATACAACCACAGCTTTATTCATCCTAGATGCATACGCAATATTCTCATAACCTGTGGATTCCCCCACGGCAACGAGAACACATTCCACCGTGACCGCTTGGTCTGACATAATCCGCACTCCATGACGGAGAGACAGGGATGATGTCTCCCGAGACACCATCCCGATCCAAAACACCGACACCAACTAACGTCAAACTAATTTCTTAAACTTAAGCACAACGACACATTATGAAATAGAAAACAGGTTGAAATACACGTGAAAGTCTTTTTAGAAAAGTAGAAAAAGTTAGCTTACCAGCAGCACTCACTCAGCTCACCAACAAACACTCACTCACTCACCACACACCAAACTCCCAGCATGCAAGAGAGAGAGAGAGAGAGAGAGAGACTGCCGCACAGTGTGAGAGAGAGAGAGAGAGACTGCGGCACAGTGTGAGAGAGAGAGAGAGAGAGACTGCCACACAGTGTGAGAGAGAGAGAGAGAGAGACTGCCACACAGTGTGAGAGAGAGAGAGAGAGAGAGAGACTGCCGCACAGTGTGAGAGAGAGAGAGACTGCGGCACAGTGTGAGAGAAAGAGAGAGAGAGACTGCGGCACAGTGTGAGAGAGAGAGAGAGACTGCGGCACAGTGTGAGAGAGAGAGAGAGAGAGAGACTGCCGCACAGTGTGAGAGAGAGAGAGAGAGAGACTGCCGCACTGTGTGAGAGAGAGACTGCCGCACAGTGGGAGAGAGAACTGAGGGAGGGAGAGAGAGACCAGCGTGCAGTGGGAGAGAGGGAAAGAGAGATAGAGAGAGGGAGAGATCGGCACAGAGTGGGAGAGAGAGGGAGCGAGAGACCGGCACACAGTGGGAGAGAGAGGGAGTGAGAGAGAGAAAGAGGGAGGGAGAGTGACCGTTTTAGTCTTTAGTAATGGCCCTCTCCCACGTACATGGTCTTAAACAGTGTTTTAGTCTTTAGTAATGGCCCTCTCCCACACACACGTTCTTAAACAGTGTTTTAGTCTTTAGTAATGGCCTTCTCCCACACACGTTCTTAAACAGTGTTTAAGCAGTGTTTTAGTCTTTAGTACTGAGATGGTGTGCCTGCTCCCAGGCGCTGGCAGGCGAGGTGGGCATGAGTACCGAGCTGGATGAGGTGGCACGGGCACTGTTTAACGGACAGATCCCCGCCATCTGGAGGAAGCTAGCCCCCGACACGCTCAAGTCCCTGGGCAACTGGATGATCCACTTCAAGAGGAGGTTCGACCAGTACAAGTTCTGGGTGAGTCTCCCCGCTCCCTGTGCAAACGGACATACCTGTACACACCTCGGGGAAGGGTAGCCCTGTCCCAAACCAGAATACAGAACCAGAGGAAGCAATGAAATGAAATGAAATAATGAAATATACATGTGTGTGTATGTATGTATGTATGTGTGTGTGTGTGTGTGTGTGTGTGTGTATATGCATGTGTTTATGTGTTTGTGTATTTATGTGTATATGTGCATGTGTGGATGTGTATGTATACATGTGTGTGTATGTATGTATATGTGTGTGGATGTGTGTATATGTGTATGTGCATATATGTATGTGTGTGTGTGTGTCTGTGTATGTACACATGTGTGGATGTGTATGTGCGTGTATGTGTGTGTGTGTATGTACACGTATGTATGTGTGTGTGTGTGTATGTACACGTGTGGATGTATATGTGTGCATGTGTGTGTGTGTGTGTGTGTGTGTATGTACACGTATGTATGTGTGTGTGTGTGTGTGTGTGTGTGTGTGTGTGTGTATGTACATGTGTGGATGCGTATGTATACATGTGTGTGTGTGTGTGTGTATGTATGTATGTATATGTGTGTGTATGTACACATATGTATGTGTGTGTGTATGTGTGTGTGTGTGTGTGTGTGTGTGTGCAGGTGGAGAAGGGCGAGCCCACAGTGATGTGGCTCTCAGGACTGCAAATCCCAGAGTCCTACCTGACAGCGCTGGTCCAGGCCACCTGCAGGAAGAACGGCTGGCCCCTGGACCGCTCCACCCTCTACACACAGGTCACTCAGTACAGCTCTGAGGAGGAGGTCAAAGAGAAACCAGGCCAGGGTGAGCACACACACACACACACACTCACACACACACACACACACACACTCACACTCACACACTCACACACTCACACACACACTCACACACTCACACACTCACACACACACACACACACACACTCTCACACACACACACACACTCTATACACAGACACACTCTATACACACACACACACACACTATACACACACGCACACACACACTCTATACACACACACACACACTCAATATTCACACACACACATACACATACACACACTCTATACACCTACACATACACGTACACACTCTATACACACACACACATACACATACACACACTCTATACACACACACATACACACTCTATACACACACACACACACCCACACAGGTGCACACACACACACACACACACACACACCCACACAGACCAGGCGCTAACAGGCCCGTCCCGTTGCTCTCAGGCTGTTTTGTATCAGGGCTGTATCTGGAGGGGGCTGACTGGGACCTGGAGAACAGCTGCCTGGTGCGCAGCACGCCCAAAGTCCTAGTGGTGCAGCTACCCATCCTCAAAGTCATCCCCATCGAGTCTCACCGCCTCAAACTGCAGGTAGACCCCTCCCCATCGAGTTACTCCCTCAAACTGCAGGTAGGCCCCTCCCCATCAAGTCACTGCCTCAAAATGCAGGTAGGCCCCTCCCCATCGAGTCTCACCGCCTCAAACTGTAGGCCCTTCCCTATCGAGTTACTCCCTCAAACAGCAGGTAGACCCCTCCCCCATCGAGTCTCACCACCTCAAACTGCAGGTAGCCCCCTTCCCATCGAGTCTCACCACCTCAAATTGAAGGTAGGCCCCTCCCCATCAAGTCTCACCGCCTCAAACTGCAGGTAGGCCCCTCCCCATCAAGTCACTGCCTCAAACTGCAGGTAGGCCCCTCCCCCATCGAGTCTCACCACCTCAAACTGCAGGTAGGCCCCTCCCCATCAAGTCACCACCTCAAACTGCAGGTAGGCCCCTCCCCATCAAGTCACCACCTCAAACTGCAGGTAGGCCCCTCCCCATCGAGTCTCACCGCCTCAAACTGCAGGTAGCCCCCTCCCCATCAAGTCGCTGCCTCAAACTGCAGGTAGGCCCCTCCCCATCGAGTCTCACCACCTCAAATTGCAGGTAGACCCCTCCCCATCGAGTCACTGCCTCAAACTGCAGGTAGGCCCCTCCCCATCAAGTCACTGCCTCAAACTGCAGGTAGGCCCCTCCCCATCGAGTCACTGTATCAAACTGCAGGTAGGCCCCTCCCCATCGAGTCACTGTGTCAAACTGCAGGTAGGCCCCTCCCCATCGAATCTCACCACCTCAAATGTGTGTATGTGTGTGTGTATGTGTGTGTGTGTGTGTGTGTGTGTGTGTGTGTGTGTGTTTCCCACACAGAACACCCTGCGGACCCCGGTCTACACCACCTCCATGAGGAGGAACGCCATGGGGGTGGGGCTTGTGTTCGAGGCGGACCTCTTCACGACCAAGCACATCTCCCATTGGGTCCTGCAGGGTGTCTGTCTGTGTCTCAATTCTGACTGATCAGCCACTCCACCAATGCCCTGCTCAGGGGGCGGTACCTGATGCAGGATGACCTGTCAATCAGTCTCTCTGTTCTGAGCTTCAAATATGAGCCAGTATTTATTGAGTATAACTCACTGTTAAGATTATTATTCAATAACACCGTACAAACGCGTTATTTTGTATTTTTGGTCCGACCAACAAAAAGTTTAAAAATAAAAGTGAAAAGTTGATACTCATTGTTTGTGTTTGTGAGGCGACATGGCTCAGGCAGTAAGAGCAGTTATCTGGCAGTCGGAGGGTTGTCAGTTCGATCCCCCCCCCCCTGTGTTGAAGTGTCCCTGAGCAAGACACCTAATCCCCAAATGCTCCTGACGAGCTGGCCTGTGAAGTGATTACAAAGGCCTAGCTAGTAGGGACTGGCCCTGTGATATACTGACCATGATAAGGTGCTATGGTATGCTTCATTTCGACCGGGAGTTCCTGGGAATTTAACTCCCAGGAACAAGTACGCAATGAACAAAAGGTTCCTTCAGCCTGCATTTCCACCGGGGGCTAAAGACCCTGGGGAGTTTACGCAAATTAGTCTGAAGAAAAAAAGTGAAAACGTTCCACGTTTTTCAACGCTTACGCCGGTCTGTCTGCTAGCGAGCTAAACTAATAGCAAGCTGTTGTTCTGATGCTACACTGGGTGTGGGTGTGAAACTAATGAAAACCCACCGCAGTTAAGCAGGAGTTGCAAATACTGATTTCGAAAGGAGACAGACTCAGAATTGAAAAAATGTTGCATTTATTCACTTGTTATGGTTTCACATTGCACATAAGTAAAGCCACAGTCCAAATCGAAAACAACAGTCACACTACAATGTGTTGAGAAACACCATTAGACCTGTACGTGCGTCTACATCGTTGCAAAACGCCGGTCTTTTAGCTATCATTAAATAGCTATCGCTACATAATCGCTTGCTAGCGGGCAGACCGGCGTAAGCATTATGTGCTCGTACAGTAAATTGAGGAACTAAGGTGTTGTGATACAGCAAACAAAACAAGCTCTGTAGCAGGCATTTAAAAATGCCGCCTGGAATACAATGCACGTAAACTTGCCCAATCAGAAATGACCGGCGCTGCCAGTCACACCCACGCTACTTCCTGGCCATCAGAAAGCTCTACCTCCTGAGCAGGGGCTTTTTTAGGGCTGAATAACGGCCCCGGAACGATGAGATTTGCCAGGCACGTGGTATGAAAACGCGTCGACTTCCGGCGAAATACCTTAGTTCCACCGGTGGAAATGCGCCAGTAGATTGTGTGCAATGGTGGTAGTGCAAAAGTACAAAGTAAACAGTAAACTCAATAGGGGTAAAAGTGAGGATTACAGTCCAGATTGTGTAGAGGGCTAATATAGCCTGTTAGGACAGTCAGACAAATATTGGATAGAGGATGGTAGACAAAGGTGATGAGGGATGAGGGAAGGAGCAGAAAGAGACTCATGCTGAAAAGTCCAATTCTCTCCTCCCGTTTTGTGTGATATAGTATAACTGAATGGCCCATGGAACAAAGGACCTTCTTAACCTGTCTGTTGAGCATGTCAGAGACAGGAGTCTGCTGCTGAAGATGCTCTTCTGTCTGTTAAGTGTCTTATATAGTGGGTGGCGGTCATTGTCCAGGATTGCCAGCATCCTGTTCAGTGTCCTTTTCTCTGCTGTTGATATTATGCACTCCAGCTCCATTCCAACTACAGAGCCAGCCTTTCCAGTCGCCCAGCGTCCCTCTTCTTAATGCTGCCTCCCCAGCACACAACGGCATAAGAAAGGACACTGGCGATGACAGACTGGTAAAACATCCAGAGGAGCTTACTGCAGATATTGAAAGACCGCAGCCTCCTGAGGAAGTAGAGTCGACTCTGCCCTTCCTCAGGAGGCTGCGGTCTTTCAATGTCTTTCTCTGTCAGATAATCAGAGCACCATCACAGTCAATTCAGTTTGCCTGACAACATGTTTTGAATTTCAAAATCTACTCAGCACGAGACAAACAGATACAATCACCCTTGTGAATGACCTACAGTTAACATAAGCTCCATTTTCTGCCAAGGCGGCTACTACAAACTGGAATGATAGCGTATCACTGCTGCCAAAATGCCAAGACTGTAAAACTAAGTAAAAAATGTACTGCTGTTGAAATAAACCTTCATTTTGCATAGGTCTACATTACAAATCATTACAGTACATAGGCAAAATTTAAAACTGACCATTCACCAAACTGATCATTCATACGTATGTGAATTCATAAATACATACATTATAATACATACACAGAATTCAGTTTCATTCAGGAGTTGCTAAGATGGACTGCTAAGGGATGACTGTCGCTGGGTGAAAAAGCAAGACGTATGCAGTAAATTACAAAATTACAACACAAGTCTCAGAATGGCACAGAAAAGAATGCATAGCATTCCGGCTTCTGAATGTGAAACTCGAATCCCGCTTCGTTTGAAAGAGCAGGCTTCATTCTCGACAGCCAAACGGGAGCGTACCGGAACAGTCAACCCCCGCCCGCCCATCGTGAGTCGAAGCGTCCAGCTCTGATTTGGCATCGCACCGGCACAAGATGCTGTGATATGCTGGCTTAATGAGAACAGCCATCACGCTACACCACTGGGAGGCGTATGCTTGTAAAAGTCAGAGCAGAGAAACTTGCAAACTTCGAAGTTTATTGTGGAACGGGCAGCTGTATTTGCAGCGCTGACCCACAAGAGAGAGACAAACAGCGATTATTATGTGGATTTGTGAACAACAGCGACAGGCTTTCTGGAACATTCCATATAGGACATGCAGCTACAGAATGTACACACTCTGCCAGCCAGTACCAGTAAGTTTTTCTTTTTTTTTTAAATTGGGAGTACCGGTAATGTGTATTCTTGCATTTAAAACTTAAAAAATGATTCCCTTTGGCAGAATCTAGGGGCCTGTTCTACAAAGTAGGATTACCAAATTAGCTGGATAACTGCACTGAGTAAAACCCGGACCCCATCTAAATCTGGAATATGGACTGAATAAAAATAGTTTTTAGCCAAAAGAGGGTTTTACTTTGTGCAGTTATCGGGCTAACTCGGTACTCCTGCTTTGTGGAACAGTGCCAAGATCAAAACTCACCTCATTGGCAGTTTTAGATTAGATACACATACTATAGAATAACACACTAGATCATTTATCATTAATCATTATTGTATCTAGGAGTTAGTGTGAGACACAGGGTCAATGAATGATCACATTCTACCTCACATTGTTAGCAGATAAAACAGCAGAAATGACTTCCTGAACACATCACCCCGGGGTTAGGGTCATTCCTCACCGTCCATGTGGGGCATGGTGACCGTCAGCTTGATGAGGTTGGCGTGTTCAGGGTCGTTAGCGCCCGTGTAGCGCAGTTTGGCGGAAAACGGCTCCGCCCCCACCGTGCCCACCTTCCTGTGGGCACAGGAACGGGCACCCGGTGAGAATCCCACCGCAGGGAAAACCCAAACGTTCACACAGGACGTCCCACCGCAGGGAAAACCCAAACGTTCACACACAGGACGTCCCACTGCAGGGAAAACCCAAACGTTCACACACAGGACATCCCGCTGCAGGGAAAACCCAAACGTTCACACATAGGACGTCCCGCCGCAGGGAAAACCCAAACGTTCACACACAGGACGTCCCAAACGGCACAAAGACCAAGCTGCTAAACCAGCAGAAGTGAAACGGGACAAAATAAAAGTCCTGCCCTGTTTTTCAGCCAGCTAATTTCACTCATTAGCTCTACCTCCTGGCTGAAGGATTGCTAATAAAATACTGGAGAGGACCTTCTGAACCTGGATTTTACATCTCTGGAAACCACACACAGAATCATGGAGATAGACCACAAGGAATTATGGGAAAATGTGTGTAACTAGTCCTCAAATACCCTATTCCACAATACAGAGTCAATTACCCGGGAGAAAAGAACAACATAGCTGGATGTGAGGGCCAGATTTGATGAGCTCTGCTGTAGGTTCTCAGTAACCATGGTGTCCCTTGGCTCACTTTACCTGGGAGTCAGGTGTGAAGACATTCTGGCCAATCAAGGGCCAGTTTTGATGATCCCAGCTATATATTACATACTGAGTAAACAACAAAGGAGCAGCCTGTAGCCTATAGCAGTGGTCTCCAACCCTGGTCCTGGAGAGTCGCAGGGTCTGCTGGTTTTTGTTTTTACTTTAAATTCAGCACCCTGTTGAGACCCAAGTAACCTGGTGAGGTGAGTTAACGGTATAATCAACTGCACTAATTGATTAATTAAGCGCAGGGTAACAATGAAGCTCGTCCCCGTTGGAGTTGACGGCCCGGGCAGCGCACTGGACCCGCGATCCGGCCTGGAAGTAGACCGAGTCCAGCGTGACGAGCTTGGAGGAGGTGGAGAAGGTGTCGAAGTCCACCTCGCGCATGGGGCTGACCCCGTCCGGCCTCTTGGGGGCGCTGACCAGCCAGTGGTAACGCGTCAGCGTGTCATTGATGCTCTCGCTCACACAGATGGAGCCCATCTTCTCATAGTCTGAGTACTGGTTACATGCCTGAGGGGAGGGAGGGAGAGAGAGAGAGACGGAGAGAGAGAGAGAGCGATGGAGAGAGGGAGAGAGAGACATAGGGACAGAGAGAGGAGAGGGAGGGAGACAGAGGAAGAGAGAGACAGAGGGAGAGAGGGAGGCAGAGGGAGAGAGAGACAGAGGGAGGAAGAGAGAGAGGGAGAGAGATGGAGGGAGGGAGAGAGACAGAGGGAGGAAGAGAGAGGGAGAGAGACAGAGGGAGGGAAAGGGGAGGGAGAGACAGAGGGAGGGAAAGGGGAGGGAGAGAGAGGGAGAGACAGAGAGGGAGAGAGAGACAGGGAGGAAGAGAGAGAGGGGAGGGAGAGACAGAGAGGAAGAGAAAGAGACAGAGGGAGGGAGAGAGAGACAGAGAGAGACATGTCAGATAGCATGTATGCTGAACCCGTTCTCTTGCCCTAGAAACTTTGTAGTTTCCGGTTGTAATGTAATTCGGTTGAAGCGTGCTTAACATTACGAGGTTTAGGTCATGCCTAACATTAGCCTTGACTAGCATACAGTGTCTTGACATTACTTGGACATTGCCTGTAGATGTTGTTTTCTTACAGAGAATGGTTATATTGGTTCAAACACATGATGCTCTAGGTCAGAGGTCACCAACCCTGGTCCTGGAGAGCTACTGGGTCTGCTGGTTTTTGTTTTCACCTTAAAAGCAGCACCCTGCTGAGTACCAGGTAACCAGGTGAGGTGAGTTAGCTGTCTAATCATCTGCTCTAATTGATCAATTAAGTGCAGAGTAACAGCGAAAACCAGCAGACCCAGTAGCTCTCCAGGACCAGGGTTGGTGACCTCTGCTCTAGGTGAACAGACAAAGGGTAGCACTTCAGGGTAAGGACAGAAGTCAGTTTTAGTGTACCAAAATCATCATGTTTATTGAGGAGTAGTTTAGTTTCATAAATATACTGTCATTGGAAGTTGTCCTACAATAGAGTGCAGTTTAATGAATAACTAGTATATATATCTCACAAATGGTGTAATGAACTGTATGCGTTTGCAGAGAATAGAAAAATGAATGTATATATATGTGTATATATAAGTATTAAATAGTGAAATATATAATATAAATATGTTTTACCAGTAGGCTTACAGCAGTTGTGACAATGTTTTAGATGATCAGGAATTGCTGGAGAACAACAGGCCTGGCCACAATGCCCATGGAGGAAAGGACTGTCTTTGACCCCCTGTGAGAAATCGGCATGCTCGAGTGATGGGTAGGACTTGCCAAAATGGAGGATTTCATGCGGCCCGTTACCGAGGAAGCTTTGGACAGTGACATCACAAACAATCCCCACAGGGCAGGGATGAAGGTGTCTCAATCAACCATTTGTGGAGGAAGTGTCATGGCTTGGGCTTGCATGGCTGCTTCTGGAGTGGACTCATCTTTATTGATGATGTAACTTATGATGGTAGCAGCAGGATGAATTCAGACAAAAGTCTACAAAAACATTCTGTCGGCCAACTTACAGAGATATGCATCCAAACTAATTGGGAGGAACTTCATCATGCAGTTAGACAATTACCCAAAACACACTGGCAATACCACAAAAAGCATCACAAAAGAAGAATGCAACAGTTTGGTTATGTCAATGGGTTGCAGGCTTGATGCTTGCAATAATAAGGGATATGACACCAAATATGAATTGTTATTTACTTTCATTTATTTAAATACTCACTGGTCCAATACATTTGCTCACCTAAAAATAGGGTGGTCTGATACCATACGTGCTATGTTCTATGTAGTTTAACAAATCTAGGTGTAAATACCAGGAAATAAAAGCTGAAGTTCTGAACTCTTGACTCTTGTCATCTTTTTATCTCAACCCAAATTGCATTTAGTGTATTGCAAAAATGAAAAAAGGAATTGGCCTTGCTGTTCCAATACATTTGTAGGGGATTTTGAAATGTTTGTTCAACACTGGTAGAGGGCGAGTATCCCATTTCAGGTGTGTGTACCAAAGCAGTCCCAGTCAGCATGAGTTAGCTGTGTCTGGCTCTGAGATCACTTTCAGCACAACAAAAATGATGGTTCCAAGTGAACCTATTTTTTTCTTCCCAAATGTTGTATGCAGCTCATCTGTATCTCATCACCAATTACCTGATTAACCTATCCCACGAACGCAAAATAACCTGCTATTCAAACTCGCATTATCCATCAAGATGTATTACCTGTCTTTTATGTTTTTGCATTTGCATGTATAAAGAGTTTTATGATAAAATAACATTTTCCTAGTTTTACATTGGTTGTACCACCTGAAATTGTTGCCAGCCTACCTACGAGTTGAAAGTACCTATTTTTATCAATATTTGAGAGAGATCTTCAAACCTTTTCACTCTGCCATAAAGGTCACTTGGGGTCCTCTTGGTGATGCAATATCCTGTTCACTGTTTTACCTCTTCACTTTGTAATAAAAGTACCATGTTTACGGTTGTGCCATCCTGACATTTGAGAACATACAAATTGCCGGACAAAGGTTTTTCAATTATCTTAACCGCTTTAAAACTATTGGCATTTGTAAAATTTGGTTTATTTGAAAGGTTTCAAACATAGAATCATGCCATAGTTTTTTATTTTTTATTTATTGTCATTAAAATACCATTTTTAATAGTTTTCTTTGTCTGTCTGTTTGTTTGCTTGGACGGTTGCACCGCCTGACATTTTGGGGGTTTGAGATGCCAAACATAAAAGAATATATATTATTTGAAAGTACCGAAAATGTATTCAAACTAAATAGGTTTTATAGAATAAGGTGATACATGTCCTGAATTGAATACATTTTTTGAAAAGGAAATAATGCACTCGGACACAAAAATATGCATGTCATGTCATTGACCCATTTGTCACTGTCAGCTTCCAAAACTGTTAACTTTATGTTATGCATTCGTCACTGATGTACAGCTACTGCAGCCAATGTAAAAAATAAATAAATAAAGCAGCCAATTCTCCGATCACAAATAATTCATTCAATTATTTGTACAACATTCATATTTGGAAAAAAGTCAATACTCGTTATGAGTACTTGTCTGGAATGAATAATCGGCTCATCCCTAGATACATCCCTGTCCAGCTTTGCAAGCGAATATCAACCCCTGCTGAAAAAAACAGCTTAAGCTAGGTTTTGAAACAGCTGATTGACTGATCAGACCAGCTCCATACCGAACATGGTTTGACCAGCTCAAGCTATGTTTTGAAACAAATGGGTAGCTGGTATCTCAAGCTGGTCATAGCTGGATTTTACACTAGGGACAGCTAACATCAGCTAGTTGTATAACAAACATTTGTTTACTTTTATGTTAAGTTAATGTTTGTACTGATAATGTTAACAACATCCACATCTCTATAACACTAGTTTAAAATACATTGCAGTATGGACCAGGTCTGGCTTGGCTGCAGCCTATCTAGATATCAAGGTATGCCTTTGAGTTAAGCACAAGCTTACTTGCATATTGCAGTATATGCGCTGGGTAGATTTTTTGGTAGAAAGGAATAGTGAATGAAGCAACTTCAATGTATACGTTAGCAAGACAAGAGAAAAAGCGGATTCTACGTCACCACGCTTTTGAATGTGAAACTTTTATGTAACATGGCAGTGTCAATAGTATGTTGCATATTCAAAATATATTTCATTTAAGAAATATTAACATTAATATTAACCATGACATCAGATATAGATTCACTGAGCACTTTATTAGGAACACTATACTTATTGGGTAGGACCTGCGTTTGGATTCAAAACAGCCTCAATTCTTTGTGGCATGAATTATACAAGATGTTGAAAACATCTCTTTGACAATAGGTGTTGATAGTCTAACTGGGAATGTGTCTGATCCGCTGTTCAGTAGCAAACAAAATTACAGAGTAGGGGAAAGCAAAGGTTTGTATTGGTAGGGCCTACATTGCAAGGTTTAAGTCTCTGATGAGCCTGTCAGTATGGAGATAGATTAGTCTCAATATTATTGACAAATGTGCGTAAGATGATCCACAGATAAGAGATGATTCGCAAATGTGTTTTATATATTCACACACAAATATCTCTCAACTTGTGTCTTCTGTATATGAAGAGCAAAATCACGCATCAAAATTCTATGTGTATATTTTTGCAATAACCCAGTCTCAAATATAAAATCTGAATTTGCGGATCAAATGACACGCCACATTCAGTGACGTGAGCTGTAAGTTTCCCATTTAAAAAAAAAAAATAATAATTATACAGTGGAATGTTAGACCATAAATAACATTGTTATTTGTTATAGATAGTTTTGGGAAACGGCAGAAACAAGTTCTGAAGTGTATAATTGAGTTTAATTGAAAGGTTGTTGTGTTAGACAAATGTTTTATATAGAAACCTTGAAAGTTGTCTTTATGTTATGTAACATATCTTGGAAAGGGGATGTAATAATATGTAGAGCCCTGTTATATATATCATCCACCTCATGTCTCTGTGGTTTCACATAATGCCCACCAGCAGGATATGTGAGAACAAGAGTTAGAGGGAGTAACACATGTTCAAGAGACAAGACTGAATAAAAGAGCTAGCTCAATCGATAATAATAAAAGTCTGATTTATTTATAATATAAGAACATTACAGATATATAAAACATATTTGTGAATCATTTCTTATTTGTGGATCATGTGTAGCACCCACAGAGAGGGTATTAAAATGCCCACAGGAACAAATACCAGTTATGATGTCAATACTCAGAGAACAGACAGACACAAAGGACTAGTTAAGTCCTGGAGTTTTATTTTATAAAAGGGGGTGGCAGCTGGAGAGCACAGCTCTACTTAACCACCAGATCTGTCATGGGTACACTGCAATACAGGAAACAGCATTCAATATCCAACACCAAAGCTTTGAAATAAAATAAATAGAAGTGCTCCACACTAAGTTATATAGATGTACAATTAAGACAAATCACCACAATACAAACTTCACTGCAAATTGATTCCAACCATCAAAGCCAATAGTACAAGCAGTCTGACTCCCTGCATTAACCCATTATATGCTTATGGTTCAACTTAATTTAATATAAAAATTACTTTATTAATTATATATATGTTATTACATTCGTCATATAAACAACACTATGCAAAGACTAAAAGGTGTATTAAAATAATTCATACATAAATAGACAAATACCTTATGCCAGAGCGAGGGAAAGGACTAGCAGGAGCCCGCATGACAGGTCAGCCGTACCTGCATGCATAATTTGACAAGCGGTGCGACAGCACAATTGGTGCAATATGTTATAGCACAACTTCACTATGATGATATACTGAAGGAAACAGACAATCAGTTACCAAATTAAAGTATTAAAAGTGTCACCAGCCTGCGCGTCCTCACCCCCCTGTATAAATAAATACAAAAATAAATATAGGCACTAAATAAACTACTAAAAATGTAACTAAACATATTTGACCAAACTATATAAACCCTAAACTTTGCATTGCCTTGTGTCAACTTGCATTGCAACATTATTCATTGGCAAGTACTTACATTCTTCAGGCACCTGCCATAAAATATGACATATAATATTAGACAGTCATAGCTAGCTCAGATTCAGATAGCAAGGAAACATTCACAGAAAACGTGCTGCTGGGAAAAATAAAAAAATGAATACAGTGTATGTTCTTACCAATAAAGCTAATGTGACCCCAATTTGGCCAAAATAGATTAAATTATTGAAATTCAATAGCAGCTAGGAAGCAAGCCTTTGGAAATCTTGGACATTGGCAAAAGAAATGCAGCTCTGATTGCTTGGGCGACAACGGTTGTAGGACAGGTGTAGTGTCACTATTTACCTGCAGTGATAGGCTATATACACATGCGAAGAATAAAAAAGCCCCCACCTTAAAATGAATAACATTAGCTATGAAGTATTAGGGAAACATAAAAATGACTAGAAAAGACTATTTCAGTTCAATTATACTCCAAATCCACTCAGTTCTGCCACTGTCTCCTCACTGGTCTTCCCCCCTGTGCTATCAGGCCTCAATAACCTTTTCAGAATGCTGCTGGTCTATAACCTCCAAAAATACACCAATGACACACCTCTGGATATATAGTGGCTTCAGAAAGTATTCAGATCCCTTAACTTTTTCTACACTTTGTGTTGTAGATTTAATTTTAAATGAAGAAAATCGTGAAAATGGATAAATGGGTTAAAAAAAGAAAGAAAGTTGAATTCATAAAAAATCTAAAACTTAAAGTTACAATAGGTAAGATTTTTGTGTTAAAACATTGTTACAAGACTGTTGTAAATCCCTTCCTAACACTGAAAAAGGCTCAATGACACGTTGACTCACCCCCTGCCTGTGTTTATAGTCCTTAAATTTGGGTTTCAAACTATGCAGTTGACAGGCCGGCACTCTGAACCAAAACATTGTATAGCTGTACAATATTTCAAGCTCATTGTTTGAAAATTGGTTATAATTGCCACAGCCAATGGTGATTCAACTTCAGCGCATTCACAAAGAAGGGTGGGATAAATAGTGTTGTGGTTTGAGTGTGTACGTTGCTGCAATTGCTGTCTTGACCATTAGCTAATTTACCTTACAAAATTACCTATTGTACCTTTAAATCACTCACTTATATAACATATATGTTCTATGGGGTTTAAGTCTAGTCCTTTAAATGCCATTTGGCAAACTCCAAGCAGGCATGTATTGCAGCCATTTTTAGCTTGTGCTTGTTTCAGGGGCTAGTCTCCTTAAGTTTTTTCTTCAGCATATGAAATACATGCTCAATTGGGTTCAGATCGGGTGATTAAATTGGTAACTGAATAATTGACCATTTTATTGAGGCATTTGAGGCATTTGCTTGAACTTGAGCAGATAGATGGTGGCATTTATATAGCGCCTTTATCCAAAGCGCTGTACAATTGATGCTTCTCATTCACCCATTCATACACACACTCAAACACCGACGGCGATTGGCTGCCATGCAAGACGCCGACCAGCTCGTCAGGAGCATTAGGGGGTTAGGTGTCTTGCTCAGGGACACTTCGACACAGCCTGGGCGGGGTATCGAACCAGCAACCCTCCGACTGCTCTTACTGCCTGAGCCATGTCGCCCCTACACTTCAGAATTCATTTTCCTAGTACCATCAGCAGTTATATCATCAATGAAGATAACTGTGCCAGTACCTTAAGCAGCCATCACTCTGATATAAGTTAATCTTCAACTCATCCGTCCACAAGACCTTTTTCCAGGACTGTGCTTGTTGTTTTTGCGGCTAACCAGTGGTTTGCTAGACTGTAGATTGTATGTTTCTGTTCATGATGTCTTCTGCCGACAGTGGTCATTAACAAATCCACACATGACTCTTGAAGAGTGTTTCTGATCTGTCAGACAGGTGTGTGTTGATTTTTCTTTATTATGGAGATAATTCTTCTGTCATCAGCTATGGCTGCCCGTCCCTTTGCTATTATTAAGCTCACCAGGGCTCTCTTTCTTCTTAATTATGTTCCAAACATTTGATTTTGGTAAGCATAAAGTTTGGCTGATGTATAAAATATGTAGAAAAATACCCTTTCACAAAATCTGAGAACTTTAATCGTGTTAATTGTATGATTCCAAATTTAAATTGTAGCAAATCTAGACATAATGGGTCTTTGTCTCGACCATTATGGGGGACACTGTATATACACTCAGTGAGCACTTTATTAGGTAGACCTGCACACCAGCTTGTTAATGCATGTGCAAATAGACCCGGCTGTTTTTCAGACCAAATGTCAGGTCCTCAGTGTGCAACTGTAACAAACCGATGTCCGTTACTTTAGCTGTGTGCCACCGCGGCCCCTCTCTCCTGGGATTTTCACGCACTGTCTCTAGATTTTGCAGAGAATGGTGTGAAAAACAAAAAACATCCAGTGAGCAGCAGTTCTGCAGGCAAAAACATGGTGTTAATGAGAGAGGTCAGAGTGGAAGGGCCAGATTGGCCAAAGCTGATCAACCAACACAATCTCAACTCATAGTGGAACTTTTCAGTTCCAAAGAAATAGCACTACGGATCAAAATGACTGCATGTTTTAGGACATGTTGTGTGCTTTTTCTAATTCCATGTAGGTCTATTAATATTCCTATAATTGATAAAGGCACCAGGAAAATGCACTTTTTTGGAATTATATGTTTGGAATTAATTATGACAAATCTAGTTTATACCTAGGTTCTGCCATGTCCAGTTCAAATGTCTAAATGGATAGCTGCCTATTTGGAATTAACAAGATTAGCAAGATTATGGTCGGATCTCACAGTCAGACGGTAGGCTACCCTGCTTTATTTCGCCTCATGTACTGGAAGATCCCAATATGGTTGTGTTTTACAGGGGATGTTCACACTGGATGGAAGTACATAATCATTAATTCATTTCTTGTGCCTTTCTTAAAGGAGTAACATAGTAGTTGGTCACACTTTCTAGGTTTTTCATTTGCACAAGAGGGCATTGAACAACATGATGAAAGTATTAAATATGTCTGTTCTTTAGTTTTGGAGAAGTGTTTTAAATTTATTGTCCTATTTTCAACCAGTTGAGAATGTTCTCCTCGTAGTGTGTCATATGAGGACAACCACTCCCCTTATCCCTCCCCTATAACCCATTCAGAATTTTCTGTTGCCACCCTTGGCAGTGGGACCTGTGTGAAGCAAATATTTGTTTTAGCGGTCTCACATCTTAAAATGGAACATATAGGTTAAGCCAAAGTTTCTGTTTTGTTTTGTGGTAACTGTATATCACTCTATATCACTATAGGTACAAGAATTCTATTTAATGGGCAGTGTCCACAATTAGGCTACCCATACTTGTTTTTGTTTTTTTATACGTACCTTGGAAATAAATCCTGCAGACACTTCTGGGCAGTCTGGAGTACCAACATGCAGACGTGGCTGCTAGTATGTTATCTGAAGTAAACAGACTAGCTACATGACTGCACCACAGTGCAGAGAGAGACTGGGGCTAGCTCACTAGCTAGCTAAATTACAGACTGTGATGACGTAGCCGATGTGAATAGCCCCCCACTTTATAATTTGTATGGAGTTAAATAAGAAGAAACAAACAGGAGCCACGGTGTTGCAATAGGCTAAGATGCAGCACACCAAGGACCGGGTTTCGATTCCCGGTCCTGCAAAAGCCAACTTTGGCCAGCTCTCGTGGAGTGGCATAATTGCCTCGCTGACTTGGCAGGGTTAGCTGATTGCTGCACAAAAAGCTCCTTGGGCCTCGGAATCACAGTCACGAGCATGAGACGAGATGGCTTGAACAAGGCGTGTTGCTCTCCTTCAGGGTGTGGGTGGTGTATCTAACACTAATTGGATTAGACAGGGTATAATTGGCTACCAAATTAGGAGAAAAAAGGGAAAAATCTGAAATAAATTCTTGAAAAAAAGAAGAAAATCAGAACAACTACATTCCTCATTCAATTCAATTCACTATTACTGATGAACATTGGCCGCAAAACGCTGTTGTCTTTCATATGACAATAATGTAACTACAAAAAGCAGACTCTTGGTTATGTGATCGCCTGGATGGGTGGCTGTACACCCATTACCTTCTGGGAAACGAGCTGGAGATTCAAGCCAAATATGTCCAGTAATGTCACTGGATGTGTTTGTTTTGAAAAGTTTTACTCCATATTTAGGAAACTGCTACACTGACTGTGATTTGAAAAATGCCTACACACATAATTTTAGGATTTAATCCAAATAAGCTCAACTGAAAAAAGCGTAACAGTGCTCCTTTAAACAAAATGAATGAAGTGATAGACAGCAGCCCAGATGCACAGCCATGTTAAACCAATTAGCAACATGGGCAGCCCAGGGCCTCCCCTGCCGACGGGGCCTCCCCAGGATATCCTCAATTGTTTTTTCATCAATCATAGGCTCATTCACAAAGGCCTACTAACTGCATCTAAAGCAAACGCTTTTGATTGGCCTTTTATGCAAGATGTAGTTTTCAGTCATTTCGTTGCACATTACATTGCTAGCATACATTCACAGCACACTTAAACAATTTGAGAAATGTTGTTTAACATCAGGAAACATGACAGTGTGGCAAAAAAGAGAAAAATCAGAAAATTATAAAAAATTATAATCTTACATTAAAGCAAGGTAAGAGCCATGCACAAGTAAAGAAGATAACGTGGTGAACCTAAATGCTAACATTACATTAGTATCAAGTAATATGATCATGTCTCAACAGCTGGACCACCTATTCTAGCTGGTGATTCATTATGGGCTTTTAGTGGATTTATTTGGACTGCCTCAACTAGGTTTTTTCTTTGATATGTATTGCTCTCCAACAATTAACTTGGTATGATGTATTATTATTATTATAACCTCATAATTTATAACAAGAATAGATTATTATTTTGTGTTAAAGAGAGATCGCCATAGAATGCATAGCTGTAATATTGGATATATCAATTTATCTGATCATGTACCTCTCTCTTGCATTATACATATTGTAGCATCATTGAACCCCTTCTCCTATATGGTACCATCTGTTTTTTTATATTAGAGTGCAGATCGAGACAAGGGTGCCAAATTTCACCTTTCCTTTTGTACTTTATAAAGCCTTTCGCTCAGAAGACAGACTGAAAGCATCAAAAGCATCTGCATAAATGGAGGCCGCAAGGTAGCACTATACACCGATGAAATTTTGTTCTATTTAAGTCAACCCTTTAACTCATTTTCTGAATTAGTGAACCTTTTAGAAACATTTGTAGATATGCAAGGTATACATTAAATGAAAAGGAAGAAGAAGGAATGGCACCACACCATTTTAGGGATGGGAAAAATACAACTATGTATTTTTGCCATCCCAAATACATCCAGAAATGAGATTCAATCAAAAAAACCTTTTTAATGATTAATTTTTACTTCATTATCTTTTTGTACATTCCAGTGGAAGCTAGGTCCGAATAGTTGTAAAATGTAACATTTAAGATTCAATGGACTTGTATTCTTTTTTAAATAGATTAATTCATTCATTCATTCATTATCCTAACCCGCTTATCTTGAACAAGGTCGCAGGGGGCTGGAGCCTATCCCAGCATAAATTGGGCAAAAGGCAGGAATACACCCTGGACAGGCCACCAGTCCATTACAGGGCACACACACCATTCACACACCCATTCATACCCACAGGGTTATTTAGACTCTCCAATCAGCCTAACCTGCATGTCTTTGGACTATGGGAGGAAACCCATGCAAACACGAGAAGAACATGCAAACTCCACAGAGAGGCCCGGGCCGACCGGGATTCGAACCCAAGACCTCCTAGCTGTGAAGTGACAGTGCTAACCCACTGCACCATCTGTGCCACCCTAATAGATTAATGTGGTGAAAAATATCACAAAGCATTTGGGAAAAAAGGGCAAACAAGTGGTGGACATTGTAATGTGCACAGGGTCTGAAAAGGTTAACGATTAACACCAGGTTCGCAAACACCCAAAAAATAACCTTTTAGACTTTGTGAAGTACATAAGATAATAATAGACATGCACTAAGAAGGAAACAAAGACAATGAGCTTTGGGGAAGTGACAAAAAGACCTTGCTGAAAAAAACATAAAGTGCCTGTCAACATAGGGAACAGCATGCCATGGCGAAAAGACACAGCAGCGCCAAGAAAAGGTTCAACCTAAAGATAGGGTGAACGTTGTCTTATCCTTTACATTTGCCAGTCTTAATTACAAAAGGGCCTCAGCACTCTAACCATCCACCTGAAACTCGGCCTAAAGCTCCTCACTTGATGAAGGCAGTCTTTAAAGCTCCTTACTTGATAAAGGCAGCCTTTAAACGAGGCGGGAATAAAACTAGGAAAATGAACAGCATTTGAGAGCAAGAGATCAGAAAAGGGAGCAAAGAACCTCAAACCCTGACACTTGGCCTATACTAAAGGAAGTTCCTGAAGGAATCCATGCATTTACATTTTCACTGTTTTGCTGTCGTAATCTCTTAAGAAGATTAGTTCTGGCCCATTTCTAGTGTGGAAAAATAAACTCATGCTCAAACATGCATCACACAAATGCTTGCTAATATTGGGTAAATAAGAAAAGAATAGCCTGAAAGAATGAGCTACATGCGTAATGTATCCAAAAAATAAAACCATGTATATGTTTATATATAAGTATGTGTCTGTTTTCATTGTTTATCCTCCAAAACAGTTGCGGAAAAGAAACAGAGAATTAAAGCGACTGCCAAAAAAGAGACTTCTATGACAAACACCCAGCCATACAAATAATGACCCTTCTGGGAGAAATAAAAGATATACTGCTACCTCCCACACAATATTCCCATTCACTATAACATTACATTATTGGCATTTTGGCAGAGTGATGTACAGTTGATTAGACTAAGCAGGAGACAATCCTCCCCTGGAGCAATTTTGGTATTGCTTGTGAGCAATTGTAGGCCATTTAAATAGGCGTGTCAGAGCGACGCTAGCGTCCCCGTTTGTGATGTGATGTTATGTTTCTCCCCATCCCAGTCTGCTCTCTCCCTCGAAGACCCCCTCTGCGACGTGGGCCTCCACGGCGTCGGAACCCCTCAAACCTCAGCTATCCCCCGCTGACCCCCTGTGAGGACTTTGCTGTCACAGGGGGACTATGGAACTGCCAGTCTGCCACTCGGAAGGCTGACTTCATCCCTGCGTATGCCTCCCTCCAGTCCCTACAATTCCTTGCCCTAACTGAGACCTGGATCACACCTGACAACACCGCCACTCCCGCTGCCCTCTCATCCTCCTTCTCCTTCTCGCACACTCCCCGGCCTTCCGGCCGTGGCGGTGGTACTGGTCTTTTAATTTCCCCCTCGTGGAAATTCTCTGTTCTCCCCCTCTCTGACCTGTCCATATCCACTTTTGAATTCCATTCTGTTGCAGTATCCTACCCTACTAACCTTTTCATTGCAGTTATCTACCGTCCTCCAGGGCCCCTGGGAAACTTCCTTGATGAGCTAGACACCCTTCTCAGCTCCTTCCCTGAGGATGGCACCCCACTGATTCTCCTTGGAGACTTCAACATCCACCTAGAAGCCTCCCAGTCTGCTGCCTTCCTACCGCTAATCCACTCCTTCGGCCTCTCCCTGCAACACTCTCCTCCAACCCACAAGGCGGGCAATGTCCTAGACCTTGTCTTTGTAAGGAACTGCTCATGCTCCAATTTCACGGTTACCCCTCTGCATACATCTGATCACCACTTCATCTCATTCTCCCTCCCTCTTCCTCCCCATCCTCCTCCCCCTCCTCCCTCCCACACTTCCTCAGCCCGCCGTAACCTCCGCTCCCTCTCACCCTCTTCCTTTGCCAGCACCGTCACCGCCTCACTCCCCCCTCTCGAATCCTTCTCCAAACTCCCCGCTGACTCTGCATCTGCCACCCTCCTTTCATCTCTCTCCTCCGCCTTTGACTCTCTCTGTCCCCCTGTCTCAAAGCCACCTCGCACATCCCCTCCCAGTCCTTGGATATCTGACACCCTCCGTACCTCCAGGGCCAGCCTCCGCGCAGCGGAGAGGAAGTGGGGGAAATCCAGAGACGCTTCCGACCTCATGACTTACCAGTCTCTCCTGGCGGCATTCTCTTCCGATGTCACTGCCGCCAAAGCAAAATACTATCAAACGCAAATTCAGAACTCTGCTTCTAACCCCCGGAAACTTTTCTCCATTTTCTCCTCTCTCCTCAACGCACCGCCTCCTCCTCCTCAGTCCTCCTTCGCTGCTGATGACTTTGCTGATTTCTTCGATGAGAAGGTCGCAGTCATCCGCAGATCCTTTACAACCGCCGCCCCCCTCACTGTGCCCTTCCCCCCCTCTAGGCCCATCCCTTCCTTTTCCACTTTCTCCCCCCTTACAGACTCTGATGTTTCTCAACTCCTGCTCTGCCACCGCCCTACAACCTGTGCCCTTGACCCTATCCCCTCTTCTCTTCTCCAAACTATCACACCTGACATTCTCCCATTTGTCACCTCCCTTGTCAACTCCTCCCTGTCTTCCGGCTGTTTTCCGGCATCCTCCAAGAGGGCCCACATCACTCCGCTGCTAAAAAAGCCTACCCTGGATCCCTCCATCATCCAGAACTACCGCCCGGTATCTCTTCTTCCTTTCCTTTCTAAAACTATAGAACGAGCCGCTTCTACTCAACTTTCTTCCTTCTTTTCTAACAACAACCTGCTAGACCCCCATCAGTCTGGCTTCAGATCGGGCCACTCGACAGAGACTGCGCTCCTCTCCGTCAGTGAGTCACTTCATGCCGCACGAGCAGCCTCCCTCTCCTCTGTCCTCATTCTTCTAGATCTCTCTGCTGCCTTCGACACTGTGGATCACTCCATCCTCCTGTCTGCCCTGTCAGCAACGGGCATCTGTGGCACAGCCCTGGACTGGATTGAGTCCTACCTCTCTGGTCGCTCCTTCCAGGTTGCCTGGGCTGGTTCGGTATCGACACCTCGGCCCCTCGCCACAGGAGTTCCCCAGGGCTCAGTCCTTGGCCCGCTTCTTTTTTCTCTCTACACTCGCTCCCTTGGCCCTGTGATCACTGCACATGGGCTATCCTACCACTGCTATGCGGACGATACCCAACTCTTCGTCTCGTTCCCGCCGTCTGATACGCAGGTTTCAGCCCGTATCTCTGCTTGCCTGAGGGACATCCAGAGCTGGATGGACAACCACCATCTAAAGCTCAACCCAGGTAAAACTGAAATGATATTCATCCCTGCTAATACCTCTCCCCATCTGGATCTCTCCATTTCCCTCGGGGATACCACACTCACGCCGTCACCCAGTGCAAGGAACCTCGGCGTGGTGATGGACAGCAGACTGTCCCTTTCCGAGAACATTGCGGCGGTGACCCGGTCTTGCAGGTTCTTCCTATACAACATACGGAGAATCCGCCCCTTTCTCACCCCCTACTCGACCCAGCTCCTGGTCCAAGCGATGGTTCTGTCCCGCCTGGACTACTGCAATTCCCTCTTGGCTGGCCTCCCAGCGTCTGCCATCAGACCCCTCCAACTCATCCAGAATGCAGCAGCTCGTCTGGTCTTCAACCTTCCCAAATACTCACACGTCACCCCCCTGCTTACTTCCCTCCACTGGCTGCCTGTCATGGCTCGCATCAAATTCAAAACATTGGTGCTAGCCTTCCAAGCAGTTAAAGGGTCTTCCCCAGCTTATCTGCAAAAAATCATCAGACCCTACACCCCTGCCAGACCTCTTCGTTCAGCCTCCACAGGCCGCTTGGCACCTCCCCCTCTCAGAACCTCCACCTCACGCTCACGACTACTGTCTGTTCTGGCTCCACGGTGGTGGAACGAACTCCCCGTTGAGGTCAGAACTACAGAATCCCTCCCCACCTTCAAGCGCAAGCTGAAGACACACCTCTTCAAACAGCACCTCTCCCCATCCCTCCCTACCTCCCTGTGAACCTTAATTGTTGTCTCTGTGACTTGTGTATCAGTATTTTAGTTGACTAGGTAAGCAGTGTTTGGATAGTTAACTTTGGTGACTTTTGCTCTTGTTTGTTTGTTCAAAAAAAAAAAAAAATAAAAAAAAAAAAAAAAATAAAAAAAGGCCCTTGTCCTTATCTTTGTTGTACAGGTAGCAGTTGAAATTGTACTTACCTCTAGGGTCTTTCAGCGAACTTATCCCTGGTTATGGGTATGCACTTTGTTGTACGTCGCTCTGGATAAGAGCGTCTGCCAAATGCCAATAATGTAATGTAATGTAATGCAATGCAGGGTTAAGCCCCATAAGGCTGCCTGTAGGGTAGCATTCGATCTCAGCAAAAGTGAAGCTCATTGCAATGTTACATCTCACGCTTACAAAATGATTGCGTAATGAGCTGTAGCCTTTATAAATAAGATGTTCATTTCATGCAGACTGCGGCCGCACCAACACACTCTAGTCAGGCCGCATTTTGCGCGTATTTTTTTTTAAAGATATTTTTTAGGTCTTTTTCAGCTTTATTGGACAGTATATAGTATAGACAGAAAGAATGGGAGCGAGAGAGAGGGGAAGACATGCAACAAATGTAGGACTCGAACCGCCGACGTCGCGGCTCGCAATGAGCATGCTCTACAGGCTGCGCCACCGAGACACCCCGGCATTTTGCGCATATTTACATAAATCTGGCCCTATATACAGGTGCATCTATGCTACTATGCTCAAACATATAAGAACACTATATACTTTTATTTCAATACATCCTCTCTCATGTTTCATGTTTTTTATGAATTAATTTTCTTAAAACTGTAGGTGTCAGAATTATTGGCACCCAGTGGCGGCTGGTAGAAATGGGCTTACAGGGCTAACACCTCAAACCCACCAGAAAGCGCAAGCACACAGAGGTATCAAGGATACCAATAATTCTGAAGCCCACTGTAGTTTTCTCATGTTTGAACACAACATTTAGATTATAAGCTTTGTTTTTTATTATATGCAGCCTTTTTTCTTCATTTTTATTAATAATTCTGGAGCCCATTGTATCCTCTTAAATTTGCAGACAGCCTCAAAATTCTTAGTTGTCATTTTATTTTCTAACACACTCCTTTGTAGAAATAAAAGAACAATAAAGTACTATCAATGTACTGTTTCATAATATCTTCTGCTGTTTGAAAGTTTCTGCCTACATGGTACAGTAAGCAACATCTAAGAGGCCCATTATAAATCATTCCCAATCTGCAACCCTTAGAATGGAATAGATTAGGATAGATAAACTTTATTGTCCATCAAATATAAAATAAAATGGAAACTTTCCTTCAGCTCAATGCTCATTACAGATAACACAATACGCTGGTTAAAAGCAGGACAGCAGACATTAGACAACCATAGACAGCCATCCTTCAAATAACATTTCCTGGTCACTATCAGCTATATCCTCAGGTCCAAGTCTCTGGTTTGTCCGTTATTGAGGACGGTGATCGCAGAGGGGGCAAACAACGTTTTGTAGGTGTTTTTACTCCCCCTTGGGACCCTTAGTCTCCTTCCAGAGGGCAGAATTGAAGAGTGCACTGGATGGGAACAGTCATCCACAATTTTAAGGGCTTTCCTTTTCATGACGAGACTGTATAGATGTAGCAGTGGTTCTTGCTTAATACTAGTTATTTTATTGGCTTGGTTTATTATTTGTGACCATTTTTACTTGTTGGCACAGTCAAATTTCCATACCAAGTCATTTCAAGGTCATTACACTCTCAATGAGACATCTATATATGGAGACCAATATAGGGGCAGCCATATTACAGTTCTGAAGTCTCCTGAGAAGGAAGAGCAACTGTCTGTATGCTTGTAATCCCACAGAAGAAATACAGAAAGAATTAGCGGCAACCACTTCTCAACTAAACAATATCATAAACAAAAAGACCCAGTTCCTAATACAAAGACTTAGACATGACAATTTTGAACACTATAACAAATCATGTAAATATCTTGCAAACCAACTCAAGCAAAATAAAGACAAATCTCTCATCTCAGTGACAAAGAACTCAGCAGGGGAACCCGTGACCACACCCACTGAGATTAACAATACATTCTGGGAATTTTACAGCTAATTAAATACCAAGGATCAGGAACCAAATTTAGTAGATACCCACTCCTTTCTTTTGTAGAGCTACCTCGACTTGACAAAAAACTAGCAATTGAAATAGATGCACCTCTAACACTGGATTAATTCTATAAAGCACTTAACCAGATGCCTAACAATAAAGCACCAGGACCTGATGGTTTCTCACCACTCTTCTTCAGAATGACAGTTGATATCAGTTGATAAACCTAAAAAATACCACCGCACATGAACACAGCCCTCCTCTCAGTACTACTGAAGCCTGATAAAGACCCAACCCTATGTTCCAGCTACCGCCCCCTATCACTCATCAACACCGATCTCAAAATTATCAGTAAAGCACTAGCCACCTGAATTGACATGGTTATCCCATCACTAATCCATCCAGATCAAACCGGATTAATCAAAGGAAGACACTCTTCAAACAATATGCGTAGACTTCAAATTTAATTCATACATCAAATCAAAATAAAACTAAAACAATATTCACTTCACTAGATGCAGAAAAGGCATTTGACAGAGTAAATTGGACATTCCTGTTTAAAACACTCTACAAATTTGGCTTTGGAGAATCCTTTATTCACTGGATAAAAATATTATATAATTCACCAATGGCCACAGTTTCTACTAATGGACTAACATCACAGAGTTTCACACTGCACAGAGGGACCAGGCAAGGATGCCCACTCTCACCAGCTTTATTTGCCTTGGTCATTGAACCACTAGCCGCTGCAATACGTAAAAACGATAAAATAAAGGGAATCCATAACCCCACACCACACACCACAAAATCAGCCTTTATGCAGACGACATATTGCTCTACCTACAAGACCCATCAAACTCCCTGCATGAGGTCATCAGTCTCATTCATTCATTCTCTCAAATATCCGACTATGCTATAAATTGGACAAAATCTACTATTTTACCCATAAATAGTGTCGACTGGAATGCAACATCTCCCCTCCACTAGCAATACTAAATATCTGGGTATAAATATTTACACCAAGCTGTCAGAGTTGTTCCTCCTTAATTTCATTCCAATAATAAATACAATTGAAGATGATTTAAACTATTGGACAAACTTACCTCTACCTCTAATTGGCAGAATAGCAACTGTAAAAATGACCATACTACCAAAAATAAACTACCTTTTCAGAATGATTACAACCCAGCCCACCTCAAAATGGTTTAATTCATTAAACTCCATCACAACTAAATTCTATTGGAAAAATAAAACGCCCCGGATCAAACTTTCTACCTCACAGAAACTCAAAACTCAAAGAGGACTGGAAGCCCCAAACTTTTATCAATACTATTTGGCAAATCAGCTAAACTACATCACAAACTGGATTCCCAACCAACAGGACAACCCATGGATATAAATAGAACAATCAGAATGTAAAGAATGATATTCATCCCTGCTAATACCTCTCCCCACCTGGATCTCTCCATTTCTCTCGGGGATACCACACTCTCGCCATAACCCAGTGCAAGGAACCTCGGCGTGGTGATAGACAGCAGACTGTCCCTTTCCGAGAACATTGTGGCAGTGACCCGGTCATGCAGGTTCTTCCTATACAACATACGGAGAATCCGCCCCTTTCTCACCCCCAACTTGACCCAGCTCCTGGTCCAAGTGATGGTTCTGTCCCGCCTGGACTACTGCAATTCCCTCTTGGCTGGCCTCCCAGCGTCCGCCATCAGAGCCCTCCAACTTATCCAGAATGCAGCAGCTCATCTGGTCTTCAACCTTCCCAAATACTCACACGTCACCCCCCTGCTTACTTCCCTCCACTGGCTGCCTGTCATGGCTCGCATCAAATTCAAAACATTGGTGCTAGTCTTCCAAGCATTTAAGGGGTCTTCCCCAGCTTACCTCCAAAAAATCATCAGACCCTACACCCCTGCCAGACCTCTTCGTTCAGCCTCCACAGGCCACTTGGCACCCCCCCCCTCTCCGAACCTCCACCTCACACTCACGACTACTGTCTGTTCTGGTTCCACGGTGGTGGAACGAACTCCCCGTTGAGGTCAGAACTATAGAATCTCTCCCCACCTTCAAGGGCAAACTGAAGGCGCACCTCTTCAAGCAGCACGTCTCCCCATCCCTCCCTACCTCCCTGTGAACCTTAATTGTTGTCTTTGTGATTTACGTAGTGTTTTGGTATTTTTAGTTGGCTAGGTAAGCAGTATTTGGATAGTTAAGTTTGGTCACTTTTGCTTTGTTGTTTGTTTGTTTATTTGTTGATTAAAAAAAATAAAAAAATAAAAAATAAATAGGCCCTGGTCCTTATCTTTGTTGTACAGGTAGCAATTGAAATTGTACTTCCATCTAGGGTCTTTCAGTGCACTTACCCCTGGTTATGGGTATGCACTTTGTTGTACGTCGCTCTGGATAAGAGCGTCTGCGAAATGCCAATAATGTAATGTAATGTAAAGAAATTTCCATCTCCAATCTACCATTCCTCTGTGCCTCTATAAAACACCACAACTGCTTCAAAAACACTGTCATTTCAACAACTCTGAATGCCTGGTGGAAAATTAACAAAATCTTTAAATTCACAATGACCCCATGCAAATACACACCAATATGACACAATCCTGACTTCTTGCTTAACGAAACACCACTTTCCTTTACCTCATGGAAACAAAAAGGTATCACACATCTTTCAGGATGGCACCTTCATCACTTTCCAGGATTTGGTCCATAAGTACAACATTGGGAAAGCGCAATATCGCAGTACTTGTAAAATTTAAATACTACTTACAACCACCTCCGCTAATGGATGAAATTAATCTCAAATTATCAAATTATACAAACTAATATCAACCACAGACCTAACAATATCCCTCTCCATCCAAGTCTGGGAAAAAGACTGCTACAATTCAGACTTCTGAACTCAAATCTGTAGGAACACCTTCACGATGACCACCAATACTAACCTCCAACTAATACAATATAAGGTAATTCACAGAACTCATATCACCCACCAAAAGATGTATAAAATGGGATTCATGGACTCAGACACTTGCACTCACTGCTCTTAGAATACCACAGATAATTACTTCCACTCGACCGGGCAGAGCCAGGTCACAGACAGTGGTCTGTGACAGACCAAGTCACAGACCAAATATCTCTCACCAAATAAAAATACCAAGCCTATACTCATTGCCCTATCGCTAAGAAAACCATCCTCTTAAAGTGGAAAACAAGACACAAAATAAACATAACACAATGGTTAAATCTTCTCAAAGAACACATATCCATGGAACTAATCTCACACCAGCACCAAAGTTCACACTTGGCAAACATTTGGGGTCCTTTCATAAAATCATTATATTTGCCTGTGACTAATCCCCCAACCCCACCCTAACCAACATATACTCACATACTCCAGAAACACACTCCATGCAATACCATATCCCAATCCAGCCCATCCATAATCATGCATATTTTCCTTTTACTGTTCTTTTTATTTTTGTATTTAAGAATGTATTATTCATATTCACCATGTTGTCTTTTTATTTTATTTTATCCCCATCTTTATTTTTATTATTATTCCTTTTTTTCTCTTCTCTCCCTTTTTCCATACTATCCATTCAAGGCTCCAATCAATAATCCTGCCAATCCACCCACTTGTCCACCTGTCTATCTGTTCTTTTTATGTTTTCATTTCATTTCTTGTCTAGCTCTTTGACTTTGTGTTTGTCCCTCTGCCTGAAAGCTATGTTCTTTAAATTAAGACAATGTTTTAATTCTTTATTGATCCATGATTTATTGTTGGAAATATTCTGGAGTCCACACAGAACACGTAATCGCTTATTGTGTCCATTAGCCTATCACAGTCATCGTCATGGAAGAACGCATAACACTTGAAAAATTAGGAGAACATTTAAAGTGCTTGATTACATCTTATGTCCTGTTAATCTTGGTGATAGTGATGCCATCAAGTTGCAAGCTGCGACTTCAGAAATTCAGTGGGATGGAAAAGAAGGAACTCTACTGCAGAGTAGTTTTATAGGCACACTGCGATTTAAGCTGGTGAATACTGAAAGAGGTAAATGTATTTATTCTATAATTCATTTGCGTCATGAAGGTGCTCAACTGCTCAGCAAAATAAAAACTTGGCTTTCAGGCTCATCCACTGATTTGGAGTTAGTGCTTGGGTGTACCTTTTTATGCACACCTAAATTTGGTGGATTTATGCTCGTCGAAGGTAACTTATTTATTGCCATATCAACCCTATCCCCAGTAATGAGTATCATGCTGTGCTATGTTTTATCGCTATGTTTAGCACCGCTAAAGTAACAGACCAGGGTTTGATTCTCGGTCTTGCCAAGGACGGGGTCCTCAGCGATCAGTGATAATTGGATTAGATAGGGTACAATTGGCTAGCAAATTGGGAGAAAATTAGTAAAAATGAGAAACACAATAAAAATACACTTAATATATCTCTGGGAGCAAAAAAAGTTCAGACTGGGTAGTATTAATATCAGGTCTTTATTATGCGATTCGTTTAACAACTGCCATGTATTTGGATTGGTCAGGCTTCAGAAGTGAGAAGACTGATTTTAAAACCATGAAGTCCCTATCAGGTTTAAGTTTAAAAACAAACAAACACCATAGCCATATATACAAGGTGGGCATGTGCAAGATGGGTAATGGATGAATAGGAGGGAATACAAGGTGTGTGTGTGGGGGGGGCGCTTAGTACATGTAGCATTTGGAGTAGGGCTGAGAGCCCACGTTGGCACCAGCCTGATTGGGGGGGTAGGTCACCACCTCATCCAGGTGGGACAGGGGCACAGTGTCCTCCTCGTTGACATAGCGATCAAACTCGGCCTTTAGGCTTGGCCGCTGATTGTCTTGGAAGGCCAGTGAGATGAGGGCCTCAGGCTCGCAGACAAACTTGTACACGTAGCGTTCACCTGCCACCTACCAAGATACAGCATTTTACTGCTCTGTATTCAAACACTCGGTTACAGACACAAAACTGCTGAACGTTTTTATATATCTGCATTCACTGAATACTACAGCAATTTCTTTTGTTTGCAAGATGACATTCATCTACACTGTCCAGTCCCAAGAGTGTCATATGGCACTGAAATGTAACTACTTTAAAATCCCAAGAGTTTTAATAGGGACTTTATACCTTTTCAACCAATCAAAATTACTGATATACTATTGTTTTGAGCCCCTAAAAAAAAAAAACTCAACCAAAGCAAAAAACCCTTGTGATTTTGGTGGGGCCAATTCATGTTGGGCTGGGTTTAAATTAAAAATGTGAAGAAGGCGTAAGACATGCACACACTGTTCTGCCGTACCTTCTGCATGATACCCTTCTCATAGTAGTAGCGCAGAGAGCGGCTCAGCTTGTCATAGTTCATGGCGGGGCGGTTCTTCTGCATCCCCCACAGCCGAGCAACCTGACAGATGGAATGAGAGGAGGCTGTAAAAACCCTGTTCCTGATCTTGGGCCCGGTCGAGCCACAATAAATGATCCGCACAGCTGTTGGGCCCTTGAGCAAGGCCCTTAACCCCACATTGCTCCCCGGGCGCTGCACTGTGGCTGCCCACTGCTCCTAAGTAACTAGGATGGGTCAAATGCAGAGGACAAATTAACCCACAGGGTTCAATAAAGTATATGTTATCTTATCTTATCTTCTGCTCCTGATACTGCACTTCAGCCAACATGATTTAATCCATGATTTAATTCATGATTTAATCCATGATTTAATTCATGATTTAATCCATGATTTAATTCATGATTTAATCCATGATTTAATCCATGATTTAATCCATGATTTAATCCATGATTTAATCCATTCAATCCATTCAGTGGATATTTGGAATTCGGTTTTGAACATGCAAACATTCATGGAGATTCCATAGACCTCTGCCTAAATGACTAAAATGAACTAAAATCCTATTTCTGTGTATGGAAGTTTTTTGACTGGCCAGTGTTTTTGGCCCAACATGTAAAGCCCAATTTCTCATAAGAAACCCACAATGGCATCTTGTTTTTCTTTTATTCATGAATTTCATGCAATTTCCCGCTATTTCATCTGAACAAGTGGCTCAAGAACAAGTGGTCATCTTGGTGCATGAATGGTGCAGTATCATCCTCTTCAAGATTATGCCAAGTTTCTAATATATTGTACGTTTGAACACTGATTCCTGGACCAAAGTTGTAGTCCAAACTGTTGGACGATGCATGAACTTGCAATAAGAGTATTCACCACTAGAGGTCCGCATTGATTTTTCAAACAATCTTTGTGCTGATATTTATAAGTGCAGTAAAATGGCCCCAACATGTGCTCACTGTTCCTCTTTTTGTAACCATTTACCACTTAAAAACAACCAGAATCCCACATTTTGTGAAATGAAGAAAAGGTGGTGAACAAAGATGACAAGTTTGTTTTGTCAAGCATATAAAAAATGATTTCCTCAAATTTTATAGCCTTAACCTCCACACAAACCTCCAGAAACCTTGTGTCCTAGTACCAGAGGATGATCACACCAACACAAATAAAATCCCATAAACACTTCTCAAGTGAGAAATAAAGTTGATCTGTTCTGAGACATGTTCCTCGGCATACATTGAGTGTTCTGTTAAACAATAGTTAGTTGTGACAGGCGACTAATCTCTCATGTAAAATGCTGTATGGTAGTATCATAGATGTTTCTGCTTGTCCCTCAAGCAGTTTTCATAAAGAGAATTAAAAGCAGGAATTAAAAGCTTAATTTGTGTCGGCACCCGTGGCTATGGAATGAAATTCAGGGGTTGGGGTGGGGGGGGTGGTTGGGTGTAAAGCAGGGTAAGAGTAGTAATTGGGGAGGGATGCATATCTGAGTGATGGTGTGGACCTCTTTTAGAGAAACATATCTCCATGTATGTTATAAACAGTTGTAAATAATGCATGGACCGTAATGGAAGCTCTTTGTGTTTTGGATCAGTGCAGAAAGCCTAGGGGAAGAGATGGGGAGGGGGGGGTTTACTTCTGTTGCAAGCCTTTTCATGTTCATGGTTATGCTTGAAACTGTAACACTTGCAGGCTCTGAAGGAGTGATACTGATTCTGTGTCGCAGGTATAAACTCAGTGAGACCTGTACTTGTAATGCAAATATTTAATCTGCAACCATGTGGGAGCAACTAAATGCATAAAAGCATGCAGACGTGGTCAAGAGGTATAGACCAAACGTTAGAATGCGGAAGAAATGTGATCTAAATTACTTTGACCGTGGAATGATTATTGGTGCCAGACAGGGTGGTTTGAATATCTCAGAAACTGCTGATATCTTAGGATTTCAAAACAGAGTTTGCAGAGAATGGTGTGAAAAACAAAAAACATTGAGAGAGCACCAGTTCCCACGGGTAAAAAATAATTTATAATGAGAGAGGTCAGAGGAGAAGGGCCAGACTGGTCGAAGCTTACAGGAAGGTGACAGTAACGCAAATATCCACACATTACAACAGTGATATGCAGAAGAGCATCTCTGAACATGCAACGCGTCAACTCTAAGTAGATAGGCTACAGCAGCAGAAGACTAATAAGTAAAAAAATAAGTAGAATAAATACAGAATAAAGTGCTCACTGAATGTATTTCAATGGCCAATGATAATGGTTATACAACTGGGCTGCGATGCAGGTTAGAATGCTGGCAGATACACTTTTGCTGTTCTCAGAAGCAAGGTACTTAAGTTCCTGTGGCTTCAAGTAATATTCATTTGTATAAAGGGATGAGAAATAGTATTAGCAAAGTATGTCTTTGTGGAACCTGCTATGCAAGAAATATTATATCATATTTATATGTCATATTTATATTCAAAGCTAAATTAAAAAGTGAAAAGAAATCAAAATGGACCTAGAAGGGGATTCAATCAAAAGCACTTTTGAAGGGGCAGTTCACCCAAAAAAGGAATTATGTTCCAGGAAGTATGTTTTCATTCCCAGAATACTATCCATCCATCCAGATAGTTTTGCTGAGATGTGATGAATTGTCTAGATTTCATGACTTTTTTAGATGCAGTTCACCGTAATATATAATGGACACATAAAGACTGCTCTTTGTTCAAATTAACATTTGAAAAACTTAACAGAATTAACAGTCTCTCAAAAAACAACAAAACTCAGAAATGCAGATCCAGAAGTATTTATTCTATTGCTGAGACTCACCAACTCTGTCCGCTTTTGGTTGAACCAAACCAGAATTTTGGGACATTTCTGGAAATTTCTGCTTGCACGGACACTGGTGTGTTCCGGCAATATTTTGCAAGGTATTTTACGAACCTGTATATGGAGCCAAGAAGGTAAGTATTTTGCTACTGAATGTGTCCGGTTGCAGTAGCTGCCACTCTTTCTACTACTTAAAAAAAAATCTTTATCGGGATTAATCTACATAAAGGTTTCTGTTCCAACAAAGTTAACCGAAAAATTGCATTTTGCGTTGTCTCCTGTCATTGCAGTATGACATAGAACCTAATGTGAAATTATATATCAACACTCTGGTCATTGTTGCAGCATGTTTTGCTTTAATGCTATAAAACATTATTTGAGAAACTTCTTGCTTGTGAAAAAAAGTTTAGTACTATGCAGTACCATAATGCATGACTGAATGCCAGGAGGTACGCTTGAGCCAGAGATAACAACACATATCAACAGAAGCTTCCACCCCAGTCTGGGAAGCAAAGGTTCAGGGTCACACCAAAATGTATTGGATTTTTCAGTCTTTTTTAATGACCCTTAATGTTTGTTGATTGAATCTGAAAAATATGAAATCTAGTTTGATTTAATTGCAAGTTCTTAAACTGGCTAAGTGTATATGATTTAATCACGAGGTTGTATCTATCACAGATTTCATAGAGGGTAGGGCTTCAGTAAGGCCTGTGGTAAGTGCTGTTTGGGGCTATTTCATCGAGCTGAACAGCACACAGTGGGGAATAAGAAAGCTACGCCTGAGTCCAACAGGAAAACGGGAAGACTGACCCACCTCCTCCGGCTCAATGAGTTTGAACTCCATTCCACGGCCAGTCCAGGCAATGAAATGAATATTGGCAGGGTCATCTAGTAGAGCCACCAAGAACTGCCAAAGCTGCAGGGATCCACGGCGCTGGTAGGGGGCGCCCTCACGAAACACACTGCCAGCTTCCGGCTTCATCTCACCTGCTCAGAAAGAGCGAGATTAGAAACTACTGGGAACCTAGTCTTACCCTTACCCAAGCCTTATCCTCTGGGCTTCTCTGTAATGGCCTTATCCAGCCAACCCTAATTAAATGGGAATGGTTACAGAAGAAAGAAGTACACAACAGGTGACATGAGTCAATGGGTGTTCTCTGTTGGTCAGCCTGTCCATAAGCGTACTGGGTCTCTGGCCATCAAAACACACACCAGTTTGACCGGAGTAACAGCCCAGGTTTCAGAGCTTCTTTCCAGCTCCTTGTGTATATGCGAAACTGGAATGTGAGCTCTGCGAGATATACAATATAAAATCAACACAAGCTCCTAGAGTATAAGGCGAATGCAGGAATCATGAGGCCATAGAGTGTAGTGCAGAGTGTGCAAAAAGTGTAAATCGCTCTCATGTCTCTCTGTGTCTCCATGACTCGTGCCTGGAGAATGAAGCAGCAAGACTGTGATTGAGGAAAATTACCAATTATGCTCAGGCTGCTGCAATTTATTTTTTTCTGACAGAATCTGATATTGACTGGATTGGATATTGACACTGGCTTTTTTGTGTTGTGGAGGTATCTGTTATAGACCATCATATTTTGGATTTTTCTAAATGGGAATGTAGAGGAAGTGCTACTGTACTATTGGTCAGCCAAGCTTGTTTGGCTAATTGATGCAATCAACAGTGGCTTTAACTAAACCATAACCAGGGCATCTATCCTATAAAACCCTCTACTTCCTGAGCAAAATATGTTGTGCAATGTAAGACATTAACTTGTAGAATTGAAGTCTTTAAGAGTTGCCGTGCTTACCTTCAAATTTATCTGGAACAACTCTGGAGTCATTCTCAAAGGGATAACCTTGAGGCAAAAAAGAAGGACAGGGTAAGAGAACAAAATAACATTTGCCTGCTTGTTTATTTTACAGGGAGGCCAGTTGTAATGGCACCTGTGTGTTGAATGCACTGGGCTTTTTCTTACGTTGTAAGCTTATTACTTCTGGCAAAGAAAAAAAATATTTGAAGAAGAATGCAAATAAACCATTGCAGATTTCAGGTGCAAACTTTGCACTTGGGAGACTATCATTTTAATGTTCATTTTCTTAATGGGTTGGATTTTGGAGTCATTCAGTTAAGGTAGCATATTCTGGTGCACAAATGAGCACCATGGTTTCGTAACAAATCTGGACCGTGCCAGTGGCAACTGTGACAGGTAGTTCCATAGCGTCATGTTGGTGATTCTGTTGCCCAAGGCGGTTCAGTCGGTTAGAGGTCCGCATTTCATTGCTGTCTAGCAACCCCCACTGATCGATTGGGTGCCTGTTGACTGCAGCCAAAAATTCTAAAATTCCAACTGAACTTCATACAAGCTTGACTGTGGGCTGTTGTGTGAAAAGACCCAGGCTGGTGATACCATTTGTTTCAGAGGAAAGCTGCCTTCACTCTCCCAAATCGGCAGTGGAGAACTCATACGAACATGGCTACAAATAGTTAATTGGACATGCAAATTATGGTGAACATATTCAGCCCCACATTGCAGAACAAATTTACAACAAAAATAAGGCTGTATTAGTCAACAATGACCAGTCATGTGAACTTTGGACTTCGGACAGACTTTGCAAGTCTCTTCTCCAGGCCTCATTCTGAGAGGACCACATCGGCAGCAGGACCTGGATTAAATAGACACTCTGGTGTAGTAGGACAGGATGAAAGCAGCAGACTGCGTTTCTTCCTCCGGGAAAGACACTCCACTGTTCCAACTTCCAGTAGTAGCATTAACTTTAGCTTTTTTATGAAAATGAAATGTCTTTTACATGTTTAATGACGTTTTAATAAAAAAAGCTGTTTTTGGCAGGTGGGGCTCAGTTTGCTGGAAGGACACAAGGCAATCCAAGGACCTACTTACTGGTTAAGTAGGCACACACCTGGACCGCATGATAAATTAGACCAGGTTATTAAATGTGTGTTCTTTCCCGCAGTAGGTGTCTGAGACCGAGGAACCACGAATGAAAGAGCTGTGGTGTGGAAGAGATGAGGCCGAAAGCCACCGAAGTGACAAGCGACAGAGTGAAAGCTGCAAAGTGAAAGTTACAGTTTTATTTGCCTTTGTTATTTTAGTTTTTTGTGTTGACCCCACTCCCGTGACGGTGTTGGACAAATACCTTTTTGTTTGTTTATAAGTTCTGTCTATAAAATCTCTCTCCCCTCCTCTACCTGTGTGATAAATAAAATGCCTGTTGAAACTGACATTCGCTCTACCTCCTTATGTCCATCTCTTCTGTCGGCCAAGGGGTGTGTCACGGCATGTGACAATCAACCACACAAATCTCCTAAATGCTTCAAGGACAAAGCCTACATTTTTCAAATTATCATACTATGCATTTACAGTTATTTTAGTCTATGGGTGTGCAGGCTTGGTCTCAATGGTGCTGTGTATGATTGCACAAGGTTAGCTATCGCAGCTCCTGCTAGGCTCCTCCAGCACTCATAGACCTTACAAAAATAGTGTCCACTTCATTCAGTATAGCACTGCTGACTCTTCCCCCCCCCAGCTGTGAGAGGAAAACTTGGCCCTATAAGGCCAGGGTTAGGTCAGCTGCAGGGTTCAAAACACATCCCATGCAGGCTGCTCCACTCAGCAAACAATAGAATCAGCCACTCAGCTAAAGACCAAGCACTTCAGCCAAGGGAAGTAATTACACTTTTATTACTTCTCAAGGAGTGGTAGGCCTGTGGCAGACATTGTCATGCAAGCACACGTTAGATTCTTCCCCTCCATTTTCCTGCAGAAACCAACTGATAGGTATCAGTTGTGTCACCAGAGTTACAATATTACTGTAATGGGTTGGTCTTGTGTGGCCCATGTTGGTGTATTGAACTCTGATATAGATATACTTGTACACAAACACAGGTTCCTATAATATGAAGCTGCTACAGGAGTCCTGGGCCATTTGCGAACAGACAGTAGAGTGCAGTACAAAGTGGGCGAAAGGTAGAAATCCCTCAACTTTATCTGTGACACACCCCTGGGGAATGAAGCAGTTTAGTCATAACCAAATTCTAAACTCCAACTGGAGTTCTATGGTGCTCTATAGATGATATGATTGCTAGTTGGGCTTTCCAAACCTGAGAAGTTTTCTTTGGCTCGACGGCACAGTGCATACTTGCATTGCTTTGATATTTTGTATCGGTTGCCATGAAGCAGAGTAAGTAAGAACAGTAGCTGTGTTTCACAAGCAATTCTTGGTTTCAGTTTTCATAAAATATTAAATCATGAATCAGGGCCAGTGAGGTGTATGATGAACAAAATGTACTGTGAATTCAGATCCCCAGTTGTTTTGCTCTTTCAGCTAGCACTGAATAAATGTCAAAATAATGACATTCTGATAGCATTACTGTGACACTGCAGTCCTTTAATAATATTGCTACAACATCAACTTTTTCAGCATGCAGCCACACGTGTATCTCTGAATGCATGTTGTTTATCAAACAGCCAGCTGATAAGAGTATCAGATTTATTCGGAACTTAGTGTCTCTGTTAACATACCACTTTTCTTTCAGGCTTTCACATTCCATTCATCACCAAACTGAACAATGCAAAATATAGCACTCCCCCCAAGCATCAAAACAAAAAGAATTTTACTTGAAAGAAATTGAGGTCATAGTTTTATCAGCTCTAAAGCAGGATATGCCAGTTTCAGCACCGTGAGGCTTCTCTTTTTGGCTGTTTGTCGTGCACGCCCGCAGGAATATTTGAGCCACAATGGGTGGAGACCACTCCATTCACTGAAAATTGAACGAGCTGTGTGAGGTTGGCATTTGCTTTGCGGCCGTATTGCGTTTCTCTGCAGTGTGTTTGACCCATGGGATGAGGAGCAGCCCTGAGCTCCAGCCCTGCTTCTCTGTGCAGCTCAGTCCCCACCCCCCTTCCCCCGCCCTGGGCCCTCCTCCTCCTTGTTGTTGTGCAGCCGGATAATGGCTCGGGTTACCGTTACCGCACTCATTTTTCCATTATGAGTTCATCCACCAGCAGAAGAGGAAGGCGCCACTGCAACCTGACACCCAGGGGCGCTCCGTCGGGATTCTAGTCTTTCCAGTGCCCTCCATTTTCTCAATGAAATTCCTCTGCCTCCTTTTCAGAGCAGGGAGCATATGGGTATGAGGGGGGAGGAGTGGGCAGCGGTGTGCCAAAAAACACAATCAAGACCTCTGCAGAGTGTCAGAGAGTTCAAAGAAAGAGAAAGAAAGGGAGGGGAACAACACACATGGCCTTTAGCCCTGAATGCAGAGAAAAACTATCTGGACATCTATGGCCATGGATCAAATCACAAGAAGTTGTTTTGGAACTGTTTCAGTTGAAAAAACCTGAAGTGTAGCAAAATAAACACCAAATGTATGTAACGTTGTATACTAACCAAAGTTAATATGCATTGTCTTGTTATTTAGCTACGCCTACAACATTGTTTCTCACTCTCTTGCTCTGCCCCACCCTGTTTAAAATCCTAAAATAAACTGCCCTGACCTCCGTTTGAAATGTTTGCATATCTAACATAGTAATTTGCATTAATTAACCTGAAATAATGTTTGCTATGAACACCATCATGTCAGTCTAAAACCAACCAGCTTTAAGTATTTAAGGCATGAAGAGCAGCAATATAGAGGCTATACCACAAGATACAGCCCACTCATTAGTAGTTAGAATCAAAAGGCGAGATTACAGTTTGCAAAGAAGTACAGAGATGAGCCACAAAAGTTCCAGAACAAAGTTTTATGGAGTTATGAGACCAAGATTAACCTCTACCAAAGTGATGGAAAGGCCAAAGTGTGGAGAAAGAAGGGATCTGCTCATGATCCAAAACATACAAGCTCATCTGTGAAGCATGGTGGAGGAAGTGTCATGGCTTGGGCTTGCATGGCTGCTTCTGGAGTCAGCTGAATAATCTTAATTGATGATGTAACTCATGATGGGAGCAGCAGGAGTCCACAAAGTCTACAAAAACATTGTCTGCCAACCTGCAGAGAAATGTGTCCAAACTAATTGGGAGGAACTTCAACATACAGCAAGACAATGAACAAAAACACACTGCCAACACAACAAAGGACTTCATTAGGGAGAAAAAGTGGAAAGTTTAAGATTGGCCAAGTCAATCACCAGACCTTACCTCAACTGCATTTCACCTCCTGAAGAGGAGATTGAAGGGAAAACCCCCCCGAAACAAACAACAACTGAAAGAGGCTGCAGTAAAAGCCTGGAAAAGCATCACAAAAGAAGAATGCAACAGTTTGGTGATGTCAGTGGGTCACAGGCTTGATGAAGTCATTGCAAGCAAGGGATATGCTACCATATATTAAGTTATTTATTTACTTTAATTTACTTAAATACTCTGTTCCAATACTTTTGCTCACCTAGAAAGTGGGTGTTCTGATACAAAAGGTGCTATGTTCTAAGTAGTTTAACACAGCTAGATCTAAATACCAGGAAATACAAGCTGAAATTCAGAACTAGTGTTTATCTTTTTCACTCAACCTCAAATGTATTCAGTCTATTGTAAAAACAAAGGAATTGGCCTTGCTGTTCCAATACTTTTGGAGGAGACTGTATAGCATTTGCAACAAAGCTCTTACCTTTATATATAAGGGTGAAGAAGAAGAGACATAGTTCTGTTTGCTTTCATCAATTTGGAGTGTTTTGCGATTCTAAGCCAAGTCACACTGTGCTGATCCATTTGCTTTCTTGTTTTGCTGTGTTATACTGTATTGTGTGATCCTGAATCCATGTCAAACCCTGTTATGACTCACCTGGCTCATAGGTGTAGTCGGTAGGCTCCTGCTTGACCATCATGTTGGCAGGGGGGTACCTCTGTGGGGGGGCCCTGGCCATGTGGGTAGCCCGCTCATACAAGGGGTCCAAGTACTCCTGCTTGAAGCTTTGCTGCAGATAGGGTATGCAGGGGTCAGACAGTTGGCGATGGTAACCCCCTCCCCCTTCTCCCCGTCCTCCTCCTCCTCCACCTCCACCGGGAGCAGGGTGTGTTCGTTGCAGGGCCTGGCCCGGAAGAGGGTACTGGGGACACATCTCTGGTGAAGGCTGCGGGTATCTGGAGCTGGGGAAACAGCAGGGGACGCAGTGTCAGAGGAGAACTTCCCATTATCTTCAGCTTTAGCTAAAGCTAAATACATCCCTCAGTTTTTACAGAGAGGCCTGACCTACCAGCACAGTGTGACTCACAGGATATTTCAGTGATATGGCAGAAAAGGCTGCCATGGGGTGTTGAATATACAGACCAAATGATCAAATGTTACAGGGAGACTTCATTAGTTTTATTGCATTGAAACATAGGTGAATAAAAGCAACCAAAGATAAAGCTCCAAAATTCATTGAGCAAAACTTGCCCTATGCTGCCTTGCCTTGCTAGTGTCCCAGCTGTTGAAGATCATCCTCCGCATTAAGCAGAGATCAACTGCTTCAGTGTTAAAACAGAAAGATGCTCAGGTCTTGAAAAACGAATGGCTGGCAGTTCATAAACATAGCTTTATGCTTGTGTCTGGTTGTGTGTGTATGTGTGTGTGTGCATGTCCATTTGTTGTTGGGGGGCAGGATACCTGTGGTCCATGGGATAACTGTGACTAGGGAGTGGCTGTGAGACAGGTGGGTTCATATATGCTGAGTCAAGCCGGGCGTCCAAGGAAGGTTTGGGAGAGTAGTGCTGCATAGGAGACAGGGGCGTCCTAGGGCTGGAGGTCTTTGAGCCTGCAACTCTCTTCTGCTCATAGGCACTGTGATGAGGGAGGAGGGCACAAGGTAAATGCACGTGGACACCAGAAACCCCTCAGATATTAGTGAAAATAAGTACGTTTTGAGCCTTGACTTAAACGTAGAGAGATTCAGTAAGTAAATCGTTCCACAAGAGAGGGGCTTGATCAGAAAAGGCTCTACTGCCTACAGTACATCTACCCACTCTCAGAACAATGAGAAGTCCTGCACTTTGGGCAGAGTTTGTGGAGGAATGTAAGGGAGGTACAATCCTCCACAAACACTTTGTTCCCAAAGTGCAGGACTTCTCATTGTTCCAGAAAGATTTTCGAGTTAGTTTATGACAATAAGATGATCGATAGTACCAAAGGCTGCACTTAGGTCTTGAAGCACAAGTAAGGAGATACAGCCATTGTCAGAGGAGAGGATTGGATCATTAGGCACTTTGAGAAGAACAGTTTCAGTGCTGTCCAGATTGGAATTCTTGAGGATAGGCTTGATAAGTGCTACTTTGAAGGAATGGGGTCCAGATGTTAGGGAAGCATTGATAAGATTAAGCAATGGTATACCAAATGCAGGAAGCAGCTGTTTTAAGAATCCTGTTGGTAATGGGTCTAGCAGAGAGGTGGAGTTTTTAAATGAATTAATTAAGGAACAGAATTTTGGGAATTTTGATATGTCTTTAGGCATATGGCTAGCCTAAAATAACTCCACTTTATTTGAGACTGGAGCGGCTATACTGGGGCCAGAGGCAGAGGAAAGATTTTGTATTGTCTCTTATCTTTAAGATTTTAGTGTCAAAAAAGTTCAAGTCAGCTGACGCACGACAATTTGTTAGTCTAGTGACCGTGTGAAGCAGGTATCTGAGACTGTTCCTCTATTAGGGTAGAAAAATATGAAGACCTGGCAGCTGTGAGGGCATGCTTGTAGCTTGTGAGACTTTCTTTCCATGCAAGGAAGAAAACCTGTAGTCTCGTTGAATGCCATTTTCTTTCCAGTTTCCGCAAAGCTTGTTTGAGAGCACGTATGATCATTATACCATGGGGCACTTTTTTGAGGAGGAGATTCTCTTCTTTTTAAGGGGTGCAACAGCATATATATGATGCTACTATTGTTAAATGAAATGATGATACCCAGACGTTTTTTGAAGACCTGCCTAGGATTGGGCTGCTATGACCTTATGTGGCCTCACCTGGCATAAAGGCACTGCTCCCCATTTGGGTAGGTGAAGGTCTGCTTGTGGCTACAGGACTGGCTAGGGTCAGCGCCAGGGCTCTGGGGCTCTTGCTTGATCTTCACTGAGGGGCTGTGGAATGCAACCGCTGGGGAAGGAAGAGATGCACACCGTCACATGCAAAAATTGGGCCGGGCCCTTTACAGAATTTCCAGCCAAGAAGAATCAACTCTCATATATTTTCTACCAAAGACAATGCCAACTCTTCCCTGTTGCATAACCTAAGAAGTAAAAAAAACTCTGAATGCAGAGTTTCAACTTTTGTTCAACGATTGTTGTGTGTAGTGCACCGGTATCCTTTTCTTTACCTTCGAAGGAGAATAATTTATGGCCTAGTGAAGAATACTGCACCTCTGGGATGTCCATTCTTTGTGAAATTAGAGAATTGGAGAGGGGGCGATAATGTTTGGGCAGACATTCTGTTAAGCATTTCCCAGACACTATATATATATATAAATATACTTGATGCCAAAACCTGCCTGCAAATGTTTCTCGAGATATCATGCCAGTGCACCAAGGTTTAGAGAAGATCAGGATTGCGACATGGTAGGGGCATTGTTTATTATCTTACAGCATACGACACAGGATGTTTTTACATGCCTGACAGGGTAAACAGCCACAGCTGTTCGCTTACTGCCTGGGAGGGCTGCATTTACATTTTGACTGCTCTGGGCGCGATCTGACGGGACAGGCACTGCTGAAATGTGAGCCCAGTAATTATATGCGATAGAAAAAAACAGGGGAATAAAACCTATCCCGCAGCGATACTGTGGCAGCATGTCTGTCTCTTCTCAGGAAGCTGAGCATCCCTGGGAGGAGCAGTGTTTTTTTTTTTTTTTTTTTATGGTAGGGGGTTTGCTTTTTTCCCCGTTTTCTTCCGCTCTCCCATGTCGGAGACGGAGGGGTTAGGAGAGGAAGCATTGGCTTAGGCACCAGATTAAAAGGATTAGAAGACATTTAAAAAGATTGTTTTGTAGAAAAGTACACTTAACACAGTTAGTGATGCATGTTCTTTTAACCCCTTAAGTATCACCCCTTTCCTTGACAAAAGCTTGAAAATGACATAACCAAAATAAAATGGTTACTATTTCTGAACCCTTTTGACTACAGGCATAATCCTGGTCTGTTCTGAAAGGTAACCCTTTGGTTTTTGCTGTCCAAATTGCTACTGAATAGTACAAAAAAAAAGTAACATAAGCTCAAACCCAGTTAAAGTGGAAGGTACAGATAATTGTAGCTGTGGCTGGTGCATTTACAAACACATTTGAGCCAAGTCACAACACTGGGCAAACCCCCCTTTCAAATTTGAGGACAATATGGTGTCTCGGTGGCGCAGCCTGTAGAGCACTGACCGCATGCTCATTGCGAGCCGCGACGTCGGTGGTTCGAATCCAACTGTCCGACATTTGTCGCATGTCTTCCCCTCTCTCTTGCTCCCATTCTTCCTGTCTCTCTATACTATATACTGTCCAATAAAGCTGAAAAAGGCCTAAAAAAAATTTTTTGGACAATATCCACAAAAAAAAGAACATTCTGCATTGTTTTTTCTAATCTACAGTTTTTTCTAATATGCGGTTTTCCAAAAGGAGACTCTACAAGGACACATGGAAACTAAATTATATGTTTTGGGTCTTATGAGGTGTAGTGTAATGACACTGTATTTTGTGTACGCACTGTGTGCACGCACTGTGTATGCACTTCCCCCTGCCTGTCACTCTCCCCCTGTCACCCTCTTCTCTGTCTCAACCTCCTTGCAGCTATCCTCAGACAGAAACAGGTCGAGAAGATCATACAAAAAAGTACAATAATCACAATAATACAATCTTGTATACTCAAATATTCATTAAGGTCAATTGATTGAAGTTTTTCTCAAATACCCAACCCCCATCTACAAGTCAAACACATTCCATAATTTCACATGCCATTTATAATTGAATTCTTATTTATAAGCATACTGAATAAGAACAAAATATTTAGAGAATGTATTTAGATGCTCACCGATATGAAATGGGGCCACATCACTGAAAATGCCCTCTATTGTGGAGTCAATGGCGTTTTCACTGTCTTCCTCAAAAATATTAACTCAGATGAGGTTTCCTTGGGACTCCTCCCTAGGAAGTCCTCTATTTAGGCATAGGCGTCGCAAAATAATCTTTCTTGCCATAAATTCAAGAACTGTTTTTTTTCCCGAAGCACAACAGTCTCAGTACCATACCACTAGCCTGTTCTAGGCTGAGCTGTTATATGGACAAAATCACCAATACTGGTCAGAAACGCTCGTACTTGGGCACATCGTGTTCGAGAGAGCCTATACAAAACATAGATAATACCACTTCTATGTACAAGCACTTTTGTAGAAGTATACAATGGACATCCTATGAATATTTCTCAGAGTTAGCACATTTTTAGAAAGAGAAACTATTCTGCATTTGGTCTACTGGATCCTTGTCATGAAAAGGGCACTGATTACCTTATTTCTTGTAGTATGTGGATTGCCAAAATACAGAGAAGGCGAGATCCCCCCACACTTGTTTTACCAACAATGTGTTACAGAATAAGCAACTGTTACTAAAGCAATGGCATGTTAAAATAGGTTATACAGGTAGAACTGTGAGTTTTAGGTTTCAAACGGTATATCCTCTTACCATAGTGATTTAAAATTGCACCCTGAAAAAAGGAATGAATGCAAAAAAACCCTCAGGTGACACTTAAGGGGTTAACTACTGGCACTGACACATTACAACTGTGTAGTGATAGTCCATAATTGTATGTGAATCAATGTGTGAACACAGTGTTAATTCAAGTCCTTACTGAACTCATATGTACTCTGTAAGAGTTAATTTAACAGTGAACATTACATTACATTACATTATTGGCATTTGACAAAAGGTCTTATCCAGAGTGACATACAGTTGATTAGACTAAGCAGGAGACAATCCACCCTTGGAGCAATGCAGGGTTAAGGGCCTTGCTCAAGGGCCCATCGGCTGTGCGGATCTTGCTGTAACTACACCGGGATTAGAGCCACCGACCTTGGGTGTCCCAGTCATGTACCTTAACCACTACGCTACAGGCCGCCCAGGTAACATATTATTAAACTGAATATTCAGGATAGGGAAACAGAGAATTGCTTGGAATGCAAAAGGAACTTCATAAGTTGTGTTCTCACATCATAACATTTAGCATGAAAACTACCACTGGCCTGCTTTCACATCAAAAAAGCATGAGCTGGCAGGCTGAGGGACAGTGAATCGCCCAGTGATTCAAATTTTAGGTAATGAATAGATTACTTTAATTAGATTACATCATGTTCCCTCTTTCAGAATAAGTATTGATTAAAAAATAAAAAGATGCCAAAAATGGCTTGTTGGTTTAATGACAAGAGCAGGGTAGAATTGTGAAAGATGGAAAAATTTGGACGGAAAAAGCATGTCTCATAACATATTAATCAATTTTACACCATTTTAAAAGGCAGTCAAATCAGACTGAATTAAACTGCCAAAAGTGCCATACATCTTTTAGGGAAAATGCACCAATCTAGTGAGAAAAAACAATAGACTTTAAACATAACCTGTTCACAGCCCGGTACTGGACCTGTAAATGGTTTTCAGATCTTTCCTCTGGTTCCCATCTCATCTTTCTATCTGGTCTATTTCTGACCATTGCTTCCAGTTTATGGTTTCTTTAACATGCATTCCACTGGGTTTTTTTCCCCATACCATACCATACTCTTTCCAACATACTGTATGTGCTATGAGCATGCAAAAAAAAAGCACACAGAATCGGATACTTTCATATCTAATTCAAGCCGCATTCATATGTGGAAATTAATCTGATAGGAATCTGATATCTACTAATGTGACAGTCATGTAAACACATAGATCATAATTTCATTGTGATTCACACATCATTAAAAATTCAATGTTCTTTTCCCCATTTGAATGACATGTGCACAACTCCGCTGGTGACAGTCAAAAGAGATGTTCATTGAAGATGCTTTGGAAAATAGCTTGAATTTGTCTTTGCAGCCATTGCAGATGGTGATATACTGTAGCTGTGCCTGAGTAGTTCCTCATCAGCAAACATGCTGAACTGTCTCTGCCACACGCAGGTTGTTTCAAGTGCAAACAGTGTTAACACATGTATCGGATATGGGTTACTTTTAAAAGTCGGAACTGGGTATCAAGACCTGCGGCGTAAATGCATCTCTTCCCCTAAATGTGCATTCTTATGAACTGAAAGACTGATTGGGAAATGAGCAGAAGGAGCCCACATGACAAAGAGGAAGCTCAGCACAAATAGGGCAGGAAGTTGCATATGTAAATAGTTTGGTTGAGGAAGGGACTAAGAGGTGAAAGGTGATGGTCATGGTTGAGTGATTAAGGAAATGGAGGGTCAATACATTCAGTACGTATACCCTGTCAACACCAACTGTGAACGAATCCACACTGCCCCCCCCCCCCTTTCACCATACTAAGACAAAGCCTGTCCTCTGGTCAAATGCAGGCCCATTCAGATGAAGATGGCCACCCATTCTGCCCAGTTAAGAGTGTCCAAACCCATCATAACTACATCTGTCCTCGACCGTAACAAGGATGGGGGATGGGGAGGGTTGGGAGGATAAGGGCAGTGATGGTTTCCCATAATACTTATAAAGTCAATGTGTAAGTTTTCTGCATTCATTGCAACTCAAGACAGCTCTATGCTGATAAGGACATCTTATGGACTGGTAGCCATGAAGTAAAGAAAAAGGAAAGTTACCTTAATTGCCTTATATAAAACATGTTACGTATCACTTATCAGCGCATAAAAACCAATTAGTCAATAGGAGTATTCCTCTGTCAAATAACCACCTGGCTCTTCTGTCAGTTACAAGCACACTGTTTGTTCTTGGTGCAGTGCAGCTGTTTGATAACAGCCTGGCCAGGATTCATATCTCAGCATGATGAAGAATCATATCTCTACACAATGAGGAATCTGGCCAGCTGAACAGTGCTCATGCCCAGTGCTCAGTGTGTCAACGTCAGTTCCTGAGAGCCAGCAGCATTTGGTGGACAGTGTGCACTCACAACCCTCTGCACAAAACATGCTCCCTAATACTGTGTGACGCATCAAGTGTTGATAAGCATGGTGCTCATTATGTCATCATATCAAATCTTTGTGCTCATGGGAGTTGCACACACTGAAGTCTCCAGTCAGTCAGTGGGCCTTCCCATGGGAACCATATCTCATGATATAGTAGTCAAGGAGGTAGACAGTGAAATGCAGCTGGCCATCCCCTGACCAATTCATTCCAGCTGTGAGACATCGATGAAACAACAGGCACGCCAATTATGTCACAAAGGCTTTAAAGGGGCTAAAATAGGATTAGAAATCGGTGGCCAGTAGCGTAGTGGTTAAGGTACATGGCTGGGACCCACAAGGTCGGTGGTTCGATCCCAGGTGTAGCCACAATAAGAGCCGCACAGCCGTTGGGCCCTTGAGCAAGGCCCTTAACCCTGCATTGCTCCAGGGGAGGATTGTCTCCTACTTAGTCTCATCAACTGCACGTCGCTCTGGATAAGAGCGTCTGCCAAATGCCATTAATACAATGTATTGATTTCTAGGATACCTAACAACCCCCAGACAGCCCAGGACAACTGTCATCTCTAGCCACACAATTCCTTTCTGCAATAAAGAAAATAATTATATGTTTAGCCAATCAGCAAGAACGTTAATGCTGACCAGCAAAATGTTTTAACAAAATGGCTACCCGGATCCTCTTAGCAAGTCGCTCTTCCACCCCTGTTCCATGCAGATGGCACTCAGGATCCAAAAGAATCATGAGTAAATGCATCAAGTGATCAGATGCTCAGAGGCCTTGTTCAGTTCTTGTTTTACAGTACATTTCCCTGCATATGCCTGCCCAAAGCCACAGACCTCAGAGTCAGCTGGAGGCCAGCTGCATGCTGGGTTTATGCAGGGGGTATGGAGCTAGTTGCATGATACATGTGACAAAAGTGGAGTGTTTTCCATTGCAAGGCTTGGAGTTTCACTTCTCTTTTTCTGGGACAAGGAATTTCCAAATGTGCAATGGCAGCCTTGGCAGTTCTGCTTTTCTCAATGGCAAGTGGTTTCCTTTTCTCATTTGGTAACACTTAGCCTGTTCCAGCTTTGTTTATTCCCCCAGTTTTGCAAACAAGTGGCTTCACCTGCAGCACGCCCAACTTTTCATGATCTTTCCCAAACAGAGTATATAGGGTATAGAGCCAGCAGTGGTGCATGACGCAAAGTTTAATCATAGGAAGCAACACAGTAATGCAAGTCAGTGGGGCAGTTGATTGATGAGATGAAGTGAGTAACAGGGTAGCCGCTATGGACTGCTTTATCCTGCAGAGAATACTTCAGGGGCTGAACAAACAAATTCAAGAGTAAATTACCAAAATCCGAACACAATCCCACCTCATACACCACTATGAGAAGTTAAGTACAGTATGTAATGAATGAAAATGGAAAATTGTGTTACTCCGTGGAGTTAAAGTGGTTTAAGTTTCCACACCATTATATATGTTTCTGACATGAATGTGTAAATATGTAGTTTGAAACATTGAGAGCGCTTTTGTAGCTTTCTCCTTCTTGCTGGAAATGAACCATCTTCATTCTGAAATCCTTGGACAACTGTTTAGAGAAACCCATGGTTGTTAACACCAGAAAAAAACGAGTTACTTCAGAATAAAAAGTTCAGCCCTGGAATTATACTCACCTGACTCATTGAAGCCCTAAATTTGAGCTTTAAAAAGGTTTGCAAACTCTAAAGAATTTGAATGGACATGAACAGGTTTGAAAGGATGGCAGAGGGAAAAGTGCAGTGGAGGAGGGGTGTAATTAATCTTGCACAATATTGACTCCCTGCTCAAGATCCTTCAGACCCCAATATAGCTTCCCCCTCTTAATGTTTAATGCTACTATTGATTTCCTGGCTGCCACTGAAATAATATAATGAGCTACCACCATGTTGATATTCATCCAAAGAGATGGAATAGAGTTGGGATGGAGAGGAATTATCTTATCTTTATGAGATATAGCACCAGTACACTGGATTGCCATATATATATTTTTAACTTACCAATTTGTTGTCTGAGCCTGTCTTTGTTAGACTGGCCTGGTAGTATATATTAGGTACACCAAGACACTTAGAGCCATTCTCCCTGCAAGCTCCCATTTCCTAACTACCAGTGTATTCTGAGCTCTGCTGTACATCATTGGCTAACAGGGAGTTTCCTGGACATCAGAACACCTTATTAAGTACAGATGTGCAAGGCTAGCACTGGGTAATCTGACTATTAACAATCTAGGCCAGCTACAAAAACAAGTTCACACACAGCCATCCTGGCTGAAAACAATGATAGCACTGTACTGATTAATCCCACCGCCATTTGTGATAACACTGCATGCTTATTGGTTTACTTCTTGCCCCTTTTGGGGACTAGACATTGCTCAATACTAGGCTGCCCTGTTATTTTTGCATCTCCTTTCACTCCATCGGCTGTCTCGGTTTCTGCATTGGTCTACCCCTTCTCTTGACAGGAAAATTTAAGAGCAGACATCCTTGGCTGGTTTGTGTTAAGCACAACCCCCTCCCCCCTCCCCGCTCTCTGTAATAAAACACACACTACTGCCCATTAAGCATTGCTCTAAGGCCCTCCATCTCATGAATGGAGATTCCCTACGATCTGCTCCAGTCAGTCCCTACACAACCAACCCATTCATAAAAACACGGTGTGTGTGTGTGTGTGTGCGCATCTTTCTTGTAGCACTACCCTGCTTTTACATTGCTGTTCATTTTTGTGAATAATAGAAAATGATACACTAGCATAAATCAGTACTCCTATATTCTCATCGGGTATTCCATAGATATATAAAATATGTTCTCCACGAAATTCAGGTGCTGCAGACAGTTGCATAGCAGCTGTTTTCTGTAAAGGTGAGAGCACCAAGACTGTACTGTTTGTTTTTAAGGACAAGAACATCATTAGAAATGAATCAACTGATTCAGCTTACTGTAGTTCAGCTGTTAGGAGCAGCAGAGCTCAACAACAAAAGGAGGGTGTGGTAAAACAGAAAAGGGGGTGGGGATTCCATGTCGTGGCTGTACACAAGGCAGCTGAGTCTCCAGCTAGAAACCACTGTAAATAGTGGTTTCACTGGAAGTGGTCCAGCCGCCCTCTCTTTCATCCCCTCTCTCTATCCTTCCTTCTCCCTCACTCTGGAAGCTGAATTTATAGCCACAACTTCCTATATAATTACAACAAGGCAGAATGCTCTAAACAGTCGACCACGATGTCCCTGTTGCTGGATTAGCTCACATCTTTGAACGCTTTGAGAAGGGTTCCAAGTGGAAACAGCTAGAGTGAGGAGAGTGTTGTAGTTAAGAGAGAGAAAGAGAGAGACGGAGAGAGAGAAAGAGAGATTTGTCCATGTGGGCTCAGTTTAATTTGAAGAGCTCAACAGAAACTAAGACTTGAAACAAAGGAACACATTACGCCGCATAGTGTCCTTCTTAATGAACTGGAAGAGAGGACAGTATGTCCACAGAATCCACCCCCCCTCCACCCGCACCCTAGCCTGCTGGGAACAGACAATAGGGCTTATCTAACAGCCCCATCCTGAATGAGGTGTCGTGCTTCTTGTGTCTGTCCCACAATCTCACACCTCATATGGCAAGAACAGAACCATTCAAGTTGATCGTGAAACTACTCTTCAAATGTCACTTCCTGCTTCCTGCTTCCACCATTTTGTCAATGTCAGATAAACCTCTCAGACTGCTGAGCCAGGTAGAGTGCAGTGGGGTCTGACTCGTGGACCGTTTGACTTTCCACCTCAAACAAACATGCATCAACAGTTCTAACAGCACTTTCAAAATGTGTTTCATAAGAAGGGAACCAATGTAAATTACTCTAAAAATCCATCTTAACAGCTAGACATTTGTAGGGCATACATAGAATACAATGTGAAGCATAAGAATAGGCAGACATGACAGTTAAAGGTTCAGGGAATTGGATCTGTCAGCTCTCTTTCTTCTCATAGTGCAAGTCAAGTAATATGGGACCATTGGTTTGAAGCACAGAGTTCTTTACTTTCTATTTTTTATTCACTCAAGGGCTGGAAATAATCACCTCACAATTCAATATATATATATATATATATATATATTTTTTTTTTTTTTTCATTGCACTATTCCCAAACATTCATACATCAGCAATTCCATAATTGATTATGGAGAACAGCCTATAGGCGAGCTTACTGAAAGCTTGAAAGTACAGCCAACAGAAAAAACACATTGACTTCTTCTGTTCAAATATGACTTATTAGACTGCCATCTAGTTGAGTGTTTTATGTTATATTCTGGGCTGGGTTCATGTAGTAAATTAACATGGTTCTGGCAGGCAACAGAGAACAAGAAGCAAGCCCCCACCCCCAAACACACACATACATACATAAAGGCAGTATTTAAAAATGTTGAATTTTAGATTCTGAGTGGTGCATTCAGTCGAGGCACACATTCCTGGTACTGTGAGGTACCCTACAGTCAGATTGTCTAGGAAGAGATTGGCAATTGACACCAGGCCTGTCTAGTGGATATGCGAGGCCCTGTGTAAGCCTTTATCGTGACGCACTCCATACAGTACATGCACAATACATTATAGTTCATGCGTTCATGATGTTCCCCCTCCACTGTAGCCAACCCTACACTGATAGATAATAGTAAAAATAGAATGCTATAGTTACTTATTTTGATTATCCTACAACTATATTTATTAGATTTTTGGATTTATAAAGTAGTCATACCCCACACTGAATAAACGCATGCTATTCAGTGGCGGCTGATGAGCTGATCATAGACAGGGCGGGAAAATTCACTTTAAATTGTCTCACCCTGTTTTCATTATTTGAGTCAAAGTGTGTCAAAGACCAGAAACATTAGAAAGGAAGTACACTTTTTTCTTCACATTATGTTACGGAGATATTCAATTATGAACTCTAAATAATGTATAATAAATTCAATTGAGAAAATCAGTTTTAATCACTAAGTGCACTAAACAAATCAGATTTAGCTTTGTCACACTGTCATTGCAACACTTCTCAATTCCACATCTAAAATGAAATTAAGCACTGGGTCTTCCTGAGTGTGGGCTCTACCTCCTGGTCTTTAGTTCCCAGGCATGTTGCTGTAATAGAGCACTTGCTACTGAGAGCTGAAATATGGTGCTCCAACTAAGCAGAATGTGAACATCTCACCCCTGTTACCTGATCACTGTTATCTATAATAGGAAGGCAACGATCACTGGTATCCATCTAAATGAGATCATGCTGAATTTCCCCTGAAAATGCACATTATTACATGTCCAGCCAGTGAGCTAGACAGGATGTGCCAGCATGATGCAATGCCCTTCAGACAAAGTTGTGCCTCTCTTCCACTTCCCCATGGTGTCAGATAACAAATGGGAACCAATGCAGTTTAAAGGCCCGGACACACCAAACCGACGGTCGGCCGTCGGACGTCGGTGGCGCCCTGTCGGCCGAGTCTTTCCGGTGTGTCCCGCACGCCGACACTCCGTAGGCGTGTTTTGGAGGGCTCCGACGCCGATTCAACATGTTGAATCTGCGTCGGAGCCCCCGGAGCCGTCGATGAGAGAGAGCTCTCTGATTGGCTGTCCAGCTAGCAAATCAGTGCACGAGAAGAGAAACGGAAGCGACGAAAGCAAGCCATTCCAAAGTTACTATCACTACCAGACATAATTTTTGATTAGTATTACTAAATAGCGAGAGAACGAGGAAATTGCTGCAAACTGTTTGTTGTGAGCGAGACAATGGCTGCTTCTAGGTCCAACGCAATGCAAACGCATTCCCCGGTCTTCCGGTTTCCATTTTTTGAAAGACAAATACAGACTACCGCCACCTGCTGGTGTGGAGAGTTATTGCCTCTCACGCAGGCGCAGAACGTACGTGCAACTCGGCCGTCGGCGGACCGTCGTTGCGGTGTGTTCGGCACAGCCAACATTAACGACGCGCATCGACGCGAAGCGATCTTTGTCGGCGCTCCGCGGCCGACCGTCGGTTTGGTGTGTCCGGGCCTTAAGGAGCATCACCTGATTCAACAGCTCTTTCACATAATTTGTATACAAGTTAAAACCATGGCTTAGATTTGAAATGAACAGCAAGAAAGATGGGACAAAATGAGTCATGCAAACTGATTTTAGGTTTTGGAACAATCTATGCTGCATCGACACACATTTATATAATGTGCATATACACTGTATATACTAGGCACGGGTATGGTTAATCGTTTAACAGGTTCACTGAAATGGACACTTGATCGAAACGGGCAACGTCAAAACCAGTTTTTTTGTTTTTTTTAACTGATTAAATCCTGCATTATAGCATTTTTTTTTTACGTTTATAAAATGTTGTGGGTAGGCTAACGAAGACTCAGTCAGACAGTTAGCTCACGATATTCCAAACAGTGCAAATTTCACAACAAATAAATACAAAATTACTTTCAGATCAGCTTTGGTTTTCGTGTGTGTAAAGTGAAATTCCTTCCGTTTTCATAAAACTTATGTGATCCATTTCAGCATATATTGACATGGTAATGGCGCACCCCTGTGACAGTGTGGTGGAGAAGCTGTTGCTAACAAGAGACTAATTCATTCATTATCCTAACCGGCTTATCTCGAACAGGGTCGCAGGGGGGCTGGAGCCTATCCCAGCATACATTGGGCAAAAGGCAGGAATACACCCTGGACTGGTCACCAGTCCATCACAGGGCACACACACCATTCACTCACACACTCATACACTCATACCCACAGGCAATTTAGACTCTCCAATCAGCCTAACCTGCATGTCTTTGGACTGTGAGAGGAAACCCACGCGAACACAGGGAGAACATGCAAACTCCACACAGAGAGTTGCCAACCGAACCCAGAACCTCCGTGCTGTGAGGCGGCAGTGCTACCCACTGCCTCAATATAAATATGTTGCATCAAACTTATTTTAAAAACTACGTGATATAATTTGCGACAAAAACACCAGGACAAATCTCTAGGTGAAGGAAAATGATAGGGATCCTTGAAACGTTAAACACGAATGCGATTCAACCAGAAAGGAGCATATTGCACAGCACGTCACGTGTATACTTACTAAGGACATGATGCCTCTAAATTCTTTTAAGCTAAATGAAGGCTTTCTTGATCCCATGGAATTGTTAGAGCCAGAATATACCATCATGCAAGGCCATTACAGGTTGAGAAGGAACGGACTTCAGCAAAGATAAAGTTGGGAAGATAAAATCCAACTTTCCTACTGTATCCCAGACTTACTGTGTCGGACCGATTCTGGGCTGAAGTCAGCCGGTACCGGCAGATCCGGTCCGGTGTCACTTACTATCTGGCATGTAACTTTTTCCACTGACGGCTCACCTCCCTTACAATGGCAGCACAGGCTACATGACTGCAACATGTTGATGGATGGGAATTTAAAACAGCTGTGCAGCAAACTCACAACATAGACGAGAGGCACATGGACGAAAACACGGCAGCTCAACTGCTGAACACAAATCAGAAACGTATTGTTTGTACTGAGTTCAGTTTTAAGGGAAAAATGAAAACTTCAAGTGTTTCACAAGTTCAGTTTGGCAAGTGGTATTGCCAGCTTTCTTAAGACAAATAAGCCGAAACAACTGGATAGGAATTTGCTATTGCAGACCGGGGCTGGGAATTTGAGCTGCAATACCTAAAGAACTTAGTGTGACTGCAAAGCAACACAATACATTCAACATTCAAGTTTATTATTATTAGTTTATTTTTTATTTTTTTTAAACCAACTGGAAAATGTCCGCCATGATCGGCATGGTGTGCTCGTTCACAGCTTTTTATTTGTTTGAGAACAGCTTCCTTCTCACTCTAGTCTCACTCTCAACGGACATTTGGCAGTTCAGCCAATCTGCTATTGATATGCAAATTACCTGTGTGCACCTGTGATGTCACAATAGCCTCAGCACACCAGCTTGTAAATCAAAATATTTAAACAAGATGAAATCAGAATGTTTGTAAACAACGGTTGCTAAGATACTTCCGGGTGGCCACTCAGCCACAGAATGAAGTAACATTACTTAAAAATAGACTGAACCAGAACTATGTAAAAACCGTTAGCTAGTTAACTATATCATGTTGTGTTTGGGACTGTAATGCCAAATGAAATGCGACACACAGTGGATTGGGCTTTATCCGATCATTAAAAGGGAAGATAACCGAGTCCAACAGATTCTACAGTCTGTTTACAGGTGCTTGGCACAGTCAATGACAGCTGACACAGAGATGCCCGATATAAGTTTCAGAGTGTCAGAAACAGGGGGGGAAAAAACTAAAAACAAAACCAGAACATGTAATTGTATTGCTCATGTCCTTCACAAACATTTTTGGCAGCTAACGTTAGCTTATAAACACCAGATCGTTGCAGCTACAGGGCGGCCTGTAGCGTAGTGGTTAAGGTACATGACTGGGACCCACTGGATCGATCCCCGGTGTAGCCACAATAAGATCCGCACAGCCATTGGGCCCTTGAGCAAGTCCCTTATCCCTGCATTGCTCCAGGGGAGGATTGTCTCCTGCTTAGTGTAATCAACTGTACGGCACTCTGGATAAGAGCATCTGCCAAATGCCAATAATGTAAATGTAAACCAGATGCTCATTGGCGGCTGTACAGAGAACCATTGGGATGATAACTTTACAAACATGAAACATTAAACATTAAATTGTAAAACTAGATCGCTAGATAGCTAGTTTTGGTCGTAATGTTACAATTATAGGGTTTCCAATAACGCTAGCTAGCTAGTTTGCACTGGTTATTCATGTTAATGATGTTAGCTAACTAATGTTAGGGGAGCTGCTGACATCTATCATTAACGTTACATTAGCTAGCATCATATAAAACATATAAATAAAACAATTTAGTTCAGTTTTCATCAATTATTTTTATATTCCAACATTGACTTGTTTGTAGCTTGGTTAAAATACACAGAAAACACTGCCCGCTATTCACAGTCCTCAACCTTATCCACTTGTTCTTTGCTGTTGTGACGTCATGGTGATTTCATCTATAGTATAGCATTAGTAGCAATAGTCCACCCAAACGAGCAACCAGATGTCTTAAAACCAGCCGAAACCCTTAGGAAAAAGCACAAAATGGTCTATTAGATGGCAACTCTGTCTACAGGCAGCCGATGTTGTTCTGCGTCATTCCTTAGGTACTGTCCTACAGTTACATTATCTGTTGTTCAGCAAGTAGCCTATTGCTGAATATCTTGGTATTGATGTTTAGAGTTGTCATTTTGATCCAATCACCCCTTGTCAGTGTCATGCCTTCAACATATTTGGACTTATTTGGAATATATTTGGAAATATTACCAGTGAGTCATTTTTTGCCCATGGTTTTTTCCTGAAATGATGGCCCAGTTATTAATGTGTTTATACTGACTTTATTGTTTTGGCTGTGGCCCAGCCTACTGGAGCATGCTTGTACAGCCAATTATGGGAATTAATAATTAAATGTTGCCAGTTAACCAAACCATGAAATACTGAAAATGCCCATCCCTAGTATATACAGCATGTGTCTGTGTGTGCATACATGTGTGTTTGTGTTCACAAGACTAAGATAATGGAATCTGCAGTCTCCTTGACTTAATAAACAGAAGGGAACATTTTGTGGAGCACACCAGCAGTGCCTGGAACCTTGTATTCTTGTATTGATTCACAACAAAAAGAGACACTGGCAATTTCAGCCCTGTTGGAATATGCACTTTCATTTACCTACATTTTCTACACAAAAGAGGGTTTTTATATCTCTTACCTGTTTTCATGCCCTTTTAATTGAGCTTTTTAAGACACAAATAAGGAATCACATTATTCAGCCCAAACAACTGGACTTGGGAGAAACTCTAACTCTAACAGCCAGATTTACGTACATGAAACTCGCAGCAAAACGTGGCCTGACTAGGGTATCTTGGTGCGGTCGCAGTCTTTAAAGTCTTATTTTAGAAAGCTACAGCTCATTTCGTAATCATGAAGTCAGCGAATGGGACTGTCTACGAACCACATTTTGTGAAAGAGGCAGATCTTAAACAGCACAGTTAAAACACATGTTTAATGCTTTGAATATCTTCACTGCATGTGGCGTTTTGCATCGGCTTTGCAATCTGCATTGCATCGGCTTCCACATAAAAACCTTTCTAGTGGAGGACAAAATGTGTACATATTCCAGCTGCAGCGGCAATTGTCGTTTGAATTAAATGCAAGATGTAAAGCTGCAATGAGCTTGACCATTGCCGGGATCGAATTGAAACGTTGTGTCAGAGAATCCATGACATATTTAATTTCTCCCAGAAGTGCAATTATTCGTATAGCTGGTTGTTTGTCACAGAAGTATGTCATATGTGCCCCTGAAAATCGTTGCAAAAGGCTTAGTACATCTGGCCCAAGAGTTGATCATATATCAAGTGTTTCTTTTAAGAATGCTTTGACTTTGGTGGTGATTACTTTTGGTAAAATTCAGTCGCCACGCCCAACCCTCCAGCAGTTCCTCTCAGTCTTATCCACTCTCTCTCTTCCTTTTGGCTCAGGCTCACTGATTTTCATATACAGTAACACTCAAGGCTCTCAAACAACTGCAGGAGCTCTACTCACAGCTTTCTGAATGGAAGTCAGGGACAAACTGTTCATCGCTGTCGGGAACTTGAGCTGCAATCAGAGAAGGGGGAGAGACAGATAGTTATTGTCTCCATAAAGTGAGTGTGGACATTAAAAAACAGCATAAAAGAGGTTCAGGAATACAACTTCACAGAGGGGGAGGGGGACAGGGATTTTTAACAGGTGTTTTTAACAAAGACTCCATAAATCAAAGACTTCAGACCCAGCTTGGGTTACAGGGCTGAGCCCCCTGAATATCACTTCAATAGTGATATAACTTGGCTTTCTGGCCAGATGGTTGAAACACTGGCAGCAAAGCTTATACATAGGCTTGGATGCAGAGAATCAACAAACTTCTAAAAGTCTTTGCCCTGTAGGGTGGCCAAACAGAGATATATTTTCTGAGCTCCTATATTGCACTGTGGAATAATGTGTGCAATCCTGATACCTACTTGATTGAATCTAGGCGCTAATCATATAGTTATGGATACTGTAGGCCCCCTGCTTTTTCACAGCTGGTCTGCTCTGCAGTGAAGTGCTGGCTGATTGTATTTACAATGCCAAGCCCTATCCGAAACAGAAAACTAGCTGCTCTGGGCCTCTTGTCCTGCAGATATCCCATCAACCAGCCCGCAAATTTGTCTACGTATAGCAACCTTCCCCCTGAATCTCCAGTATGGTAGCACTTTCCACACACAGCCAATAACAAGGGAGGGAAGGAGGGAGGGGGCGAGCAGGTTGTATGGTGGAGCAGCAGGTTGTTAAATGCTGCTGAATTCTGCTCCATAATTTCCTGCACCGTCCTGAACTTTCTCATCTCCACACTTAACTCCACACCTAAGGTTCTGCCCCGTCTTCAGATCCATTATCTAGAAACCATTGGACATTAGAGTGCATCCACACCGATGCTTGTGCTCTCGGTGTGGAAACAGTGTGATATGTAAGCCACATGACGCCAACAGATGGCAGATAAATACGGTGCTGAAGAGCCAGCTGTCTGCAGAAAGCAGAAATGCATTTAAACTTTTCGAATCCCTTCACAAGTGCAATCTCTAAGAAACTAAATTCATTCAGGGAAATGTTCACTTACTCCATTGATGGCACTGCAGGAATATAGAAGCTAGTAAAATGAAAAACGCAGCCATGTTTTTAATACCTGTGGAGGTGCTCTAAACTCATCAATTCTTTCAGATTTAACAAACTTACTTACTCGGAATGGGGAAAAGAATAAATAAAGCTAGTCTGTGTTCATTAGTGCCCTTACCACTGTCGGAACAAAGAGGACATTTTTCAGGGCTTAGTAACTTGTATAAGTCCCCTTCCCATAAATCAATGCTAAGTAGTGACGGCCAGGGTTTTTTTGTGTGTGCATAAGATAGACCTCGATGAAGACATGTATGCAGTATTACAACAAAGGTTTCTGAGGGAAGTTGAACTATGTCACACAGCAACACTGTATCATGTGACTAATATAAAGACAGTGGAAAGTTACCAATATTCCTCCCATTTCTTTATTCTCAACAGTGGAAAAAGCAACTATGAGCTTGCATTAAAATAGACAGTAATGGACCTTTGTTAAGACATCCTGCACAGTGCTCTAAAATGTCTCACCTGTATTGTGTTCTGGTTAAAGAGACTTCTAGTGATTGGGGGCAGGGAGAAAGTTGGGTGAGAGGGCAGTTGAAGGTGGATGTGTTTAGCTTGGAGATGATTCAGTCTTTATTGTCTCAATATTGTTCACAAAGAATTCACTATGTTTACAGTGCTGTGCATACGTATTTGGACAGTGGCAGGTTTTTTTGTTGTTTTCATTGTAATCAGCTTTAATTTAATCCATATTGGGTGAACCGTGTAGTAATTACAACCCTTTTTATGCATAGTCCCCCCAGTCTTTAGGGACCAAAAGTAATTGGACACATGAACACAAACTGAAATAAAGTCATCATATCATTTTTTTGCCTATGTTTTTGATTGATTTATTCTGAATTTTCAGCCTAATGATAGCCGGCTTTACTGGCACTGACACGTCTTTGGTCCTGATGTTGAGAGACAATAAGAATCCAAATGGAACCTTTTGCTAGCTCTTTTATGCAGGAACTAACGATGAAGCGTAACATACCTGTCCAAGAAACATTTGAGCAGCCAATTGTGCAATTACTTTTGGTCCCCTAAAAACAATTCCTACACTCTTTTCCTAATATGGATGTAAAACCCTCAAATGAAAGCTACACATCTGCACTTTAACTTAATCATCATTGTTTTACTTCAAACTAAAAAAAAAAATATATATATGTCACCGTCCAAATACTTATGGACTGCAGTGTATGTCATCTCTCTGCCAAATCTTCAATTTTTTACTCATCTCAAACTGCATTTTTAGTGCAGCACTGCTGCTCTCTCGCGCTCGCGCTCGCGCTCTCTCTCTCTCTCTCTCTCTCTCTCTCTCTCTCTCTCACATACACAGACACACACACACACACGGTCATATTTATTTTCTCTCTCACCCATATACACAGGCAAGGTGCTGTTATTTTAAACTGTACCTTGCTGCTTATCACTTTAATGTGTCCCTGGAACAAATCCTGAATTAAATGCCTTGTCTCCCTGCCAGTTGTGCCAAATGTAATTACTGTACTCCAACTTGCACTTGTCAGTTTTCACATATGCTTCGAGCTTTTCTCTGAAACCCGTTCCATCTGTGATTCATACTGGATGGAAATTAGGCCTTTAGAAACATCAAATGTATATTCTCTAGAGCCCTATTACTCATATTATGGTCCCTGAGGGCCAAGAACAGCTGGTTTTCCACCCTCCCTTTACCTGGGAGTAAGGTGTGAAGAGAGTAACAGTAATTGTTCAGTTAACTTCTGAGGAGAAAATAAAACCATGGCCAGATTTGGGTATTCATGTTCTAGACTAGAGCAGGGGTGTCAAATCCTATCCCAAAGGGCCAATTTGGGTGCAGAGATTATTGTTTTACCCGAGCACTACAGCACCTAATTATACTCATCAAGGTCTTGAAGGTCATGATTAGTTCATTTAAAACAAATCAGGTTCTGTAGGGGCTAGGGCTAGGCTACATAAACAAACCTGCACCCACATCAGCCCTTTTCAGATAACCCTTTTTTAGAGGGTACAAGAGTTACAGACATTACACATACGCAGATGCACACCAAGAGCACAAAAGTATCCTCCATGCCATTTCAAATATTGTCTAAATTAATTTTGTTAATATTTTCAGTCGTTTTTATAAAAAACAATGAAACATAAAAAACTTAAAACAAAATGTGTGATATGCGGTGGGCATGCTTCCAATAGCAACAGAGTTCACTGTGATTCCTGTGGCAGGAATGTGCATTAGCTCAAAAATCCATAGCTTAGTTATTTAGATAGATTAAGTCAGACTTGAAATTCTGGATGTATCAATGTAATGAATATAAATGCAATGTAAGAAATATAAAGCAATTGAAACTGTGATAAACCAAAAACACCACATAACTGAACTGAAATACACTGCAACAACAGTATACAATCTCCATCTTGAATATTCTCAAAGAGGGCAGTCGCTTTAATATGAATTTTTGGCCACACATGGGAAGAGGAAATGGCTAAAGGAGTCCAAAATAAGCAAGGTCTGAACAGAAAGCCAGGAAAATGTAAATAGCACAGCTTCCGGATGTTTTTTTGTCTATTAATACCCATGCCCAATCTGAGCTTTTTATGGCCTTCATCCCTTTACTCTCCAGGCCAGTCTCTCCCACTGTGAAATCACCATCCTTGTTTGCTCATCCCAGTGCATGCGCAGATTAAATACAACTAAAGAGGCTTCACACAAAGCAATCTCTTATTCTGTGTGTGGTCAGAATCATTATGGTCGTGCAATTTCAACAATGGCATGAAAATGCAACAAACTGAAACCTTGCAGGAACTTAACACAGCCTTGTAGTCGTTATGCAAACATAACCACTGGGACGCAGGTGCACAAAGGGGGCTGGGTATTGTCTCATTTTGTTCATAGTTATTCTGAGGCATGGATGCTTAGCAACATTGAAATTCCCTCTTAAGAATTGTCAGGATATGACCACTTTCTAAGGCAGATCTACTGAGCTTTTGCACTTCACATATAGAGATTATGCATGGTTCAAAGTGGTCACTTTGATTCCCTATCATTTGGTGATTCCATTAGCAGTGGTGAGGATTTAAACCATGGATTAGTAGCCCTGTGGCACACCTTTCCACCTCGTGTGACCACCACCATTGGTATTGGCCCCAGGCAACACCTCAGCAAGCTCTCAGGACACAAAAAAACAAGCTCACCACAGAAACACAGATTTCCAAAGGCACTTGCTTGCTAGCACATTTCAAACCAGCATTTCTTCCAACAATAAGGGGCCATGCAGATCTTTTTTATTAAAATGTCATTTAACATTAACCCTTTGATCCAGTTTCCCAATTGGTATACTTGTAGGCTTAGTATATTGGTAGGCTTGCAGGGTATACTTGTAAGTGTTGAAACCGGCTCAGCACTTCCCACATACTGTTTTACTGAGCCGCCCAGAATACATTTCAAGCACCAAGCACCTGCAATACCAACCAGTCCAATAAAGTGGCATTTAACTCAACTGCTTTGCATTCTTCTCACTGCATCGACCAGCAGCTAGACTATTACAGCAACTCAAAAAACCAAAGACAAAAAATAAACAAATAAGAGCAAATACAGTCAAATATACTTCAGATTCTCAACAGTGATTTTGCAAATTCTGCCCAGTTGGCATACTGTAATATAATTTCAACATATTCTGTCTTCCTTCTAATTTTCCCGGAGGGATAGAATACGACTTTGGCTGTTTTTGAGAGAAAGAAGCTGATATCTGTCATGCCAGCTTAAAAAAACCCAATAAATCACTGACTTGTTTTGACTTGCCTGAAACTGAAACTGTCGGATTCATTTCAGAATTGCGTTAATAACAGAGAGTGAGTGCCTTTTACTTGCCTGTGTCTGACAGTGCTGACTGCACTGCACCCAGCACCATTCTTAGCTCAGACTGTATCTGCATATGTGCCTGTGTTTTAACACTATGGAACAGGAACACTTTGTTGAGCTTTGAGATTCACATCAGCACAAGAGAGTATCTGTAGTGTGCGTGGGTAGGTGTGAGTTTCCTTCATTTGGAGTACCTTCAATGGCTTTTTTAAACTATAGAAAACCTGGGAGGAGCCTGAAAGACAAGCCAGGGCAGGTTCTTGATCTTCTCCATTGAGAACTTTCCTGTGGCTTCACTCTCACAATATATGTTTTTTTCCACTCAAACCCTGGTATTATGATGCTTATTTGTAGCAGTTCTACAACACAGTTGTGTTTACAGTGCTACTGAATCACACATAACCACAACTGTGCAGTAATATGACCTTTAATTAAACCAACAGGAAACAAGTTCCAGATTCATCAAGAAGATAACAACCTTGCTCAATTATCAGTTCTTCTTTTCCTATATATGATAAGATGGTGGTTATGGAGGCTATGGTTCCCAAACTGTTGAACAGTAGGTTGGAGCCACTGATGGTTAATGATTATGTGTTTGGTACAATGGGAAATTAATTATTGAATAACCAGATATACTCATGTGATGCTTTGCAGCAAAAATGTGATGGTACTGGCTCTATTAATTTATACAGTGACCACTTTATTAGGCATTTATTAGACTTTTAGACTTGTTGGTCTTCTGCTGCTGTAGCCCCACTTAAAGATTTGATGTGTTGTGTGTTCAGAGGTGCTCTTTTGCCTACCACTGTTGTAACATGTGGTTATTTGCACTACTGCCGCTTAAACCAGTCTGGTCATTCTCCTATGACTTCTCATTAACAAGCCATGTTTCCCCACAGAACTTTTTCTCTGTAAACTCTAGACTGCTGTGCATGAAAGTCCCAGGAGATGAGCAGTTTCCGAGACTCAAACCACCCCATCTTGCCCATTCCAGAGTCTCTTAGATGTGACTTCTTCCCATTCTGATATTTGGTCTGAATAATAAGTGAACCTCTTGACCACGTCTGCATGCTTTTATGCATTGTGTAACTGCCACATGATTAGATATTTGCACTAAAAAATTGGTGTTCAGGTCTACCTAATGAAGTGGTCACAGAATGTATTTACATAACAGGAAGATTTTTTTTAAACTGTGACAGCTTCCTGTATAATCCTGTATAATGGATCATGAAATAAACTGAAGGAGAGCCTCAAAGCTTTACAGTCATATTTAGCCCTGTAAATGATTATTAAGATGGATTTGGTAATGATTCATCACCAACACTAAATTAGCAGAGGGTAAATTCCAATTTACACTGCATTTTATTCTTTCCGACTCCACTACCCCCAACCGCCATATAATGACTTTTGCTTGGCAAATTTCTGCTCCACGAAAACACCCCCATTCTGGTTTATTTTTGGCCTCTGTAATTTTTGGCTTACCCACATAATTTGTGAATTTAATGAATTAAATGAATTACAATATAAAGACACAAATCTGTCTTTGTCCTCGGCACTTGACTGTCTTGAATATTTAATTTTTAACAAAATATGGATCTGGACTAAAGGTTTCTTAACAAATACCTGATTTAAGCTGTCTATGTCAGAAATGTGTTGCTGGATATATGTCTGTGCTGATGAAAAAAACATTTACACACACTTAAACACATTCCTTCCCCCAATTTGAGTTCAGATTCAAGACATGTCACATACTGGCCAATGCTCCAATGAACTACACAGAGGGTGACATGACCAGGTCTGCAATGCAGGGTAAAATGCTAAAATGCAATCTTGGATCAAAATATAGAAATAATGGCATGAAAGCAGGAAGCTGAGCTAATCGACTCCCAGAGTTCATTCCGGTACTGCGAAGAAAAATAAAAAATAAAAATAAAAATCCTCTTTTATGGTTTGTAATCCAGTTTCTGCATTGAAAATGTGCTCCCTTTCCGCTACAACCCTCTGGCAACTTCCACATTTATTACATCAGGCTGATTCACACTAGGCCGCTCTCTTTCCATCCGTACTGAAACCAAATTATATTTCAGGGTCACCATTCCAACCGCTGTAGCTCCAACACAAGAAAATGAAATACATTTTTGATAACTCACCGAGAAGTCCTAAAAATGTCCTTAGTGAATCAGTTTTCCAAATGTTGCATTTTTACGCTCAAGATATTATCAAAAGCTGAATCATATTTATTTATTTGCAGAATCTGAAATGGAACGTTCACAGTTCCAGGTTCACGCAATGTGTCAATTCAACACAGAACAGTGCCGATACAGCACTTTGAACACAATGACATTCGTACCACAGACATGCCCGTTATCTCATCATTCAAAAAGCAGAAACCCAATTCCTATTAAAAATACTATTGTATCCAAAAAGATGAAAGTACTGGTCATGGACATGATTGTAATAATGCAGTGACAGTTACTTGGAAATATTTATTTTGAAATACAAGGTCTAAACTATGCGTTATAGGCCTATCAAATTTGAAGTAAAAAATCAAGTCATTGCACATTCCAATCTATTCAACTAGAACCATTCAGTTATCTGAATAAGTAAACTTGAAGGACCAAGAAAACAGAAGGTTTTGATGCCTCACCTTCTGTGAGCCACGTTTCCTGAAGTTGGCTTAAATCCTGAAATAGATCTAAGGAAAAGAAAGACCAAAATTAATACGACTGTGTCATCAGATGTAGCCCATTCTTGACTAAAGCATTTCTTGACTACAGGCATAACAATAAAAATGCTCGAAGCGCAGTTTGGCGTCCAGGATTGTTGCCAATTAATTTTACAGTATACTTCAATTTATGTCAATATGTCAGTCATTTCGACATCAATGGCCTACTTAAATAGCAACTTTGTACAGAAAAATGCAGTCGAATAATATGTTTCACTTTACCTTCAGATTCCTGAGGCGGTAATTCCGTATCCACGTATTTCCGTTTTGTCGACATCAATAGCCTATTTAAGGGCCCATTTCCTTGCGACGTCTTCAAAATATTGGAACAGTTAATAATTGGCAAATATTTACTATTCAATAATTACAGTCGAAACAGCCAATGACATTATAAGAAGCAATTAGGCTACACGATCAAAACCAAGTATAATTATTCCGTTGTATTGATGTCTGTGTAAACATTTACTGTAATTTAAACTTGCTGTATTAATGATTTTGTAATACATTAACATGTTACAATAACAAAACATTAGAGCATCGCCAGTTTGATATCATTATAGCCTATATGAAACAATACTTATTTAGAATAATCTGCACAAAATTTAGATATAGGCTACGGAGTTGAGTTAGATTTTTTTGAACATAACTATGCTTAAACTGCAACAAAACCCGATAAGATCGTTCGCTTGCCGAAAAGAAAATCTAACATAGTTTAGGCTAATGCTTCGAATCAATCCCGAACAAAGCCGATCGCACGTAAAAGCAAGACAACCACGAGAGAAAATATCTAGAAGTGTTAAAAGAAAGATTTATATAAACTTACGTTGGATAAAGTGTAAGGCACTTGCTGATCCAAATATCCGTCCATATTATAATCCATCCGTTAACCGTTTGTGGTCATTTAGGCTGAAATCCACGCACCTTGTTACAGAGAGAGCAGAACGACACAGACAGGAGCAGTTGTGAATGGGAAAGCTAGAAAGCTGCATACGTAATGAGCTCCATTCACAAAAAAATGCAGAGAAGACGAGGCAGCGCAAGCGATTAGCCTACAGTATAAACTTTTTTGCAAACTTTTAACACATGGAAAGAACACTTAACACGATCTTTTAACTTTTCGCTTTTTTGACCATATTTTAACCGCCAGTTTAATCACAAATCACCTAGTTCATACACTACGCTTTTAAAACAACAATACAGGTATATTTGGGCTCATTTGAACCATACGCTGTTGGTATTAAGTCGATTATTTTTACACGACGAAAGAAATGTTGACTTTAAATCAAGGTTGTTTCCTAAAAGTAGAAACAGAGTATAGTGGTAGTGTAATCGTCATGTTGCGTGTCTACAAATACGAGTTGTGGTTTTGTCAGTTATTATAGAGAATAACTCTACTTTAGGCTACACCTCACCTTGTTTTTCTACTTAATTTAGCAATTTGCACTGTTCTATAAGCAGTTCAAAGTACCGTCGTATCTAATATATATATATATATATATATATATATATATATATATATATATATATATATACCCTTAAACAATAGCGTTGATGAAAATAATTTCCAGACTTGTTTTTCTTGCTCTCAGACAGTTGTTTGCCTGGGGAGCTACTGATTGGTGGATTTCTTCTTTGAATGGCTCAGAATTCTTTCTTTGTGGTAATGAATGACCTGACTCTGTGAATGAAATCTCGGTTCCCTGTGCAAACCAATCATTTGCAAGATGTTCGGCGGGGCATGGCAACAGTGGGTGGAGCTGCAATAGGGGAGTCCAATCAGGACTTCTGGCCCCCACAATCTTCGTCCGAGGTTTTCCCAGTTGTTTTTCATTCACAAAAAGAGGAACTCTTCCATTCATAAAAAACACCGACCATCGACAAAGATATTTTATGAATTAGCCGTCCTTGGGAAATTTCGTGCACATTCATACAGTATATGTCAACTATACTGTATGTTCAGAAGTATCTTTAATTGTTGAATTTATTACCACCCTTACCAATGCAAAGTTGTTTCATTACCAATTAAATGGTTTTCATGGCCTTTGTTGAAACACACAACATATGACACCAGTAAATGACTGCATTACATGGAAATGTTAAGGGATAAAAGAAAATATGATTGAAACAATTTCAGATGGAACATTCTGACTGCAAACATTTTTCGAATTTTGTTGGGAAGTCAGCCCCCAATTTGCAGTCAGCCCTCCAGTTAGCTCGCTTGGCAACCTTAGCAAATTAAGTTACATTTTAGCAAGCTATCTAATTAGCTAACGTTATCTGAATGCAGGACAAATTTAGTCTGAATGAATGGTCATCAAACTATGGTGACTATGGACAGATGACCCCTATTTTATGACTTATGGTGGCTACACCGCGGCTTGAACCACCAACCTTCCGGGTCCCTGTAAAGCTTCTTAGCCAATAGGCTACAGGCTGCCCCAGTTGTTATGCTAAATACCTTGTTTGCAATAGTGAAGTAATTATAATAATGAATCAGAATGATGATTGAAGTACATCTATAGTAGCCTAAGCTAGCTGTCAGGGTCCTGATTCAGATCCATTCATTTTCTGAAACTCACCTAAATATAATGCTGATTGGACCAGTTTCACAGACACAGATTAAGCCAAATCCAAGAGTAAATTAAATTTTGAATGGAGATTCTCCATACAAAACTCACTTTAGTCCTGGACTAGGCTTAATCTCTGTCCATGACACTGATCCATAGAGTGAAAATTACGGCTGCACAGATTAATAGAATAAATAGTGTAATATCTGGTGAGATATTTCAGACCAAATGTCAGAATGGGGAAGAAATGTGAACTAAGTGACTTTGACCGTGGAATGATTGTTGGCACCATACAGGGTGGTTTGAGTATTTCAGAAATTGCTGATCTCCTCGGATTTTCACACACAACAGTCTCTAGGGTTTGCAGAGAATGGTGCGAAAAACAAAAAACATCCAGTGAGCAGCAGTTCTGCAGGCATATACTAGAGAGAGGTCAGAGCAGAAGGGCCAGACTGGTCGAAGCTGACAGGAAGGTAATAGTAATGCAAATAACCATGCATTACAACAATAGCATGCAGAAGAGCATCTCTGAACACACAACATGTCAAACCTTTAAGTGGATAGTGTACAGCAGCAGAAGACAAAGTCTAAAACATAAGTCAAAGAAATACCTAATAAAGTGCTCACTGAGTGTACACAGACCTTAGTGCAATGATAGAGCGAAGTTCCTCATTTGATCCCTGGCCCCTCTGGGCAAAAGTGTTGAGCAAGACAACTAATGCTTAATTTCTCCCGATAAGCTGGTTGGCTCCTTGCATGGCTGCCTTCAGCATGTTTGTGTATGTTTAAATGGGTGTAAGGTTCAATGGTGCGGTTTCTGGTAAGGAAGCCAGGCAATCCATGGACCATGACTACTGGTTAAGTAGATACACACCTGTACTATGTTTAAAATTAATCCAGGTTGTTAATTAAAATGTGTGCTCTTTTCCGCAGTTGGTGTCCAAGACCAGGGAACCACAGAGGAGCTGTTGTTTGAGAGAGGCAGGGCTGGAAAGCGACAGAGCGAAAACCACAGATTGGTTTGATTCATTTTGCCTTTAATATTTTAGTTTATTATTTTTACCCGGATCCCGTGAGGGTGATGCGCAAAGATTTTTTGTTTAGTTTTGTAGTTGCTCTCACTCTCTCCCCCTTCCCCGATTGGCATTCTGTAATAAAATGCCGGCGCAATCTGGAATTTCCCTGTGTCCAGCTCATCTATCCTCTCTGGGGTCTGTCATGGTGTGTGACAGTGTATAAGAGGCATCCATCCATCCATTATCTTAACCCGCTTATCCTGAACAGGGTCGCAGGGGGGCTGGAGCCTATCCCAGCATACATTGGGCGAAAGGCAGGAATACACCCTGGACAGGTCGCCAGTCCATCGCAGGGCACACACACCATTCACTCACACATTCATACCTACGGGCAATTTAGACTCTCCAATCAGCCTAACCTGCAAGTCTTTGGACTGTGGGAGGAAACCGGAGTACCCGGAGGAAACCCACGCAGACACGGGGAGAACATGCAAACTCCGCACAGAGAGGCCCCGGCCGACGGGGATTCGAACCCAGGACCTCCTTGCTGTGAGGCGGCAGTGCTACCCACTGCACCATCCGTGCCGCCTTGTATAAGAGGCATTCACTGTAAAATGTTGTGTAGCCTTATTTGCTGGGAAAAGCACTGGGAATGTTTTGTAAAAAAAATACCTTCTAAGAATGTTGTGTCAAAACATTCCATGAATGTTTTCAAAGAACATTTTTGCTATCAAATCATCAGTTCATTGCAATGTATGAATGTATGTACAGTGGGCACCAGAATGAATTGCACCCTTGATAAATATGCACAAAAAGATTATACAGTTAGTGACATAGGCTTTATTTTCCAACATGCGTAGAGTGCTTTATTATTGATTCAATGGAATCAACCAAACTCTTACATAAAAAAACAAAAAATAAACATTTCCCCAAAAAACAGGTTCCACAATACCAAAAATACTTTGTGCAAACACCCCTGGCAAAGATGATAGCCATGAGTCTTTTCCTATCATTTTTGATTAGGTTAGAGAGCACATAACATGACATAATGTTGAGAACAGGCCATTCAGGCCCAGCAATGCTAGCCGTTTCCTACCACTAAAGTGTCCCTACTGCTTAGTTTGCCTAAAAACTAAATAGTATCTAACACCCAGTGTTTCTGCCTCTACTCCATGTCCTGGTAAGCTATTCCATGCAGTGACCAGTCTCTGTGTGACAAAATACTTTCTACTATCTGTGTAGAATTTATCTTTTGCAAATTTCCATTGATGCCCTCCCGTTCTGCTAACCAAACTCACCCTGCAGAATTGCCTGTTGTTGTTAATTTCTTTAATGAAGTTGAACGCCTCAATTAAATTAAAGTCTCGCTTTACTAAGCTTAAAGAGATTAACCCCTTAAGTCTCACCAGCCCAGTGGTTTTTTTGCATTCACTCCTTTTTTCAGGGTGCAATTTTCAATCACTATGGTAACCGGATATACCTTTTAAAACTCATTCATCTGTGTAACCTATTATAAGATACCATTGTTTAAGCAACAACAGTTCCTTATTTTGTAACATGTTGGTGGGAAAACAAGCATGGGGGACCTCGCTTTCTCTGCATTTTTAAATCCATATACTACACAAAATAAGGTTATGTCAATGTCCTTTTCACGGCAAGGGTCCAGCAAACCAAATGCATAATACTGCTATTCTAAAAGCGTGTTAGCTCACAGAAATGTTGATAGAATGTACATCGTTTACTCAGATTACCCTTCTGTTCTGATTTGACCAGCTGTTTTTGGTTTATGGGTTCGTTTTGGTTTAGATTTTGTGACTTCGGACTGTTTGTTTTCTACCTTCTGCCTGTGACTACAACCATTCTTTGGATTACCTGTGTTGTTACCATTTGCCTGGATACTGAACCTTTGACTGGACAATTACGAACTGCTTATTTTGCATCATTCCTGTTTGCTGGTTCTCGACCCCTGCCTGTCTGACCTGCGATAAAGTTAATAAGGAATTTAACTTGAACTTCTGTGGTCTCGCTATTGGGTTCATTGTTCTGGTGCCTGTCAAAAGGTTGACATTTTACAACAACGAAAAATTATTTACAATGTTACAATGCCTATGTCTAAATAGAGGACTTAAAAGGAATCTCTAGTCTCTCTAGGCTCTCAAGTATTCTCGAGTGAATATTTCTCAGCAAGAGTTTCTAGACTTGGTTGACCAGTTCTTGTTTAACACACCAGTCACCGGTCACTAAATTACACGTCAGAGACAAGTCAAAATGAGCTGCTTAACTATATGTCCACTGTTTACGGAAAATAACTGGCTGATGAAGTATCAAAATCAACATTTGTGGCTGTGCAAACTGAGCTAACAGATGTGGAATGTGTTAGCCAGTGTAGAATTGTGCTTAGATAGGCTATATTACTGATGGTTCAGTTATGGAGATTCCTCTTTTAGTGCTCCTATTATTGTGAAGCTTGGTTTCAGTTTGGTTGGTTTCGGTTTAGAAAAAGTAGGGGCCTGTATTGTAGCCCTGTAGCTCAACAGGTAATGCATGGCACAAACACTGCCACTGGATTCAATTCCCACAGATGCCAGCCATCCTGAAAAATGTATGAGCTCATTGTATTATGAGGTGCTTTGAATAAAAGTATTCATCAATTGGCATATATTCAAATGGAATAGTTTTTAGCCCCCCCCCGTCCAGTAAGCCGCCAGTCAATGATTGGTATTATATGACCTTGTTTCCAGTCATCTGGTATTTCTCCAGTTTCTAAAGACTGCTTAAAAATACCTGCCAGTGGTTAAAAAATGATTTCACTTAACTGTTTGAGTACCCTTGGGAATATGCCATGCAATATTGAATATGCCTTTCGACTTATTAGTGACCTCCTCCCTGGTAAAACTCTCAACAAAGTAGCCATTTAAGTAGGTAGTAGGCATTGGAAATATCTTTATTCTCATACAGCAGTTCTCCTTTGTTATTCTTAATGCACTTAACCTGCTCTTTAACTTCCGTTTTCCTACTACATTATTGAAATAAATGCTTAGAATATTACAATATTCAGACTTATTACTCCCAGTACAGTACTTTTATTCATCCACCGTGGAGACTGTGCATTAAGTATAACCTTTTTGAACCTGCCCCACCTTTTATTCACAGTCCTGCAATCAAGAACTTGTGCCGAGTCTACATTACTTAAATTTGATTGAATCTTTTTAAAGTTGGCCCGCCTAAAATAAAAATCCTGGACTGGAGGAGCTCCTCTTAAATTTGCCATAATACATCAAAACATATTGTGGAATGATCACTTGTCCCTCTTGTTGGATGACTGACATACTGTGACAAAAAAGGTAATTGCTACTTACTTTTTCCCTGCCAAATTCCAGTCAATATTTTGGTAGTCACCCATGATAATAGTCTCAGCTCCCTGACAAGATTGTTTTACATTTTTAAAGAGCATTGTATTCACACTACTGCCTCAGGGTCCATGTTCTTGTTCCCCAATAAACGTAATCCAAATATCCACACTAGGCATAAATTGGTACATTTCTGGAATTTCTTGCACATGAAGATTTAATCTATATATTAAGAAGCCACACCACCTGTCGTACTGGATCTGTCCTTCTTAATAAGTTCATACCCCTCTATATTATATTCATCCCCATCTTTATCCCCAAGCAATGTCTCTGTAATCCCTACAATGGCATAGCCCCCACTCAAAATGACAGCCTTAAGTTATATTTCTAGCATTTAAACAAAAACATTTCAGACTGTTGATTCCACACATCTTTTCCTGTTCCCTCACTCCCTGCTGTCCCAAGCCACCATTACTAAAATGTTGCTGAAAAAAGATTTTATTAGTACCATTGTATGTAGCCTTGACTGTTTCTGTTTTGGCTGTCTGTGCCTCCCTGCTCATTTAACTAAGCATATGCTGACCCTGTGTAAGTGCGGTAGCAGTAAAGTAGGCTAATAGGATGTTAGGATGCATAGGAGGAGTATTAATTATAAGTCCAAGGAAGTTATACAATACTCTTGTTAGAACACACTTGGAGTACTGTGTGCACTTCTGGGGACTGCACTATAAGATGGACATAGAGGCACTAGAAAAGGTTCAGAGAAGGGCAATCAGATTGAGTCCATGTATAAAAGATAAGAGTTACAAGACTTGACTCAGGATGCTTAATCTCTTTAGGAGGGTTGAGTTTGGTTCGCAGAACGAGAGGACACAAATGGGAATTGGCAAAGGAGAGATTCCATACAGATACTCAGAAGTATTTTTTCACACAGCGAGTGGTCAATGTGTGGAATAGCTTGCCAGTGCATGAAGTGGAGGCAGAAACACTGGGGGTTTTCAAGACCAGGCTTCATACACGGTGTTAGATTTTATTTAGCTCTTAGGCAATTTAGGCAGTAGGTACACTTAGGGGTAGGAAAAGGCGAGCATTGCTGGGCTGAATGGCCTGTTCTCATCATTACCCTATGTTATTTCAAAGATAATATATGTCTAAAATATCACAATTGCTTCCAATTTGACAAATTATAGAATACTTTTGCAATGGTGTAAATTACTTTGCATGTGTAATATCTGTAGTAGCCTACCTAATACATTTTATTAGGGGACCTTTTGTTATTGTGCATGATTGGTTTATGTTTATGCTTGCAGTAGCATTTACTATTGCTACAGAAGTTATTCTTAATTTTAAGAGTGTTTATCATGTTATAATGAAAATGCAAGTTCATTAAAAAAATTCATCTCTGGCCACATGCTTGATAAGCTTCCAGCTTCCTTTTGTAATTTATGATAGTCATAAACATTCAGACTCATCAAATGGTAGAAGGCGGAGATGGTCACTGAATCTACATCTTAAGGAAAATAAAATCTCACTATTAAGACTTACAGCCCGATTGCAATGCCCATTTTCAGCACTCAGGTGTAAAGAAGGCGTTCCCTCTGGGGCACTGAAATCTAAAAGCCTCGTACACATTTCACTTTGGCAAGCCCTGTCTGAATCAGATGGGCTTTGTGCCTTGTGCTTGTGACACAAATGCAGCATGACCTCTGTAAACCTATGCCCCAGTCTACAAGCAAAATATCTCTTTTAGTTTGCCTTGTGACCTTTCAGTTTTTAATAAATCTCTGAGAGGTAGAGACAAAAATGTATCTCCTGCGAAATATTTTCCGAAACACATGAACTACTGTACATCCACAGTCACATCTTTATTATTTAAAGGGAATTATTACCATGGTTATGATTAAAATGAGAATGCAGTCTACACAAAGCCCAGTGTGTGTTATTTATCTTTTGTTTTGACTGAAGCTGCCTAAAAGTCCATGTGGAGGGAGTGCTGAGAACAGCAATGAAACAAAATGACCTTGCTGCCAAGGTCATGGACAGAAGAGCCAAATGCTGCTGGATGAAAACAGCAGGCTTTAAAGGTACAGGGGGGTTCAACATCAGTGCATTCACAGAAGGGGGGGGGGGGTAAACAGTAGGGGTGAGTGAGTAGTGCATTACTCATATTTGTTTCCGTATACGAGTGAACCAATTAAATTATCCGTTATACACACCCATGTTGCGCTAAAGCACTATACTCTTAAGCAAAACATCCGTCACAGTTTGTTACATAAATAAAATAATGCAGATAAAAATAACTGAAATAACATACCATAAATCACAAACACTTGGGTGACCAGCGACCACACTCCACTGTCCAGATCCTCAGACAACTAACATTAACTCTGACAGCAATCTGTGACAGAGGCAATACACCTCATTCAATACACTGGGCTCGCATGGATTATTGGTAGGTTTCAAAATAAGTAACATCAGAACTAACCTTACCCATACCTTGCTATCGGGTGATGTCTGACGTACACTACAGTACAGTCAGTCTAAAGTAGCCGGCTAGGCTACGAACCACCACCTAAGGTTAACGTTACAATAAATTGGTTTATTTTAATTCACCTACTTCACCATTTTAAGAGCTAAAAATGTGTTCATTAACATGATCATTAAAACACTGTTCTTATGTATGATTGATTTCTTTAACAACCCCGACCAGATAATGCAGAAAGTCTGAACCAGGTAGAAAGTGTTACGTTTGGGTTTCGTTAAATGTTTTTGGACCCCAAAGCAGAAACAGGGACAACGAACGAGAGGAAACAAACTAAAATTTATTCAAGAAAAAACAATAACAAAAAGCGCTGGCATGTAGGGGAGGCAGCAGGCGGACCGGACTGTCGGCACCACGAGCTGGGACAGCCACAACGCGGAAACCAGCGTCAGGGTCCAGAGGGTTCAGACAGGAGGCGAGGCCCACGGGCAAACTGTGCACGGGAGAAAATGGAGAGACACGGGTAAGTAGAAACGCACTTGGTGAGGGAAAACATGTACTGGCATCTTCGAAAAAAGAAAACACGACAAAACACCGAGAGGAAACAAGCAGCTGTAATACTGACTTGTCGTCGGAAATAATTTGCCACCGGAGTAGAGTGAAGGCTTTTATGGAGCGGGGTAATTGGATGATTACTGCCAGGTGTGCCTTGTAGATGTACCAACAGTCCAGCCACGCCCACTGCAACACACCTACACTGCCAGGGGGGAAACAGAAAAAGGAAACAGAAAACACACGCAACCAACACCAAAACCCAAACCATAACAAGAAAGGAAATGTGGAATGTAGTTTGTTCATCCTGGGCTGAAATACCTGTTTCTAGATGCCAGAAATTTGTTGACTCGATGCAATGCAGACGTGCAGCAAAAACAATGGTTATTTAACTAAATATAAGTTCAGTAATTTAAAGTAAAGTTAAATTTGACAAAATTCTTCAATTTATACAGTAAGTATTTGAGTTTGAAGAGAAAAATGTCGACACTTTTTTTCAGATTAATATTCCTTTTCTTTGCTTCCAGTAAAAGAATAACGAAGACTTGATCAAATGTGTTAATGCTTTGATTTGGAATTGAATGTGTAATGTTTCCACTACATTTGAAATATGGAACTAAAAGATATTTTTAAAAATGCACTTTATTTAACACATTTTTTAACACATATCATTTGAACGCAAATGTAGGTGGGTTTTCTTGCTAAATGGCAAGCAATCAGAGGTATCAACACATCTGTCTATCTATCAGCCCTATCTATCTAATACATACATACATACATACATACATACAAATAGAAGTAGAGAAGAGAAACTGAATACAAGTAATGTAAACTCACTGTGTTCCTACCACTAATTTAGCTCACCATGTTTCGGACAGTGCAACTTTCATGACGAATAACTAAAAAATTACTTCCAGATCACCTATGGTTTTTGTGTGTGTAACTCCTTCCCTTTTCTTGTCATATAGTGACATTGTGGAAGGGAAACTGTTGCTCACAAGATACTACGAACTGGGCAGGCTTATACGGCGGTGTTCGGACGATGGTAAGCTAACATGGTCTTCCGAACACAGGGACGTTGTGGTCAAATTATTAGTCAACAAATAAAATGTAAGACAAAGGTGGCTGCACAAGGACTTTAACTGAAACATGTCCATTGGAACAACTCTCACATCAGACCAGGGATGGACAACTCCATTCCTGGAGGGCGGGTGTGTATGCAGGATTTAGCATCTGCGCTATGGCATTATATTACCAGCAGATTTCACTAGTGTGCACTTGAGGCCTTGAAAACATTTGTAATACGATTGGAGCATCATCTCGCCATCACTAGGAGTAGGGCGAAGAAGGGTGCTGGAGGATGGTTTGGGGCAGAGAAGGAAGTCAGGCTAGGACAATGGCTTCAAATACACAGACAAATTAATGAAATTACAAACAGGTGCAGAGAAGCAGGTAATGAATTGCCAGGAAGGAAATAAATATATGGTGTGGAGGGCGGAGACCCGTAAATGAGGAGAAAGAAAAAACAAGGACATAGAGCATAAACACCGAAGACACATAGAAAATGGGGAAAGAAGGAAAAATGGAATGGAACGTGACAATTACGCTGCTTCTACTCTATACTGCTCCTTAGCAAAGTGTGGAAAACAAACATGTAGAGAATGACATAAACATGTGCACATGCAAACACATGCATACACGCAACATACACATGGTTGTGAAAGTTGTGAAAGAGGAAAACAAGATTGTGGAAACTAGCATATGGTATCATGGGATTTATAAGTATTTCTAGTTGATGGATTGCTTAGGGGATGGTGCTTGTTGAACTACTTATCTATGAAATCCATTCTGTATTCATAATGTTCTGCCAAGAGCTTTTATTATTATGTGTAATGGAGTGTGTACATTTTCATGGGTGTATAGTATCATTCATTTGAAAAAGCAGAGACAACAACCTATAGTGTTTGCAGTATGATGGATATAATACTAATACTACTACTACTACTACTACTACTACTACTACTACTAATAATAATAAGATAAGGAGCAGGAGACAAAGAATCAGACAACAAATAAATGAATGAAATCTGTTTTTGTGTACCATTGACATCTGTGAATCATTGAGAGTGTCAGATAAGGCCTATTCAGCTATTCTGGAATAATAATCCACTGAACTAATGTCAAGTGCCCTAACTAATATCCCACCACATCAATAACAAATCAATGAAAGCCTGCATTCTTTGGTCGTAGCTGGGAGAAGGCCTCCCTTCAAATTTGTCCAAGTGGTTAGTTGTCTCTGAAGAGCCCCAGCCAGGGAAGCAACTAATTAGCTTTTATAATACTTAGTAGCCCACTGCACAATCTGCATTAGAGGAAATCAATGCTGACTGATAGAGAGGCACAGGAGGAAGGGGGATGGCAGATTCCACTAAGAGGATCTGAGATAGAGCAGTCAGAACAGGGTGTACATGCCTGTCGAAGGGCCCTGCCCAATCATCCATCATTCTTGCACCGAGAGCACTCAACAGTCCCGGGCACCCAAAGGGGCGTGCCCAGCCACAGGGGCTTCTTGGCCATCACCAGGAGTGGAGAGTAGAGAGAACCCCATGCCATTTGGTTCACTCCCAGTTTTTTTTTTTTTTTTTACAACTGGCCTACTTTGTTGTTTCCATCACCCAAAACCATTCAGGTTCTTCCCAGTTCACATACGTATCATTTTGTCCCCTTTTTCTTTTCTTTTTTTGCCCATTTTTGTCCCCATTTTTACATCAGTGGAATAATGAAAATGAATATTTAGCATCCTTCCATGCATTCCATTTAATACATTTAAAATCATGACAACAAATACAGCTGACTCATGCATTACTGTAAATTTCATCATGGGAAACATTAGTGAGCTTCATGGTTGCATGCCCGTTGTTCTAAGGGTTCTTCTTTGTCAATAGGAGTAAACAAACCCTGGGTTTTGGGTTAAATTGACCTCTCCTGCCTTTGATCGAATTCATCAGAAGAACCAACATGACATTTAATGTGCTCATCAGACTGGTGTATTACATCTATGCAACTCTGAGGTGTCATATAACGCCAAGAAACTTGTGCTTTTGCATGTCATGCTCTGTAAAGGCCACTATATTCAGAAATAAGTTCCATAAATGTAGTTTAATATACACTCGCATAGAACTTCATTAGGAACACCTGTACACCTACTTATTCATGCCAGTCATGTGGCAGCAGTACAATGCATAAAATCATGCAGATACGGGTCAAAAGCTTCAGGTCATGTTCACATCAACCAACAGAATGTGGAAAACATGTGATCTCAGTGATTTTGACAGTGGTACAATTGTTGGTGCCAGACAGGCTGGTTTGAGTATTTCTGTAACTGTTGATCCCCTGGTATTTTTATACACAGCAGTCTCTAGAGTTTACCCAGAATGGTGAGAAAAAGTTTGAATTCTGCGGATGTAAATGTCTTGTTAATGGGAGTGGTCAACAGAAAATGGCCAGACAGAAGCTGGCAGAAAGGCTACGGTTACCCAGATAACCACTCTGTACACACATCTGCGAAGCACGGTGGAGGAAGTGGCATGGTTTTGGCTTGCATAGCTGCTTCTGTAGTGGGCTCACTAATCTTTATTGATGATGTAACTCATGATGATAGCAGCAGGATGAATTCAGAAGTCTACAAAAACATCCTGTCCAAACTAATTGGGAGGAACTGCATCATGCAGCAAGACAATGACCCGAAACACACTGCCAACACAACAAAGGACTTCATTAGGGAGAAAAAGTGGAGGGTTTTAGACAAGTCAATCACCAGATGTTAACCCAATTGAGCATGCATTTCACCACCTGAAGAGGAGATTGAAGGGAAAACCCCCCAAAAACAAAACAACTGAAACAGACTGCAGTAAAAGCCTGGAAAAGCATCACAAAAGAAGAATGCAACAGTTAGGTGATGTCAATGGGTCGCAGGGCTGTTGTCAGGTTTGGGGGACAGAGGAACCAAGTGTAGACTCCGGGGAACAAGAAAATAACAGGTTTATTAATGCAAATTCAAAACGTAATCCAGGGACAGGCAATGGTCAGAATCCAGGCAAACAGGTACAAGCAGGGCAGGCAGAGCATAATCATAACACAGTTCAATAACCAAGGAGACAAACCAAACAACGAAAGTACAAAATGACATCCAAAAACCAGAAAAAATAAAACCAGAGAGAATACTCAGGGACGAAGGCACAGGGAAGAGGAGGCTAGAACCAGGGTAGGGAACACAAAGGCAGAACTCGGAAATAGAGAGAGACAAACTAGCGAAGAGAAACTGAAAAGGACAACTATAAATACACAGGGGAATGAGACAACCTAGGTGGGCATGGGAGTGAGGACGGTCTAACAAATAGACATCAGGTGAAACACATGGAAGGGCAATAATACAATTACAAGGGATGCATGAAGATGCGGACTGGATTCACATAGACACAAATGTAATACAAATGGCTCCGGATTAGGGAGAAGACAATTGCACAGATTTAAGGAACATAGTGATAGTGGAGAGCAGGTGCGAACACTTCGCTGAATTAAGGCAGGCAATTTAGAGACGGAACTGGGAGGCGGAGCTATAGAGCAGTATAGAAATGTAGTTAGTCTGTTAGTTTATGTGATTAAATTATAATTACCAAAAACTAGTGACTGTTAGTTAGACAGACAAGTTAGTATGTTAATATAATTAGTACTGTATGAAAAATATTGATTATGAAAAATAATATTTACAAAAATAACAAATGAACTAACAGACAGAATCCAGGATCATAACAGATATGCTACCAAATATTAAGTGTTACTTACTTCCATTTACTTAAATACTCTCTGTTCCAATACTTTTGCTCATCGAAAAATTGGGTAGTCTGATCCCAAAGGTGCCAAATGTTCTAAGTAGTTTAACAACAGTGTTAGCTTGCAGTTAGCAAAATAATTATTTTAGTTGGAAAGCAGAATCAGAATTCAGTGGATCCAGTGCCATTTAAGAGAAACTTGTGTGGATAAAAACATCCAAATCATAGATGGCAGGTTAAATCACAGACTGACCGAGATGGCTATGTGAAATTCCACTTTTCATAGAATGGAAAGCAAAATATATAATTCGTCTTTCTTACTTCACAGATTACGCCTAGGGTGGATAACGTTTCGGACATTTTCCATTATTATTTTGTCTATTATTTGTGGAATCTTTTGTATTAACCGCTTCACACAAGCTGCCTAGTTCCACAGTGCCCGCAACACGTGACTGCTTGACTCAGATATTCAGTGCTCCTGCAACGGCACATTGAAAGGAAGCATCAAAATCTATGTTCCAAATTCATTACTAAGCAACACAGGTAAAGGGTTAAATATATGAGCCTCATGAACATGGGTTTACAAGCAAATATTTAACCACAAAAAATGTGTAGTCTGTCGGAAGCATAGTATACTTTTAGTTTACTTTTGGCATACTTTCATGAAGTAAACACATCAGTATGCTTCATTAACTTAAATTTTCACAATAGCCTTTTAGTTTATGTTTGATATACGTTCAAGTATACATAGAAAATGCTTGTGGAACACATTAATGTTTTTATTATACTCCCTAATAAAAGAAGTAGTATAGATTCATTCTGAAGTCATATGACAGTCCACTTCCATTTATTGAATTTCATTGTATCAAAGATACAATGAAATTCATTTTATCTTTTGGAAGTTTTTCAAACAAGTTGTAGCCTTGTATAGTATACAATGGTGTCGCTACAGTAAATGGAATTATTCTTTTTAAGTTATTTATTAAAATGTTTTTTCTTTGTTTACTGTCGTATTAGCTGACATTACAGCTACCTGCTACAGTATACACTAGTTATATTGAGTCTTACTATTACAGCGACTAACATTCTAACAGTAAACCTCTCATTTATCTAACTTGTACATACTTGGACGCTCTGAGTAACTGCCTTCTCCGTGTCGTGGCTTCTCCATGTCTCTCCACTGCTGCTGGGTTTTCAGTGAGCAAACATTTGGTAATGTTACTCTGAGCTGTTATTTATCGCAGGAATCCAAGTAAGTTACACAGTTGGAGTAATGGATGTATTTGCTTTAATATGAGCGAGTTAGCCTCGTTTGACTTATTGTAACAGAATGGGGCTCCGACTGTAACTTTGCAGACTTTTGTATTGTAATTATGCGTCCTCTTCCAAATATAACATTATATTGATAGCATAGCTGTATGATATAATGATACTACGGCTAGAACCATGTAACTAGATGTTTATTACAGTTAGCAAATGGCTAGCTACCTAGCTACCATATTCAAACTCCCCTCTCAGAGGCTCCCATGTTAGATGTGCAGACCACGCTTAGAAAAGTGGAATAAATAGAAAGTATACTACACAGAAACTTTGATGTGTTCTAAAATATACCTACAAGTAGTTCAGTAAGTATACTTAATAATGAAAGTGAACTACCCAGATATTCTGAAGTATTCAAAAGTATACTTGTAAGTATTTCATACATGTAAAGTATTTGGGATTCATCTAACTATGAAAAAGGGCTGTTCCCTGACCTGGGCAAGTTGACTGTATTGAAACAGGGCAGCTAGCTAGGTTTTGAATTAGCTGGTAGTTAGCTGGTTGACCAGTTCAGACCAGATCCATACTGGCTACAGATCCAACTGAAGTTATGTTTTGAAATGGCTGGTATCTGGTCATTTGTTCTGCACAATATAATCAAATTAATTGGGAATATGTTACATTGTTTTGTTATTTAGCTAGCTAGTTACATTCGTCCCAGTTTAAATGTTTTTTAGAGCGGCTGATTGCTGGCTTTATGTCACTGGGACGTCAGTGTTATGAATTTACTTACATTGCACAGATGAAATTACCTGGTCTAGTCTGAACTGATGAACCAGGTAAACCATATCAAGCTGAGAGCTGATCTGAACTGGTCAACTAGCTACCAGCTATGTACCAGATATGTGCTGCTACACTAAGATAACATTTCACTTGGACTGGTTATATATGGCAACAATTGTGAATACAGAGGAATGTCATCCCGAAAACAAAGTACTACATTAATTTAAAGTACAATTTAAAGTAAAGAATGTGGTATCTCAGGCCCCTCAGTCACCTGAAGTACCTGAGTGCATGATTACATCTTTAGGTGTGTATACCTAAGTGTGTTGTGCTTTTTTTGAATAATTTTTTCCTGTTCTCATATTTCACTGTTCTTGTGATGTCCCTCTCTGCCGATATGAGGAAGGCCTTTGACCAGTCAGCTTTCGGACACCCTGCGGCTCATCAGCTCCTTTGCCAGCGACTAGAGAGCCATTCTGTATCGGACCATTCTTTGAGATTTTTCAAACTTTGGTGTCCACAGGCTGGAGGGTCAAAGCCCTCAGCATCATGTTTCTTCACAGACTTTCTGAGCGATTAAATGTCCAACTTTTATTCTCAAACTATCGACTTGGCCAACCGGGTCGATTCTTAGTTGCAAGACTGGCGAACTGAGAGACAGTCTCCACCGAACCCAGTAAGACCAGTCTTCACCCCATGCTCCAGTGAACAATTCCTGATCACTTCTCCTCAAAGGCCCAGTCTCCTGGTTCACCCCAGACCCAGTCCCCAGCGATACGCCAGGCAAAGTTTCTGGTTCCACAGTCCTTGGTAGCATTCCGGTTTCGGTCCCCGGATCTCAGGCTCTGTCCCAGGCTCTGTCCAAGGCTCCTGCCCGGGACCATCTGAGGCCTCATCTCAGGCTCTGTCCCAGGCTCCTGCCCTGGCATCACAGGCTCTGAATCTGGCCCCTGCGCCGCTTCCGCCCCAGGACTAGTCTCCAGCCCCTGCACCATCTCTGCTCAAGAATCCATCTCTGGCCCCCGTCTGTTCTCTGGCCTTGCTCTGCCCACACTTCAGGCTCCGGCCCTGGCACCGTCTCAGACTACGGGCCCCTCCAGGTCCAGCACACTGAAGCCCTTGGGTTGTCCAAGGTCCCATGGTCACCTGAAGTTCCATGGTCACCTTAAGTCCATAAATATTTGTTTTATCATTTGCTAAATTCAGTGATGGGACAGGCAGTGGTGGTGAAAACAACAATTGAAATGATGACTGAAAAGTAATTGATACACTTGTAACGAGTGGGAATTTAACCTCATAAATCAAAAATGGTTTAACTTGTTGGGCCAAATGGCCTTTTCCAGTTAACACTGCTGTCACTCTGGAGGGGTATACAGGAACGGGAGATCACAGCTCTTACTCTTGATTTTATGACGAAGGAAATCATTTATGATCACCCTCCCCTTTCTAACACTCAACACCTCCTCTCCACCATCATCTCTCCTCCTCTCTGTCACCTGAATAATGTACCAGGCCCTTCCCCTTTACCCTCTTCATCACTCTGATAAGGCTACTGGGGACTGATTAAAAATGGGAGCACCTCTTTTTAAAAACCAAGGACATCAGCGGTTACTGTAAAAATGAATGTTTGCATCTGAAAACTAGGTCATAATCATTGATCTCTGAGAAATAATACTTAGCATTTGACACAGTTGGTCTCCTGCTATCTCACTACACTTGTGCCTTCATTTATGCCTGTACTAATGATAAAGTGTAATAATGGCATTCTGTATTGTGTCTTGCGGACAGCACTAATACATAGGCTCAGAGAACCAAGTAATATGTGGGCGTTCAGTCTTTCCACATGCTAAAGTGGTGCCATTATGAGCTTTCTTAATCAATGGTAAATTGATTTAAAGTGCAGGCATGCCTTGCAGTTGATATTCTTTTTGTTGCTTTACCAAAGACCTGGGTGGACAGCTTGTGCTGGGTGGACTGTGGTTCAGTGGTGTGGCTAATAGGCTCTGGCTGTGTACTGCCCCCACCTCCCACTGGGACTTTAATTAACTCCCATTCCAGGGGTGAGGGAGTCTGCTATATTAGCCGGCAAAATGTTTTTCCTGTCTCTCTTAGCGCTTTCTCTCTTGCTCAATACGATTGCTCTCACTCATTTGAAATCCTAAGGTCCTATATTGGCACAGCTATAAAATAAAATTATATTAAGTCCATAGATTTCAAAAGAAATATAAACAACATTGTTAAGAGTTATGATTAACTGATAATGTAAAAATCTATTTCCCTGTCCTACTTCATTATGTCTCCCACTCTCTTCTTTACTTGCGCTCTCATTGGCCCATGTTGTACACAAAGGTACACTTTATTTATACCTTTCATACTAATGTGGCTTGAAAGGACCCATAAAAATCCAGCCTACTTGATAAACGTCAAGTAAAACCTCCAATTCCTTTCTCTTTTTTTGTATAATCCTGAGCAATACAATCCACCTTGTATAATGGTGCTAAAATAAACTTATAATACTGTTAAATATGTTGTGAAAAGGCTGTAATCTATCTGGGAACAATGTACTTAATACTTTGCACTTTGCAAGCACAGCACTTCCTATCTTGCTGTTTCATGTAATCCCACACTGAAGCTGAATCCGCAGCTCAGACATGGTCCATGATTCTTGAGCTAGAGGCATCTGTCGGCCCGTTATGTTGACCCCTCATGGCAGTGGCTTGTCCTGTTGGCGAGACGGCTTCCTGCAACCCAAACAAGTGGGGCCAGTTCTCAGAAAGCGGACTGAAGCCATTCAAGACAGGGACTGTGAATTGTTGACAGTGGGAAGAGAGGAGCCTGCTCTCACGTGCCATGTGAACTGGAAGGCGATTCCCTGTGAAAACAAGTGCTCTGTTAAAGGGGGCAGCAACCGGGTAGGGCTGAGGACAAACATTTCCAGCAAGCCAGGGATGAATGCGACAACTAAAAATATATGGAGTGCCTTTGGCTGCCTCCTTATCACACATCCTCTGTGCACCCAGTGGCCAAATTTGGACCCCAGCTGCTTTGTGTCCTGTGCAGAAACCCAGGCGCCATCCCCTAAACATAGAAGATTGCTTCCTCAATCCCCACGGTCTGTGAATGGCACTTATCTAAAAAAACAAAAGCAGATGCAGTCAGTTTAAAATGTGTAATTCCAATCTGTTTCAGATAAACTGATATGAGACCTTTATTGCAATAAACAATTTCCTAGCTTTTACATTATCCAGATTGCATATTCTGCCCATTCATCTTCATTTCTTTTGTTTTACCCTGCCTGCCATTGCTCAATGTAATTTAATGTTAATGGTCATGATTTATTCAACCATTGAACATTATTCACTATTCTGCAGAAAATGCGAGTGATTCATGACTTTCCATTTCAGAACTGGCAATTTAACGTGTTCATGTAGTAGGCTAAATCTAAAAGAGGGTAACTATGGATAAGCATAGCTCATGTTTTTTAAACTCTTGCTTCAAACCGAATTGTGGCATGGCCCTGCACTGATATTTAAAAATGCAGCTGCCAACTCCAAAGAGCATTCTGCATTAATTTTATTTTAATAAATGGAATAAAAGCATGTCCAGCTGTGCTCATTTGCCATAAACACTCACCAAGAACATTTTTACTTTATTACACCTTCATGTGATTATCTAATCAGCCAATTGCAAGGCAGCAGTGCAATGCATACATTCATGTAGATACATTAATGTTAATGTTCAACCATCAAAATGTGATATAAGTGACTTTGACCATGGAATGATTGTTGGTGGTAGGTTTGAGTATCTCAGAAACTGCTGATATCCTGGCATTTTCACAGAAATTGGTCTCTAGAGTTTACAAAGTTTGGTGCAAAAACTGAGCAGCAGTTCTGTAGACAGACATCAGATGAGAATGGCCAGACTGGTCAAAGCTAACAGGAAGGTGACAGGAATGCAAATAACTGCACATTGCAACAGTGGTATGCAGAAGAGCATCTCTGAACACACAACATATCATATCCTAAGTGGATAGGCTACACCAGTATAAGTCTAAAAATTTAGTCTAATAAATACCTAATAAAGTTCTCACTGAGTGTATATTAGCTCCATTCAAGTTCAATATTAAGCTTACACAATCACGTTTCATTTAAAAACATTGCCTGAATCTCGAGCTACATTTTTGCTCTCATGAATAACTGGAACTGTTGGAGTGGTACAGTGACAGGCCATCAAACAATATTAGGTTCCAAGATGGTTCCTCTAACATGTTTTTGTGTCATCAATTTTGTTCTCAGTTATGAGAGCATTTTTGACAACATCCTTAGGCGGTTTAGGATGGCAAGTTTTGGAAAGTTTGTTATGTAAATTTGGAAATGTTCATAGGTTTTTTTAACCCCTTAAGTATTGTCCCTTGTCTTGACACATGCTTAAAAATAACATACCAAAAATAAAATGGCTACTATTCTTGAAGCCTTTTGACTACAGGCATAATTCTCTTCTGAAAGATAACCCTTTGGGGTTTCTTTTTCAAGAGTCATAATTACTCCAAATATTACTAAAACAAAGTTACAGGAGCTCAAGCATAGTGAAAGTGGAAGTTTTTATTGTCACTGAATCACCAAAAAATTGCATTGCACATTGTTTTTTCCTAATCTATGGCAATTTTCCAATTTTCCGTTGGAGACTCCAAAAGGACACATGGAAAATAAATAATATTATGGGTCTTTTGAATTTGGCTTAGTAAACTGTACAAAACATTTTATCCTGAAAAAGAGTGCTTGTATTTCATACCCTCTCCCTTACCTGTCTGTTTCAACCTCCCTCTCCTTTCAGCTGTCCTCCGACAACAGGTTGAGAAGATCATAATCACAATAATGCCATTTTGTATACTAATATATTCATTGAGGTGTATTGATTGAAGTTTTTGTCAGATACCAAACCCCCATCAACAAGTCACGCTACCCAAGGCATTTTACAATTTCACATTTATTATAAAGGCAGGCAGGCTTGTTATTTATATGCATACTGAATAATTATAAAATATTTGTATGTATTTAGATGCTCACTGATATAAAATGGGGCCACGTAAGTGAAAATGCCCTCTATTGTGGGGGTTTCCTCAGAAATATTCACTCAGACGAGAGATTTCTTGAAACTGCTCCAAAGGAAGTCCTTGATTTAGATGTAGGCATCGCAAAATAATTTTTTTGTTGTAAAACGTTAACCTTTTTTGGCATAAAATCTCAAGAACTGTTTTTGCCGAAGCACAACAGTATCAGTGTGCATATTGAAAATGCTATGGTTTTGTTACGTGGGCAAAATATTGCTTTGTTGTTTTCTGCAAGCCTAACAAACTATACACTATGACAATCTCTTATGGAAACACAATGTCATTAGCTAAAATGCTTTTTAGTCATTACTTCAATAACAGGTCCATAGTCGGTTCTTTGATGTGATAGCCTAGATGGGTGGCCGTCCATAAACCAGCCTCTGCATTCAGGAGTGGAGTTTGAACACCTGTTACCTTCTGGGAAACACAGGCTGGAGATTCCAGCCAAACACGTACAGTGACATCATGCCCTTAGAATTTTAAAAAGGCTTAAAAAGTTGTATTAACATTTTTTTACTTTTAAAGGTGAAAAATAAGAAAACTATCCTCACCTCAGATTAGTTTGACCACATGTAAACAGTAAGTTAACCCCAGAACACAAAATCACACAAAATAGCTATTATATTTTTGAAGTTGTGCCTCTTATTTTGGAGAAATGAGTGGCAACTTACCCACATGACAATTTACTCCAGTCTCCCTGACATTTTGTCAAAAAGAGAGTTGGTGTCACTGTATATGCATAAATAATCAGTTCATAAAGAGGGAGGATTTCATTTTTAAGTTTGAATCTTATGAGTCAATGTTTATAGAGATTCCCTCATGCTGTTTGATCACACAAATGTTATTATTGGATGTGTATACCGTCCACCTAATACTAACTTCGAGAGATTAGAGAATCGCTCCCATATTGGAAAAAATTTACAAAGAAGGTCGTTTGTAATTGACAATCAAGTAATCTAGTTAGTAATATCAATCTGCTCAAAAGAGAAAACATGTGCTAACAGATTATTTCATGAATACTCTATACTCTATCTCTTCCCCTGTATCACTAAACCTACAAGAATGACCTTTTTATCTGCTACCCTCATTGATAATACCTCATTCACTGAACAATAATTCTAAATGTGGTCTAGATGTGTTAAACTACACATACAAATCTTCTGTACTGCAGCCTCATTTACCTATATCTCCTATATGGTAAAATTATCTTTGCCACCACATACCCCCACCATTTATTTTCACAGAATATTCCTTTTTACAGAAAAGAAAGTGATAAGACTAATTACCCATTCTAATCTTTACGAGCCATCATGAGATGGGTGCGGGGGGGTTGGACCCAAAATGCATGACTCAGACAACAGAGATGTAATAAAGTCCCGTCAGGGCTTTATTCAGGAAATGTCCAGTGAGCGTAGTCGAAAAACAAGTTCATACACATGAAATCCAGACAAAACCAAAACCGAGGGGAGAAGGCAGTCTCGAAATCGGTACACCATGCAAAAAGTCCAGTAACCAGGAAAGCTGTCAGCGGGGCAGTAGTGCAGATGGACGGCAGGTAGGCTCCGGGTGATGACGGCGCGAGAGTCAAGACCGAAGTCCACTCCGCGGGGCAAAACCACAAAGACAGCAGGCAAATTCATGGTACAGGCAGACAATGGTCAAAAAAACAGAAGTCAATAATCTTTGGTCAATAAACAGGCTTGGATCGTAACAGGTAGACAATAGCTTGACAAAACACTTAAAAGTGCACTGACGAACAGGAGGCATTTTAAGAAGACAAGGGAAATTGAAACAATTAGAGAAGCGTGAGTGACAGAAAGGGAGAGAGAAAAAGCATGAATGCAAGGTTTGCAGAAAGACACAAAAAAGTGTATGCTAAACAATGAACGGAACAACATAACATGAAAAAACATAAATCGTGACGTAACAAGTTTGCAAACTATGACATGAATAAATGATATGACGTGACATGACAAGACTAGAAAATAATCGTAACAAGAACTAAACATAATACGTGACATGACAATAAAATATCTAAGACAATAACTAAACATGAAACATGACGTCACAAGCATGAAACGTGACACATCATCCCCACGTTTTGTAAAAAAAAAGGTCTATTTCCTTAGCTTTTCACATTTTTTGTACCATGTCACTTTCCGTAGTTCATTTAGTCTGTTCTGCCTTTCATTCCTTTCATCTGTTCTATTTAGTGTCTCCACCCTCCATTCCTTATATGTATTTCCTTCCAGTCATTCTGTCATGTCTCTTACCTGCTTCTCATTGTCTGTTAGTCAGTTTTGTGTTTAAGCCCACCTGTTGTCTCTTTTCCTTTGCTAGTTTGTCTTTCCTGCTATCTGTTCTCTATCCCGGTTCTAGCTTATTTTCCAATCCGCTTCCCGCTTCTGTTTTCTGTGCTTTGGTTTTTGTATTCTCTGGTTTTAATCTTTGCCTGGTTTTGAACTCCCTGTGTTTTTGGATTTTGTTTTTGTACTTTCACTTGCTTGGACGTTGTACCTGGTTTCCTGATTACTCTCTGCATACCCTGTATGTACCTATCTGCCTGGATCATGACCATTGCCTGTTTCAGGATTACATTTTGCTCTTTAAAAACTGTCAGTTTTCAATTCAGTACAGAGGTGCAAAATTATGGAATGTCACCACTACATCTCTTTCTAACTTCAAATACAGGTTTCTCTCTCTCACCTCTTTTCTCTCCTCCTTTTCTATCTCTTTTAGAGCCTGATCTCACACTAATTCGACGACAGGTGACCGAATATTCTGACCACTGAAAGCGGCCCCTGTGTTCCAAAATCTGAACATCCGCCTCTAGTGGTCGAAGTTACCAGTACGTTCTAATTCCCCAACGCACTGACACACTCCGTATTCATACAAAAAGTTTTTGTGTCTCTATGCTCAATTAATATTGTTAATGTTACATCCCAGCCCTAGCCCTAACATTTGTTGCTACAATTTTTTGGCCGTTTACCCACGGATTATGTGTAAATACATCTATTGTTTAATATATCTGTTCATATCTACAAAATGGCGGCACGGATGGTGCAGTGGGTAGCAAGGAGGTCCTGGGTTCGAATCCCGGTCGGCCCGGGCCTCTCTGTGTGGAGTTTGCATGTTCTCCCCGTGTTTGCGTGGGTTTCCTCCGGGTACTCCGGTTTCCTCCCACAGTCCAAAGACATGCAGGTTAGGCACATTGGAGTCTAAATTGCCCGTAGGTATGAGTGTGTGAGTGAATGGTGTGTGTGTGCCCTGCGATGGACTGGCAACCTGTCCAGGGTGTATTCCTGCCTTTCGCCCAATGTATGCTGGGAGAGGCTCCAGCCCCCCTGCAACCGTGTTCAGGATAAGTGGGTTAGGATAATGAACAAATGAATGAATGAATATCTACAAAAACATTTTGTAACTTCCCATCAACATCCCAACAATGTTCCATCTTTGTTAACATGTGACATTACTGGGACATTCTTGAGAGAACCATTTTATAACCTGCCATCAACTACATTCTGGCAATATTGTAAAAATGTTGAAGTCAAGACGTCCCATCTTTGTTAATGTGACTTCACAAGGACATTCTCCAGAAAACCATTTTGTGACCCAACATCAACAACAGCCTAACACTCTTATAAAATGTTGGAGTCAAAACATTCCATCTTTCTTAACAGGTGACATTACAAGGACATTCATTCTAAAAATATTGCTGTGAAAACGTTCAATCTGTTAAACTATAACGTTACTAGAATGTTCCACTGTACTTCACTATAAGAAAAGTGAATGCTATGAATGTTATGGGAATGTTCCCTGTCAGCTGAGAGTGTGTCAGACAGACACTGGCATTTGGCTTTTCCTATAGACTGTTACTGCCCACAGACCTGTGCAGCCACACAGTAAATCATTTTCAGTCAGCCGCAGAATGCTTGGCACTGCAGCCCAAACTGGCACAGGAAAGGCCCAGGCTCCAACACATTAGCAGGCCCAGTTGGTTAATAAGGGGTTTCTATGTGCTCTGGATCTGTTGGCAGCCCTTTGTTCATGCCTGAAGAGCGTACTGTCGTTGCTGGGATGCCTTCCCATGTCACAATAGGCAGGAAATTTCAAGGGGGCCACTGAGGTATAAAGGCTGCTGTAAGAGTGCCCAGCAGCACCTGCGGCCTCTGTTCTCCATCATAGGCAGTTGCTTTGTTGATTGTCCACATGCCGCTTGCTAGCAAAGTCATGGTCTCCCTCTGCTTTGTGGTGTATGGAGATCACTCAGTCCCACACAATAATGCTCACTTCTATGGGCGGTCCTGTCTGCCATTTCTAATACCCATGAAAAGTGCCATGCAGCTGCACAGGCTAAACTGAATGCATGCACATATAATGCCTCACAGGCGCCTAGCGATTCAATACAGCAACCTTTTTCTGCCAGCAAGCCACACATTTAGACACTATTGAAGTCCTGAGATCTTTTCTTCTGCTGTAAATCTGGATCAGTGTAAAGCGTGAGATTCTTAATCACAATTACGTTTTCCAATGGCATAGTTATCAATTAATGTATTACATTGCTTTCACTTCACAGAGCAGCTTACAGAAGTGGAGCACATCAGTGTTAGTCTGAAGAATACAAAAGTTGTACACAAAAGCTAAATCTATACTTGATTACAGCTAAAAAGAGTCAGGGGAGCCATGCTGTAATTTGAAGAGATGGTTTTAAGTCAGTGTCAGAAGATGGGCGGGGTCTCTGTTGTCCTGATCACGGTGGTAAACTCATTCCACCCTTAATGAGTATAACAGACAGGAGATGTGACTGGGAATTCCAGACACATAGGGACATGGGCCTGATATGCAAAGGTAGCAAAAAGGAGCCTGGCTGGTATGTAGGGTCTGATGATCTTTTGAAGATAATAATGCAACCCTCCCTTTAGCTGCCTGCTAAGTTGTAAGTTAATGCAGTGGCAAGCGGTTTCATTTTGCATACACTACTGAGATATTATGATGGATAACAGTGAGGATGGAGAAATACTGTCACAGGGGGCGACATGGCTCAGGCAGTAAGAGCAGTCGTCTGGCAGTCGGAGGGTTGCTGGTTCGATCCCCCGCCTGGGCTGTGTCGAAGTGTCCCTAAGCAAGACACCTAACCCCCAAATGCTCCTGACGAGCTGGTCAGTGCCTTGCATGGCAGCCAATCGCTGTCGGTGTGTGAATGTGTGTATGAATGGTTGAATGAGAAGCATCAATTGTACAGCGCTTTGGATAAAGGCGCTATATAAATGCCAACCATTTACCATTTGCTCCTCACCATCAACGCCTGGCCACACACACTGTCTGATCCACCACCTCAGGACCGTTGCCGAATTGAAGCTAGTTTCATTAAAGTGAACATTGATTGATTGGCCGTGTTGGTCATTAAAACCCATACCTTGAGACGCCCAGAGGAGGATGGGCTCTCCCCTTGAGTCCTCCAAGGTTTATTCCTATTTGCCATCAGGGAGTTTTTCCTTGTCACTTATGTGGGGGATTAGGCCAGAAAAATGGCAGTGTTCTAGTATTATTTTGATTGTCGTGTCGTACAGTCACCTGATGTGTGGACTGTTTATATGCTGTCCGCTTACGAATTCTGAGGGCATGGAATTTCGTAGTATAGCTACGAATGGGTTGTGAGACCAGGTTGGATATTGGTTATATCCAACAATTTTCAGTCTGTATACGCTACATAGCAAGGTTTTGATTGAGCAGCCACAATGAGGAGAGAGAGGGAGAGACACTGTACTCTGAAAATACATGGCTACATGTAGCGGCATCAAGTTTGTGACCAGTTTTTGGAGGAGTGTCATTGATTCAACATTTAGACTGAATCTGTGCCAGAATATAATGTAGGTATACTATATGGAAACCGCTAAATTCTAACGTATTTGTACAGTGTATAAGTAGGTCCATGACACTATCCATTGTTAGATAATGTTGCTAAATTAAGTGACGCATTCCAAGTCGGGTTTACAAAACAAATTATATTTAGCCGAGGCTACTTAAAACAGTTTGTGTTTGTAAATATTTGTGCTATTATAGCTAGTCTAGTCTACTGGCTAAACATTTGCTTGTTCTCGTTCAACAATTACACACACACTGCTTGAGAGAAGTAGTAATATCTGCCCAGCTCCACTCCTTATCATCCCTGTTGTGGTAACTTTTGTGTGAGATGTTGTATTTGAATTGAGGAGTGCTGATTTTGCACCTGTTTTATTTATCTTGTATAGCCTAAACTGACTTCCAGCCTACTTATGTTGTGTATGACAGTTTACAAAACCAATTAAAAAAACCCAGCTTAGCTCTCATTGGCTAGTCTCTGTACTACAAATTGGTCATTGTCCATCTCACACTACAGGGGCTCGTTTCATTAAAGCAATTTGAGAGGATGTTCACTCGCAGATCGCAAAATCTTATTTAAAAAAAATTGGGCACTTGCAAATCACAAATAAACATGCCCCTTGCAAAACCCTCGCAAATATGCAATTTCCTCTGATAGTTCAGATAAGATGCATAGACAAGCTCCAGAAAGAATACAATTTATTCTAAGATCTGCATCCTAAAGTGGTAGGCTATACTTAAATTATTTTTAAATTATAACTTTTAAATTATCATTAATTCACTTTGTTAATCCCTTTAATACATTTAAAAGCCTCAATCAAATCCCCTAAGCCTCCTTTTACTAAGCTTAAAGAGATTAAGCATCCTAAGTCTATCCTCGTAACTCTTATCTTTTATACATGGAATCAATCTGGTTGCCCTTCTCTGAATTTTTCTAGTGCCTCCATGTTCTTCTCATAGTGGTGACATTGGCTCAGGCAGTAAGAGCAGTCGTCTGGCAGTCGTTTGGCAGTCGGAGGGTTGCCCCATCCCGCCCTGGGTATGTCAAAGTGTCGCTGAGCAAGACGCCTAACCCCAAAATGCTCCTGACGAGCTGGTTGGTGCCTTGTAGCCAATCACCGTTGGTGTGTGCGTGTATGAATGGGTGAATGAGATGAGTGAGTGAGTGAATGAGAAGCATCAATTGAGAAGCCTTTGAATAAAGGCAACCATTTATAGTGTGGTCCCCATGTTATGTATGACACTGAGGACCCACACGTAGACCATTAATTGTTTATCAGTCCAAGTTCAAAAGCGAAGAGATCCAAGACAATGCCAAAAACAGAAATCAAAAGAATGGTAGAGCAAACAAGCAAAAGGTCAATCGGCGAAAGTACAAAAGGGCTAAGGAAAAAAATCGAAGTCACAAAACAAAGCAAATAATCAAAACCAAGAAAACAGATGGGCAAACAAAACCAGAGGGCAAGGCAAACTCGAAAAAAAAAATCTAAGGCGTGTCTTCAGGAATCTCAAGAATAGGCATACAAGGAACTCGGCACTATAAATGATCAACGTTCTGACAAAGAACAAGGTTTAAATACATGAGGGAAGACAATCTAGGTGGGGCTCGGGAGAAAGGTGGGCTAAACAAACAGACAACAGGTGGGAAACATAATAGGGTAATAATACAACAGGGGAGACGAAAATGTGGACTGGATGCATGATAAAACACATGGAAAACATACGGCTCTGGATTAGGGAGTAGACATTTGCATAGAGTGAAAACGTAGTGATAGTCAGAGGCAAGTGCGAACACTTTGCTGAAACTAAGCAAGTAATCAGGGATAGCATAGGGAGGCAGAGTTATAGAACAGTATATAACAGATTCCGTTAGTGAGTTAGTTACCTGATAAATCTAAACTACCCAATTAAATTGACTGTTCGTTAGTTAGTTAGACAGACAATCGAATTAGTACTGTACAATATGTAGATTAGTAGTAGTTAGTATGAATAGTGCTTTACAACAACAACTATTGAAAGAAGCCAGAAGTAAGGAATGCAAGATTGGAAAGAAGGTTGAACCCCGGAACTACCTTAAACACCCAAATAGTGGAACACGCAGACAGGGGAGTGACTTGGGCTCGTAAACATTCAGACGCAGACATAACAGGGGATCACAAATGCGAAACTGTAATAGGAAACAATAACCAAATATGAATGATGATGAATGCATAACCTGAATAAACAATAATAACACAGAAAATAGACAGAACAGACTCAGAACATTACACCCCAGAACTGCACACAGTACTCCAAGTGTGGTCTAACGAGAGTATCATATAAGATAAGTATAACTTCCTTGGACTTATAATCAATACTCCTGGCTATGTATCCTAACATCCTATTGACCTTCTTTACTGCTACTCCACATTGACTAGAACCCGAAAAGGCTCTGGTCAACTATGACCATGACCCCTAAGTCTTTTTACACTTGAGCGCTATCCAATTTTGTACCCCCCATGAAGTAATCCTGCCTTATAGTTTCATTTCCCACGTGTAGAACTTTACTCTTAGTAGTTGAATTTAATTTGCCAGGTTTCCGTCAAATTTGGGTCAGCAGTGTCTCCAGCGACACCGACAAGATCAGATCAACTCTCCTTTCTATTTGGATTATTCACTTTGTGAGATTTTACCATACAGATACAACAAACATATTGACAGAAAAAAATTGAATCTTGACTTCGCAATGCATCTATTGACACATAATATTAATAGTTTTAAAACATTTAAAATGAGATGAATAAGACCACTGCAACTTCTTAATCTTTACCCATTAATATGTGAGTTTCGTTCAATGTGAATTCCAGCCCATCTCATTCAAATTGAAACGAAGTAAGAATTATTCTCTGGCAGGGTAGGGGCAATGGCATGAGCGAGAACGCCAACTGTAAACCACGATACAATAACATACAGAAGCATAGGCTATTCACTTCTTCTGAGGTACAAGTCTTTAATTACGGAAAATGGCACAGATGACTGGACGTCATGAGTAAGTGCATTTCTTCCGTGTCTCCTGCAACTTCTCCAGATTCGTTGTTTCAATATTCAGCAATATTCGCATTCGTAAATACCCACACTCTAACCATTGCGTCTCAAAATAATACAAACATGATGTGTAGTGGCTTAGCCAGGATTCTAAAAATGGGTGTCCTTGCACAATCAATATTAGCATACTGTATCTACGTCCGAGGAAAAAGCAGAAATAACTTAGCCAAACAGATCAACTCCAAGAGCAAGTGTATTTCTTACGATCATATTGGTAAATATGTGTTCTGCATTGCAACTTCTTTCTGTGTTCGTCTGAATATCCAGTCATGCTAGAGCAATTTACAACCAACATATGATTCTGACCTAATTACTGCTGCCACAATATTGTAGCTGAGTTTGTGCTGAAAACAAAGAAAACATTTTGGAATCACTGTATATGAAGCTGATTAAAATGACACAGCACAGTCACCAGTTTTCCTCATTTTGCCCTCAGACCCCAGAGGTCTTCCATGTTTACTTCCATAGGGTCTACACCGTTAGCTAAACCTCCTAGTTTTGTATCATCTGCTAATTTAACTAAATTACTTTGAATGCCCATGTCTAGGTAATTTATGTAAATGAGGAAGAACAGTGGCCCCAGCCACGACTGCTGTGGCATTTGTTATACCACATTTGGCATTCCACTTCCCACAATGCCCTGCTCGGATAAGGCCCATCCTACTACTACTCTTTATGTTCTTTCCCGTAGCCAATTCCAAACCCACTTCGAAATGGCTCCTACAATTCCTACCATCCTCATTTTGATAATGAGTTTGCCATGTAGTACCTTACCGAATGCTTTTTGGAAATCGAAGTATACAATATCATAAGCCTTGCTATCATCAAAACACTTGGTAGCTTCCTCAAAGAATGCCAAAAGGTTTGTCAGGCATGAGCTGCCCTTTCAAAAACCATGCTGGCTATCCCTTAGAATATTATTCTTTTCAATAAATAATTCCAGTTTGTCCTTAATAATAGATTCCAGTATTTTACATGTGATACAAGTTAGACTGACAGGCCTGTAGTTTCCTAGATCGGTACGGTCCCCTTTCTTATATATTGGTATTGTATTACCTTGTTTCCAGTCATCCGGTATTTCCCAATTTCTAAAGACTGTCTAAAAATACTTGCCAGTGGTTTAAAAATGATCTCACTTAACTCTTTGAGTACCTTTGGGAATATACCATCTGGGCCTGCTGCCTTATTTGTCTTTAGTTTATGTAATTTAACCAATATTTCTCGATCTCAATATTGGCTGAGACATTGTTCGTATTGAGGATGGTAAAACTCTCAAGAAAGTAGCCATGTAAGGCCTCAGTAATATTTTTATTCTTATACAGCAGTTCTCCTTTGTTATTCTTAATGCACTTGACCTACTCTTTAATTTTCCTTTTCCTTCAGTATTTAATGGGATTGCATTTAGAATCATCTGCGATTTGCCTTTCAAATTGCCCTTTGGCTATCCTTGGTTTGTTTTTAACCTTATTACAATATTTAGCTTTATTACACTCAGTGCTGTCCTTTTTATATATCTGAATCTTATTAAGTTAATTCTTTTTTCGCAAACTCTTACGTATAGCTGTATTCATCCACTGTGGAGATTGTTTTCTCAATTTACATTTCTGCACCTGAGGAGGTATAACCCTTTTGAACCTGCTCCACTTTTCATTCACAGTCCCGCAAACAAGAATTTGCTCCCAGTCTACATTACTTAAATTAAAGTTGGCCCGCCTAAAATGAAAAATCCTGTACTTGAAGGAACCCCTCTTAATTTGCCAAAATACATCAAAACTTATTGTGGAATGGTCCCTTGTCCCAAGTGGTTCCATTAAATTCTGTCGGAATCATTACATATTACCAGATCTAAAATCGATCGCCCTCTTATCGGCTGACTGACATTTATAACAAGGTCATTCATAACATCCAAAAATTCCTCCTTGCCTTTTCCTATACCCCTCTATATTATATTCATCCCCATTTTCATCCTCAAGACATGTCTCTGTAATGTCCCCTACAATGTCATAGCCCTAAGTAATAACTGCCTCAAGCTCCAAAAAACGTATTTTTTATGCTTCTAGAATTTTATGCTTCTCACACATTTCAGTTTGTTGCTTCCACACATCCTTTTCTGTTCCCTCATGCCCTGCTGTCCCAAGCCACCATTATTTGATTTTGCCCGGAAAAGATTTTGTTATTGCTCTCATCATTACATGTAGCCTTTGCTGTTTCCGTCTGGACAGTCTGTACCTCCCTGCCCATTACACTCTCTATCCTCCCTGCCCCCCAAAACCCCAGTTTAAATAATCCTGCACTACCCTAAGCATACACTGACCCAGTGCAAAGGTTCCCTTCTGGTTCAGGTGCAGCCCGTCACGCAAAGGTTCCCCTCCGGTTCAGGTGCAGCCCGTCACGCTTGTACAGCTCACCCTAATGCCCCATAAACCTATACCCCTCTCTCCTACAAAAACATGGCCATATTTTAAACCTCCAGATATAGTTCTGCTTCCCTCTGCTTGCAGGTAGAATTCTGGAGAAGACTACCATGGAGGTTCTGCTCCTAATCTTTTCTGCTAATTCCACAAATTTGTCCGGCAGAACCTGAAACACCTTAACGTGGTGGAGGGGTTTGTGTGTCCCGGTGATCCTGGGAGCTATGTTGTTGGGGGCATTAGCATTAGCCCCCAGTAGGGTCTCTCAAGGCAAATTGGTCCCGGGGGAGGGGCCAGACTCAGAGCGATTCAAAGACTCCATGACACAGCCTCACAGATACCCAGCTACCTAACCTGAAAAAGGGAAACCTGTGGGCTCACCACCTGCATGGGTCGGCATCGGAGTCGGGTGCTTTGCCCAACGGGCAGTGGGCGAAGGCGGGGATCCGGGCGTGCTGATCCTCGGCATCGCAGACTGGTTCTGGGGACGTGGAACGTCACCTCTCTGGTGGGGAAGGAACCGGAGCTAGTGCGGGAGGCGGAGCTGTACCAACTAGATATAGTTGGGCTCACCTCCACGCACAGCACTGGTTCCCGAACCAAACTCCTGGACTCTTATCTGGAGTTGCTCAGGGTGAGAGGCGCCAGGCGGGCATCTGATCAGGATGCCTCCTGGGCGCCTCCCTTTGGAGGTTTTCCGGGCTCATCCAACTGGGCGGAGACCCCGAGGTAGACCCAGAACCCGCTGGAGAGATTATATATCTCTCCTGGCCTGGGAACGCCTCGGGATCCCCCAAGAGGAGCTGGAATGCATTGCTGGGGAGAGGGACGCCTGGAATACCCAGCTTAGCCTACTGCCACCGCGACCCGACTCCGGATAAGCGGATGAAGATGGATGGATGGATGGAACCTGAAACATGCCCTTACATTACATTACATTACAAGGCATTTAGCAGACGCTCTTATCCAGAGTGATGTACAACGAAGTGCAGTTCAAACACAGGAACAAGTGTGAAGAGGACAGACCCTAGAGGACAGTACGGTTCCGAGTCCTAGCGTGACCATACAGATACAGTTGGAACCCTTGAGCATACCACAGTTGGCAGCTAGAATACATATATATATAACTATATATAAATATACAAGGCTATGCATGGTGGTGCGGTCGGGGGGGAAAGGTGCAGCCTGAAGAGATGAGTCTTCAGTCTGCGTTTGAAAGTGGTCAGAGACTCTGCTGTTCTGACATCCACAGGAAGGTCATTCCACCACCCTGGGGGCAGAACGGACAGCAGTCATGACCAAGAAGTGCAGGTGCGGTGAGGGGGAGGTACCAGGCATCCCTAAGTAGTGGAACGGAGGGGTCTTGTTGGTGTATATGTCTTGATAAGTGATTGAATATATATAGGGGCTGATCCCTTAACTGCCTGGTATGCAAGCACCAAAGTTTAAAATTTGATGCGAGCCATAACAGGCAGCCATGTTCAAATGGCAAGCAGGAGCTGTGGCCAGAAGGTCATCAGTGCCTGTCGGGGCGGTAACCCAAGAACCCGCTGGTGGACACCAGCGGTGAGGGAGGCCGTCAAACTGAAGAAGGAGGCCTTGGCTGGCCCGGGGGTCCCCTGAAACAGCAGACAGGTACTGGGTGGCCAGAAGGGCTGCGGCTTCGGCAGTCGCTGAAGCAAAAACCCGGGTATGGGAGGAGTTCGGGGAGGCTATGAAGAAGGACTTTTGGTTGGCCTCGAGGAAGTTCTGGCAAACCATCTGACGACTCAGAAAGGGAAAGCAGGGCTTGTCTCAGGCTGTTTTCAGCAGGGGAGGAGAACTGCTGACCCGGACTGGGGATGTTGTTGGGCGGTGGAAAGAGCACTTCGAGGAGCTCCTGAACCCAAACAACACGTCTTCTGTGGAAGAGGCAGAGCCCGAAGACTCGGGGCAAACTGCACCTAAGAAAAAAGTAGGTAGATGAGAACGATAGCTGATTTACTGATTGCCTACATGGATGATGTTGGGGCCAAAATAAGAACTAAATTTTCAAACAGGGAAACCCCTCTGCGCCGCCTCCCACTGTAATTTCTAATGGACAAATGATCAATACAGTAAGAGCCAGAAATGAAAAAAGACTGTTGCTTACCCAAAGCTGCCTTTAGCTCACAGGCTTTTTCTGCCCGTAGTGCGCTTCCCGGTGGGTAGCATGGTAGCTTTTGTGACACGTAGTGAAGTGTCTCTCCACATTGTGCCGCTTTGCCGTCGCCACAGTCGGCCCGCAAATGAGACACACACAAGTTTCTTTCACAGTCGTAAAAAAGAACTCCTTCTCCCATTCGTTGTGAAAGTGATAATTTTTATTTCTTTTTTCTGCCATGTTTTTGGGGTAAGAAACAGCATTCTGCGCCCGCTAGCTTACTCTCTATGAGCACTGAAGTTTTGTCACGCGCACAATACTGACCAGAGTTCACCTAAACTTATGTATAATAAACATATTTTTAAGATATTTTCATTTTTAGCAACAGAATAAAATTAAATTTTAGATGCAGCTCACTAGTGAGTTGTGCTATTTTTAGAACAGGCCTGCGGGCGACTCATGTGGTCCTTGGGGGCGACCTGGTGCCCACGGGCACCGTGTTGGTGACCCCTGCTCTAGAGTTTGCAAAGAATGGTATTTGCCGATGATATGCAGATATATGCCAATATTTTTGCCTGTATGCATCTAACATGCCTTATTTACACTTTTCCAACAAGAACAGCGATGCTTTTGCCCGTATGAATCCTTTTTAATTCCAAGGTAATTCATCCACCAAATTTTGGCTTCCTATGAGAGCAATGAATTACTGCAAATAAGGCAACTGTAATAAAATTACTTTTAGCTTCCTTTCCGTCCTCTTCACTCACACCAGGGTTTATCCACATCCGATCTGGCTGTGGAAATATGTCCTGTAGCACAGTGAACTGGCATATTTATTTTTCTTTTTTGTGATGATAACAGAATAGCTAGCATATGTCCATGGTTACTGGCATTACAAGGCAAGGGATGCATGCTGTTTGACAGAAAAGCTGTCTGTAGGCTTTCCCCATTGCTTTATCACTGTGAATTCTGTTGCTGTGTATGGCGCTCTGGTGAAGCACACCTACTAAACAAGTAAATAATAAATAAACATATATTTTCAGAAAACTTTCAAAAAATGTTTTATAAATACAGAATGAATAAGGCCCCAGATTTCCAACAAGCAAACATACAGTATTTCCAAACAAACTCTCTTGTATTTCAAACTGATGGGCCACATGGATAAAACCTGATGAAACAAATGCATTCAGCTTGACCCCTGCGAGCAAGAATCATGCCTTGAATATTGATGAATCTGCATGATGGACGGAGCATCAGTCATTCGCTGTTCAAAGTGCTGCCAGCTTTCATTTCAAAGCACTTTCATCACATGTTGTTCACCGTCACCTTTATACTGTTCAGTCTGACAAGAGCTGCCCTCACCTATATTCTACTACACCAAAGCAGCATTGTTCCAGCTTCTCTCAGTATCAGTATATTGCAACTGATACCCTGCACTGCTGACAAAATTTACCCCAATAGATTGAAGGTCTGGGCGATCGATGGATGCTACGGCCTTTACATTCACTTAGCATTTACCCTTTACGCAACATGTATTGGTCTATAAGTGTTTACATGTTCAGTCGTTTAGAAATATGAATAATGTCAGCATATTGCAACAGAGGGAAATGCAATTTCGATTATAATGACAGAACAGCAATAAGAATGTGAAGAATGTTGAAAATAGAAACAAATTGGTAATTTGTGGTGCACATCATTTTACCTATAACAATCACAATTTGAGGTATCCTGTAGTCTAGTGGCTAAGGTACACCTAGACCATACTCTCCAGCGTTTATTTCTGATTGATTTCTGTTACGACTCCTTTTCTTCTTAGACTTCCGCCTCTTGATTTATCCTTCTGTTCTGATTCGACCCATACTTTTTCAACCATTTGGCTTATCGATTTTTGTTTCTGGATTCTGTTTTGTTTGGACTGCCTGTGTGTTATCGACCTATTGCTTGTGACATTTTCTTGGATTATCCCTACTATATCTGTTTGCTGTTGTACCGACCCATTGCCTGGACTCTTGTTTATGAACTGCCTGATCTCTGTTGCTACTGCTTGCTGGTTATCGACCCTCGCCTGTTTACTCTGCTGGAAGTTTAATAAAGACTTTAAAACTTACTACTGTGGTCTCGTTACTGGGTATTTTGTTCTGGTCCCTGACAGAAAAATCTGGCCAAGTATGGACCCAGCGAGCCCAACCCTGACACTAGAGGATTTGAGACTGCAGGGACAATGCCTTGGAGTTCATAACACCGAACTTCACTCCCTGAACCAGAACGTGGCCAACTTACACCACCAGGTGCCCAAGTTGGCTAATTCTCTGGCCAGCACTTACGTCTCTACACCTCAACCTGTTCCTGCTCCTGAACTGGTCCACTCCCATCCTGAACCTCGTCTGCCACCTTCAGAGTGCTACGATGGGGAACCCTGCGTCTGAGCCTCATTCTTGTCCCAGTGTTCACTCATCTTTGAACTCCAGCCAGCTATCTTCCCCACCGAATGTTCCAGGGTGGCGTATGTTTTTACTCTCCTGTCCGGCAGAGCCTGTGAGTGGGGAACTACCTCCTGGGACTCCTGGTGCCCCTGAGTGCTATGAGGGTGTTTGACCAGGCTCAGGACCTGCTGCCTCCTGTGAGCTTTTCCGGATTCGCCAGGGCAATTGCTTTGTGTCAGACTACTCCATAAAGTTCCGGACCCTGGCGACCCTGGCACCTCTCTGCGCAGCGCCTTCCAGAATGGGCTATCAGAGCAGATCCTCAATCAGCTGACCACCTGCGAGCTGCCAACCTCCCTTGAAGCCCTCATTGATTTGGCCACCCGAGTGGACAGCTGGCTTAGGGAGCAGCAAACTACCAGGCTTGCCCGGGAACCTGACCACCTCCAGCCTCCTCCGGTCCCTCGGTCCAGTCGTCTATCCCCTAGAGGCTCTCCTTAACCGAACCTGAGCCCATGCAGGTGGGGCGGACTCGACTCTCCCTACAAGAGGGCGGATGTCAGCGCACCTTTGCCTGTACTGTGGTGGACCTGGTGACCGTGTCACTACCTGTCCGGTAAAAGGCAACACCCGTCAGTGAAGGAGGGGGTCCTGACGGGTGCCACCATGGATCAATCCCCCTCAACCTCAAGATCCACACTGCTCACCTACATCTCCTGGGAGGGGGCTCGCCACCAAGTACCAGTTGTGATCAACTCCAGAGCTGACACCAACCTGATCTGCCCTACTCTGGTCTATCGGCTGGCAATACCCACCTCCATCCCAAGCCAAGATTTATCGGCCCCTTCACCAAAACCCGTGTCCTTACCCCGTCTGCTGTCAGACTTTGCCTCCCACCTCCCCTACGCCGCATGCGTATGTTTCATGTTTCATGAGTGAGCCCTTTGTCACCTCCATGCTTCTGTGTATTCATTCCCTCTGTACCTACTGTAGTACAACAGTGGTATGCAGAACAGCATCTGGGTCTGGGTTCAGTTTTGGGAAAACTGAAAATTTGAAGACCTGTCGATATCTTGACCAAATTTTGTAAACAAGTTGACATCAGGTGTGTGCCAACTCTAAACCTAAAGTAGTTATGGGTTGGTCCTTGACTTTTGTTTTTGAATTTTAATGTATCTTTTGTGTATACTTTATGTACATGCCCTGACATAAGTTTGTTCTGTCTCAAATTTCTGAATGATACTAGCCTCTTATTTACATTATTGACATTTTTATAGGACTAGTACAGAATAGGTGGAAATTGCCCTCTAGGGGGGCAAAGTGGAAGGGTTAACAACTACATCATGCCAATTCATGTAACCTTATTGTAATGTGTTTGCTCTTTTAAATCCAGCACAAAAAAAGAATCACCACCACCATCAAGTAGATGATGCCCTGTATACACTTCCCCTCCCTCTTCACCGGAAGGACTGTATCTGCCATCTCCAGAAAAAAACATTGCTCCCCCATCGCTTTCACCATGACATCACCTCTGTGTACATTACCCATCTTTCCCAGTGTCCTGATAACTGAGATAAGGAGGGAAAGTCACTGATTAGCTGGGAATCTTGTTACAAGGGGTAGCGGATCCTACCCTCTCTCTCTGCTTTAATTAAATGAGCAACAAAGCATGTGAACAGTAATCTGAGGAAGTTTCTCTTTCATTCTCTTGTGTTTTCTTTTTTTCTGTCATATGAGCTGGAAAGATCAGTTGACTGGGGATACTTCCTTTTTCATTTTCCCACCTCCCAGGAGTGACAAGTTGGGGTAAGATATTGTACTTATTAGCCTATTGCTCTGCCTTCTGATATTGTAGCTTTAATGCTCATCATTACCTTGATGTTATTTAGCATTGTATACTCACTGAGCATTTTATTAGGAACACTACACTAATACTGGATAGGGCTCTTAATACAGCCTCATTTATGCATTCCACAATATGTTGAAAACATTCCTTTGAGATACTTTTCCATGCTGACATAATTGCATCACACAAATTCAGCAGATTTGTTAGCTGCACATTCATGCTGTGAATCTCCCGTTCTACCACATCCCAAAGGTGTTCCATTGGATTCAGATCCGGTGACTGGGAAGGTTACTGAAGAACATTGAACTCATTGTCATATTCATGAAACCAGTTTGAGATGACCTTTGCTTTGTGACATGATGTACTATCATGCTGGAAGTAGCCTTTAGAAGTTGGGTACATTGTGGCCATGAAGGGATACACATGGTCAGCAAAATCCTCAAATAGGCTGTGGCATTGAAGCAATGATTGATTGGTATTAATGAGCCCAAAGTGTGCCAAGAAAACATTCCCTCCACCAGTAGTAAATATTTCATTGATGAGGGACTGTTATGGCAGTTCATTTCATAGTTTTTTAAAAATATATAATTTGATAGTTGCTTTGTGAATATATTCTGTCATAAGTAACCCGTTTGGAATATATTAATATCTGTTGATATGTTTCTTTTTAAACAATAATCAGACGTATGAAGCTGTTCAATACATGCACATTTAAATGTGGAATTACATTTAAATATGCATGTAATTCTACTGACAAAGCAGGAGCACTATCCCTCATCCTAACATACACACAAAAAACATTAACACTCTACTTCAACAAATGAAGCAGGACACTTATACCGAGGTGAAAATACACAAATCAACATTACGCCTCTAATTCCACTGACAAAACATTTATACATTGGCAAAAAGTGCACACGAACAGTGACAGAGGTCTTCAGACACAGAAACCCAGTACAATACGTTCAATAACCGACACTAAACTATGACGAGTTTTTGGGTTTTGAATAAAGTGACAAAAAGAAACATCTCGCTGTCAGCCCCGGGAACAGCACATTATATAACATTACATTACATTACATTACATTAATGGCATTTGGCAGACGTTCTTATCCAGAGCGACGTACAACCAAGTGCAAAGTGCATACCCATAACCAGGGATAAGTACGCTGAAAGACCTTAGAGGGAAGTACAATTTCAACTGTTACCTGCAAATAATACCGCAACACACAAATGTATGAACAAACCACTTACCTAGCCAAACACTGCTTACCTAGCCAAACTAAACTAAACATCCTGATACACAAGTAAAAGACAACAATTACAGGGTTTACAGGGATGTAGGGAGGGACAGGGAGAGGTGCTGCTTGAAGAGGTGCGTCTTCAGTTTGCGCTTCAAGGTGGGAAGAGATTCTACTGTTCTGACCTCAACGGGGAGTTCGTTCCACCAACGTGGAGCCAGAACAGACAGTAGTCGTAAGCGTGAGGTGGAAGTTCGGAGAGGAGAAGGCGCCAAGCGGCCTGTGGAGGCCGAACGAAGAGATCTGGCAGGGGTGTAGGGTCTGATGATTTTTTGGAGCTAAGCTAGGGCAGACCCCTTAACTGTTTTGATTTTGATGCGAGCCATGACAGGCAGCCAGTGGAGGGAAGTAAGCAGGGGGGTGACGTGAGTGTTTGGGAAGGTTGAAGACCAGACGAGCTGTTGCATTCTGGATAAGTTGGAGGGGTCTGATGGCAGACGCTGGGAGGCCAGCCAAGAGGGAATTGCAGTAGTCCCGGCGGGACAAAACCATCGCTTGGACCAGGAGCTGGGTCGAGTAGGGGGTGAGAAAGGGGCGGATTCTCCGTATGTTGTATAGGAAGAACCTGCATGACCGGGTCACCGCCGCAATGTTCTCAGTCAGGGACAGTTTGCTGTCCATCACCACGCCGAGGTTCCTTGCACAGGGTGATGGCGTCAGTGTGGTATCCCCTAGGGAAATGGAGAGATCCAGATGGGGAGAGGTAATAGCAGGGATGAATATCATTTCAGTCTTACCTGGGTTGAGCTTTAGATGGTGGTTGTAAATCCAGCTCTGGATATCAAGCAGAGATACAGGCTGAAGCCTGTGTATCGGATGGTGAGAATGAGATGAAGAGTTGGGTATCATCCGCATTGCAGTGGTAGGATAGATCATGCGCAGTGATTACAGGGCTGAGGGAATGATTATAACCAGAGAGGTAGGACTCTAGAAGAATGAGGACAGAGGAGAGGGAGGCTGCTTGTGCCACATGGAGTGATTCACTGATGGAGAGGAGCGCGGTCTCTGTCAAGTGGCCAGATCTGAAGCCAGACTGATGGGGGTCTAGCAGGTTGTTTTTAGAAAAGAAAGAAGAAAGTTGACTAGAAGCAGCTTGTTCTATTGTTTTAGATAGAAAAGGAAGAAGAGATACCGGGCGGTAGTTCTGGATGATGGAAGGATCCAGAGTAGCCTTTTTTAGCAGCGGGGTGATGTGGGCCCTCTTCGAGGATGATGGAAAACAGCCAGAAGACAGGGAGGAGTTGACAAGGGAGGTAACAAATGAGAGAATGTCAGGTGTGATAGTCTGGAGGAGAGAAGAGGGGATAGGGTCAAGGGCACAGGTTGTAGGGCGGTGGGAGAGCAGGAGTTGAGAAACATCCGAGTCTGTAAGGGGAGAGAAAGTGGAAAAGGAAGGGATGGGCCTAGAGGGGGGAAGGGCACAGAGAGGGGGGCGGTGGTTGAAAAGGATCGGCGGATGTCTGTGACCTTCTCATCAAAAAAATCAGCAGCAGACTGAGGTGGAGGAGGCAGTGTGCTGAGGAGAGAGGAGAAAATAGAGAACAGTTTCTGGGGGTTAGAAGTGGAGTTCTGAATTGATCGTATTTTACCTTGGCGGCAGTGACAGCGGAAGAGAATGCCGCCAGGAGAGACTGGTAGCTTGTGAGGTCTGATGGGTCTCTGGATTTTCCCCACTTCCTCTCCTCTGCGTGGAGGCTGGCCCTGGAGGTACGGAGGGTGTCAGATATCCAAGGACTGGGAGGGGATGTGCGAGGTGGCTTTGAGACAAGGGGACAGAGCGAGTCAAAGGCAGAGGAGAGAGATGAAAGGAGGGTGGCAGATGCAGAGTCAGAGGGGAGAAGGATTCGAGAGGGGGGAGTGAGGCGGTGACAGTGGTGGCAAAGGAAGAGGGTTAGAGGGAGTGGGGTAGTGGTAGGAAGGCCACAGCCTGAGAGGCTTCAAGGTGGATGTTGGAGTCTCTAAGGAGAATCAGTGGGGTGCCATCCTCAAGGAAGGAGCTGAGAAGGGTATCTAGCTCATCAAACTTCCCAGGGGCCCTGGAGGACGATATATAACTGCAATAAAGAGGGTTAGTAGGGTAGGATACTGCAACAGAATGGAATTCAAAAGTGGATATGGACAGGTCAGAGAGGGTGAGAACAGAGAATTTCCATGAGGGGGAAATTAAAATACCAGTACCACCACCCCGGCTGGATGGTTACAAGGAATAACAAATCAAGACTAATCTACTGACAAATTCCAGTGCTATTTAAAACAAATTTCAATCTCTTAACAGGTATGCAACCAGTTTCAGTGATTAACACAGTGATAAAAAACAAATTAGCTCAAGCCCTAACCTCCGCTGTTCAAAATAGCAATTCAAAAATCTACTTTACTGCGTCTAGCACGCCACGGCAAAACGACACACTGCAGCACCAAGAGAAAGTTCCACATACAAACAGGGTCAACATCATCCTCCCCATCACACCTGTCCCAAGCCACAGGAAGCCTGAGCCAATCATCTTAATTTCAAGTGGGCCTCAAAACCTCCACCATCCACCTTAAACTCAGACTACCTCTCCTTACCTGACAAAGGTAGCTGCTAAACTTGTTGGACGAACAGCATATATGAGAGCAAGCGTACAGCACAGGGTGCAATAACTCCCACCCTAACACTTGGCTTAGACATAAGGAATATTCCAATGGGATCTCCATTCCCAGAGGAATCCCGTCCTCCACCTGTCACGTGTCTGACATTTGTGCACTAAAAATAACAAGAGAACGTGCAGGTGAGGCGGACCGTCCTCATTCCTCTAAGATGATGAAGGAATGCTGCGTGTTCAGCTCCCGTTTCCAACAACATCATGGGTAAATGATACTAGTCCATCCACACCTCACATTAGAGCACAAACAAAATGAAAAGACTAGCAGTGCAGAAGAAGTGACAAACAAGCCCCAAGGCTTATGTAGATCTGGTACATCTATTAATCAGTGATTGTTGACTGCACGAGGGAGACATGAATGTGACAGGACCACCCTCTAGTGGCTCTAAGAGGTAATGCCCAACTAAGCAAGGTAACTCATTACATGGTTGAGTCCCCTTTTGGTCCCCTTTAGTTTCTATTCAAAAGATACAAAACTAAATTTTGTTCATGGTGATATTTTGAAAAGCTGTGATATTTATTATTACTGCCAAAAGCTTTGGATTAAAGTGTCAGCTAAATAACTGCAATATACACTCAGTGGCCCATATTAGGTATTTATTAGACTTTGTCAAACTCATTGATCTTCTGATGTTGCCTATCTTTTTAAGAGGTATGGTTATTTGTGTTACTCTCACCTTCCTGTCAGCTTTGACCAGTCTGGCCCTTCTCCACTGACCTCTCTCCCTCAGAACTGCTGCTGACTGGATGTTTTGTTTTTCTCACCATTCTATGCAAACTCCAGAGACTTTTGTGCATGAAGATCCAAGGAGATCAGCAGTTTCAACAATCACCAACAATCCGTCCCGCCCACAACGCCAGTAACCCTGCCCTGAAATCTCTGGCACACTCACCTGACCTGAGACCTGGATAGCCGCACTCAGGGAAGTTGGTTAGTGGCACCAAATCCAGTCGGAGGTCCCTTTTGGAGCCCCATTATGAACTGCTCCAGTGTCCCCTGCTCTACAATGTCTTCGGGAGTGCAGCAATCAGGTTGCAGCCAGCGCCGGCAGGAGTCGAGGAGACATATTTTCAGTGACTCTTCTGTCCCTGCTTTCAACACCAAAATGTCACATGCCATGACACACCCCTAGGAGTACAGAAGAGCTGGACACAGGGCGATATGGAATATGTCGGTTTTCGCCACTGTTCATTGTAGCTTTATAGAGAGGGTGTAAATAAAAATAATTTAGCTGTCTTTGTCCGTCACCCTCACGGGATTGGGATAGAAATAATAAACTGAAATAAAAGACAAATCAAATGTAAACAAACAGTATTTCAGCTCAAACTGCTGGTCAAGTGTGTGCCTACTTAAGCAGTAAGGATTGCCCTGCTTCCTTCCCTCAAACCCAAGTCCAGCCATCACAACTTGTTCTTAAGGCTTTAACTGAAGGCTTGCTGAAATGAAACCACAAATACCTGCAGACCCTGTGGCCATCCAGGGCTCGAGTTTGCCGCCACTGCTGTATGAAAATGTGAATTGGACCAATAAATAGAGCGAGAACAACAAATAGCTACAAAATATCCCTGTGTTTGGAAGACCTTGTTAGCTCAAACACAATGTTCCGCACACCTATTCAGAATGTTCTGAAAAAGCATCTGAAGCCAACTACTACAGTTTTGCACTCAGCAAATCTCTATTAAATCTTTACCTGGCTAATCTTTGCATTAATTAAAAACTAATACCGTCTATATAAAATGACATGTGTATGTGCATGAACAATTTTACAAGGGACACTTTTTACAAGGAACAATTTTATGTCTGCCCAGTTCATAGTCTCTTGTTAGCAACAGCTTCCCCACCACAGAGGGGCACCATTACCATGTCACTGTGCGCTGAAAGGGATCGTGTATGTATTACACTTTACACACACACAAAAACTTAAGCTGGTCTGGAAGTCATTTCTTATTTATTTGTCATAAAAGTTGCACTGTTCGGAACATTGTGAGCTAACTATGTTAGGCAACCCACAACTCCAATCAAAATACAGAACAGTCTTTAAAAAATGTTGTCATTTAAGCTACTGCTATAATGCTGGATTTAATAAAAGAAAAGAAAAAAAGTAAATTGGTTAAGGTGTTGGCCGATTTGATCAAGTGTCCATTTCGGTTTAACGATTAACCATGCCCATCCATACTTTCTTGTCATTGATTTGAGGACCCTCTCTTCAGCAAGCATTGACAACAGTTGTATAAAACTGAGCTGTGCTAATCAGTCTGGTCTGAAATACCACGCCTGTGAATAAGCAGCAGTTTTCCCATGTCCTCTCCTTCGCCACATCCTGCTTCTTTTTGGATCTGTGCAAATTGGCAGGTGACACTTACGATGAGTGACCTGATAGAAGGAAGGCTATTTAGCCAAGATAAGGTTTACTATGGCATTGCTTGGCAACACGGCCCAAAGGGGGTTGATGTTTTCAGGCGGCAAATATTTGTTGTTGCTGAGCTCCTGACCACTGCACAAGCAGCATGCCATTAGAATTTTTTGTTTATAGAGTGACAGGATGTGAAACTGCTCCCTGGAAGGAGGGGACCAATGAACACCAGCCTGGCAATGCATTCACAAGCCACAAGAAACATGAGACACTGAGTGTTCTACTGACTGCCTTTCGGACTTTTTGCATATTTTAAAAGGGGATTGTTTATTTGGTGTCTGAAAATTATGCACATACATCCATTTGCATTTTCCCCCAAAGGACAGATACCATATGTGATGAAGCTGCAGATTTCTCCCGAATATCCACAATACACAAGAGCTTTCATAAATACTTAGTTACATGGTTTACAGCCAACAAAAAAAATTAAAATAGAACTCAAGTAGTCCTATACAGTGGAATTGGCAGTGGTGCTCAAGTAGTCCTGTACAACACCACCGTGTGGTCATTTTTGAGACAGATGAACAGGCTTTGGATGTTTTTCCATTGTTAAGACAAATGCATTACAACATTCAGCAGAGATGCACAACAGGTTACCTGTCTTTGTGGGATAGTCCTCTGCTCAATACTGTTTAACCTCTGCTGCTGGTGATGGCACGTGGGCACACAAGGCAGAGGCGGTCATAGAGGAGAGGGATGCCAGATGCTGTTCTTCAGTCAACAATAGATAGGTGGCAGTGTTGTATCTAAGATTTGAGAGGGAGACAGCTACATGTTTCATTGGGTTTGTTCCCATCATGGAGAGGCCACTTCTTGATTTAATGTGCATGTGCATTTGGAAAGTTGTACATTATTAAATTGGAGATTTTTATTTTTTTAAGTAAGGTAATCTTAATCTCAGTTTTTAGTTAATGACATACTCCATAACACAACACCGGGTGAATAAAGAAAAGGCTTTGTCTTAGCTTGTAACAAAGCATACTGTACTTACAGAAACCCACCTGAAATGAGAACAATTTGAACAAGCCTGGTTACAGCTGAATCGTGGTTTTGTATTGGTTCTGTACACAGCGGCTGACAACGTTTCATATTTGACACGCCATTTTGTTTTTTTAACCACTACAAACAATTCCAAGACAGTCATGGAGCCAGTCATTTTGTCCATTTTATCTGATTTATAGTGTTTTGAATTGATGACTCAGATTTCATTTTTCATAATTGATCAATGACAACAGATTATTTATTTATTAGAACATTTACATTGTCTGACAAGAATTTGGCATTAGGCTGGACTTTTGAAGGAAACATGGCCGTGCTTTTTGTACCTATAAAAACAAATCATATTTTTAGATCACATTCCAATGCTTTTTCAAGTGTAATCTTTAAAAAATCTGTAAAGTTGAATCTGCAGCAGGTGATGGCACGTGGACACACAAGGCAGAGGCAGTCATAAAGGAGAGGGATGCTAGATGCTGCTCTCCAGCCAACAGTAGGTGGCAGTGTTGTATCTAAGATTTGAGAGGAGACAGCCGGATGTCTCATTGGGCCCCTTACTGTTGTCAGGAGGCCACTTCTTGGTGTAGCATTGCTACAAGACAGTCTTATCAATAAGTGTTACTGAAATGAACTAGACCTGCCTGCCTCTTCAGCCATGATGAGTATAAGCAGGATCTGCACATCAGTTAAGGGGACAGTCATTCATTTAGGAGAGCTTGTCTGATGTTGTGCATGCTGGGACTCTTATAAGAGGTGCATTTGGGAAACTGAACCTTTTAGTTGTACAATTGATGTTTCTCATTCACTCATTCATACACACACACACACAAATGGCGATTGGCTGCCATGCAAGGCACCAACCAACTGATATGATGTTGCATAGCTCAGTGCAAAAGTCTTGTAAAAGGATCTACTGCTAAGGATCTACTGAGTCCGTGCCTTGGAGGTTCACAGCTGTTTTGGTGGCACGCTGAGGACCAACAGCATATTAGGCAGGTGGTCATTATGTCATTATGGTCATTCAGCTCATTGGTGCATATTCTTCATTCTACATGCACGACGCAGATCATGTGACCTTGACTCATCTGCCATGTTGAGTACCTACACCTGCCCCCCAATATATTTTATTTAAATCTCAGTTCAGCTACAGTAAATATAAATACAGTGATGACCCAGATTTATATTGGTTAATTATCATTTATGCTTGCTCAAATCTAGCTGATAATTTACCCTGGGGTAAAGTTTCTCAAATACAGTAAATAGCACTGTAATTCTACTAAATCTGAGCCATGAGATTTTTTGCCCTTTCATCCCTGGGTTTAGGAGCTAGAAATGTTGTTGCATGTTCACAATTAAGTGTGTGGAGAAGTAGAGATGATTTTCAAGATGTTACAACATTACAATGGCTGAGAAATATTCCTATTGCAAACTTTTATTTTTTCCACAATACAACTCCTACAGCTTTTAAGCCATTCCAACTTTATAATATTCACCTTAGTGAAGAGTCGATTAGTTATATAAAGCTTTATTTCGAGTTGTCTGCCATTTCTGTACACCATTTAATAGCGACCATAAGCCAATCAATTTTCAGCCATATGTAGCTTGGACCCTGTTAATTACAGCTTGAGGTTATATTTATTATTAGAATTATTATTTTAGTGAATTAGGTATAGTTTCACTTACTTATAGAATGTCATTATTTCTCCTTTGCTCTGTAGGAGTGTAATTATATTTCCCATACCAATACTGAAATTGAATACAGACTACTTCATATTTTCTAGTTTTTAAAAAATATGACTCATTATTTAGTTTCACAAGGTCAGAAGACCAACAAATCTAAAAATGCATTTAGAGTAATTGGTAATTGGGGACTATCTGTCAATATCTCAGGCAGTTAGGAGCAATATGTATTCAGGCACATGTCCACCATGCTGGTGCACACTCCACCAGTCTTTTACAGTTTTCTCTGTGGCCAATGACAGAACAGTGGTCTAGTCTTCCATGCTCTGCCACTCTAGGATCATTTCAGTGTCAGGCAGGTGTACAGGCCAGAGTCATGTGGACCTGATGATGAGATAGTAAGCGCAACGATGAATCATTTTGAGAGTTCCAGAGCTATTTTATTCAATGATACACTTAAGAATTATGCACACACACAATTCTAAATTTGTCCGTTGTTATTTTATTTTCGTTTTTATCTTCTATTGTATGCATTGTTCCATGTGCACCCCAGGAAGAGTAGATGTTGCCTATAGTGTACCTGCAAATGGGGATCCTAATAAACTAAACACACGCACACATGAACGCTCGCACACACCCAAAGCAAAGCATTGCAAATGCAGTCAGCTCACACAAACTAAGAAACATAATAATCTTAAAATCCATTTAGCGGGTGCCTTGAAATAAATCTCACTCTTAGTGAGACCAGGACACTCAAGTTGAGACATGGCTGCCTGTAGATGGGTGGTTGGGTATAATAATGAGTTTCTCTCACTCTCACCTTTTCTCATTCTCTCTTTTTTTTCTTTTACTTTGCTGGTGAAATATGGTCCAAGTGAAATCCTCCCTGTGGTGAAACATATGGGCCTTGTGTGAAATTTGGCAGGACAGCAGGCGATAATGGGGCATTGTCAGGTGCTATAAACCCAGTATTCCTGTATTCCGGTATTTTTTTGGTTGGGGGAGGGGAAGGGGGTTGGATGCAATAACAGCAGAATGGCAAGATGGCTCAGGAAGATTTCAGATCCAATATATTTCCGTTGTATCTGTTTGGGTCCAGTAGCTTCTCTCAATTTGTTTCATCGCCAAATTAGAGGGCCTTGGGGGATAGTCTGAGAATTTTCAGAATCCCATTCAACTGTGCCCTCAAATTATGTGGGAGGTTATCAGTATTGCTGTAGGTGAGGTGGATAATGAGGCTTAACTCATTTTCATTTACAGTAGATGCAAGCACTGCAGCTAGATTTAAACTGATGAGTGAGTGAGCATGTGAATGAGCAGGGCTTAGTGATATTAAGTGAAGTTTGGTAATGTGAGTTTTTGTACCCTAAATATTCAGCATTTATAAATACAGTTCATAATTATTTTGTTAGAGTTCATCATGCTCTGTCCGTGCAGTAGTTCATGGCTTAATTTTTTTTTTAACCAAGACATTAATAATCTTAGTTAATAGATACTTATTGTAAAGTGCTACCAAAATGAATAAAGAAGAAATACAAAAGAGGAGAAATATGTGAAGGGACAGAAGGAAAAGCATTGAAATGGTGATGGTCGATGAGATACTTATAATCTGTAATCTGTGTTATTATGCTATGTGTCTTACAACTGACATCGTTGGAATCACAAATGTTTGTTGTGCCCCGGGGGGTCCATGTGACGGCACCCCCCTACACCAGCTCCTCAGCCCAATTGAGCACCCCTGCTGGGCTGGACCTGTTTATCTCTTCTGAAGCTGCTATGATTAATGAGGCCCTGAACACATCCTCTTTCCCCTGGACCTGGGGAGCGCTGCAGCTGAATAAACAGCGGCCATTATTCCTGCCCGCCCAGCCCGGGAGCAGAGCCACAGGTAGCCGAAAAAACAACCCTCCGCCATGCACTCCCAGGCCAAGCCAGAGCTCACGTCTAGCTTAAAAGCTGTAAGTTGTACTGTGGAAAGAAAATAATAAGTTTGCAATAGGAAAATTTCTCAATCATTGCAATGTTGTAACATCTTGAAAATCAGAACAGTCATTGGCCCTGCCCACAGAGAGACACACTCCCACCTCCCTATTTCTCCACAGGGTTCCATTACTGTAAAGGAAAGAGAGAATTATCACTGTCTTGCAAAAGTGGCACAGAATTTTTATATCCACCCCTTATATTGCATTGGTCATTCCCATGTATTCATACAGGTTCACCAAATTAGAATGTCTTCATCCTTGTCTTGTATTCTGTCATATTAGACCCATTTCACTCAGACTTACTACTGCATTTGGTCTCCTAGTTCAGTGAGAATTGTGTCACCTGAGGTGACATGTTGGTGTTAATGGTGTTTGGGGGAACAGGGGAGACAAATGGATCATTTATATGTTTTCCGGTTAAGGGATAGGTTGCCTTGACCAAAGAAGAGTTTGGTCAATTATATTCCATTTTAAAGGGAGATTTTTCTAAATTGTCTCTGGCCATGTTGTCTCCGAGATGGCCCTGTGGCTGACCAATAGTTTTAGTGATTTATTACTTTATTTGGTCACAATATTATTTTTATAAATGTGGTAGAAACTGTTTCTACCTTGTTTAATTCCAACCAAATATAATTTACCTGGATGCATGCATTGGTTTGTGCCTCTGAAAACATGAATTGCCAGTCCTCTTTAGGAGAGTGTTTGCTTAATGCAAGTCCCAGGGGGCAGAGCATATTTTTTTAAGGACACAGGTGCCAAAAGTTTGTTTCTTGCTCAGTGGCAGAGTGTCAAGAGTTGAGGTCCACCTTTCTACAGATGGGCTGCTCTAGATTTTACTGTCTGGAACTAATCTGTATGTCTGTGTGTCTGTGCGTGCTGCTCCTCTCTCATTCTCAGGTAATGTGACTCCAGGAGGGGCCGTATCTGTTTGTGAAGCCATTTGCTCATGCCTGATTCTCCACAGCTGTTTTTTTCTTACTGGTTATTGGCAGAAATCATTGAGCAGGACAGCTTCAACGTTACAGCACATCACCATTGGCTGTCCTCACTAGGGATTGATGAGCTGTGGTTTATTTAGCTGAATAATGTTTTCCTGGTTGTGATATCCTCAGGGAAGATGGCAGTTTTTTGGGCTTTGTAGTTTTCATTTCTAGACCAGTACTCGTATTCAATTACAGGTACTCTGGTTATCATTTAGAATGATTTAGAGCAGCAAAGACTTGATGCCATTGCACAGTCTGCAACTGCAAATCTGCCTGCCAAATTCCCTGCTTTAAGATTCCCCAACCAAGGGGGTTGGGTAATGTTTGGAGAAGACAGGCTCAGAGATGTCAATAGGGCCAGACATTCTTGCGATACTCCTTAAAGTGGTGAAAGGCGAATGTTCACCTAGCTTGCATTCCGCCGTGCGGTTGGGGAGGGGGTGGGACTGGGAAGTAGGTGTGCGGGATGCCCCAGACTAAACTGCCTTGGTGGTGGGTGAGGTAGGATGCGAGCACTGATGCAAGGAGGGGGGTGACTCCTTCAGAGCTTCCCATAGTACCCCGTCCTGCTCTGGAGGTGTGTGGTGAGGAATGGGGAGTGGGCAGAAGCTGGGTGATTATTGGAGACAGGGAGACAAGCCGCCGGCCCGTGGGACTGAACGATGCGTGTGGTGAGGCCTGCCACTGGAGCTGAACGTGGCGTCTGGCTCCATCCCGCCCCCATGCCCTCATCAATATCTTCACTTTACGTCTGGTGACCTGAATAGGAATCACTGGCAGCGAATTAGGACTGGAAAACATCAGCATTGTTCTGTCAACAGTTACATTTAGTGATGTAGTGTTGCAGCGACCGCAAGCTTCTTGGTTTGAAATCCTATAAGATAGGCAGTAATGTATTCCTTGGCAAGATTTTTCAAAATGCATCGTTTTTTGCCTCCGAATATATGCATACGCAGTGTTTGAGTTGGAATAGCGCTGTGTGAAGGTTCCCCCGACAGCTTGTTTATGCTCAAGTCTCACCGGTTGTGTGTGTGTGGCAGCAGGCGCACATGGTCATTGGCGCATGTCCCATTGTCTATGTCTGAGCATCTGCCCATGTACATGCCTATTTGGGCATGGGGTCAGGTGTGCCCAATGTGCCCGCGCTGCCCTGTGGATGCCTGTGTCAAGGCACTCTGGTAATCGGCGGAAAACAGTGCTGACGCTCTTCCTCCTCCACAGCGGCACTCTAGCCGGAGCCAGCATGGAGAACACAAACAGAGGTGCAGCACGAAAATCACAAATCCTCACTTCCTCTGAAACTTCCAGCCCACTTTTTTCCTGTCCAAATTCCACAGCCATTAAACTTTCCTGGCAACTGTTCAGAAAACAACAGAGCCACCTCACCCAGCACCCCCCCACCGCCCTCCCCTCTCCACTTCCCCTCCCTGGATATCAGGGGTCTGTGGCCAGACTTTTTAAAAAAGGATCTGACTTCATACTTGTTTTTTTTTCTTTCATGGATCAGGTTCCCTCAAAAATGTCTACTGGTTTTCACAAAGGGTCAAAATGAAGTGTGGGTGAAAGTAGGGGCTCTCTTCTCTTCCTTTTAGTCTCAAATAAGTCTGCCTTACTTTGGCCCCTCTGCATGTAAGGATGAAAATAAAATCATGAACAAATAAGCACAGGCCAAATATTAAAGTACATGTATGATTTCAAGGCAATTTTAAGAACAATTTTAAGAACACTCTAATAACCTGCTGACAGGCATTGTGATCGGTCCAATTGATTTCATGACAGCAAGTTTCTTAGAAATTATATTGTTATTCTTTGTTGAAATATGTGAACACTACACAAAGAGGAATACACAGTGAACGCACAGATAATTTCATTAAGAGCTTCTAAAGCATTGGACTGTTTTCCATTTACAGTATATTTTATAAGAAATTCATACAGTTCATACAGCAAATACCGATTGCTTCTAATAAGGTTTTTAAAGTGGCAATATGTAAGATTGTCGTTTTTGGTTATTCTAGTGGCATCTGGCATTGGTAGGTAGTAATCCCATGTAGCCACAGTCTTTCAAATATCAAGTGTTGCCTGCATTGAAATTCAACATCAATGGCACATGAATTGAACAAAGTACCAAGAAATCTTGGCAGAAAATGTAGTTGCCTCTGCTTGGTCATAGGTAGATTGTCCAGCAGGCCAATGACTGCAAACATACATCAAATTCCTCACAGAAATGGTCAAGTAAAAACAACAACCATCTTCTGCAAAGGCAGTCTAAGTCTCCAGACTGAAATCCCATGAAAAACCTGTGGTCTGAATTGAAAAGGTGGGTATCCCAAGGATATCAATGATTCTGAAAAGTTCTGCATGGAGGATACTCTTGAATAATATGTGAAGATCTACAATTTAACCATCTGAATTGTTTGATTACAAATCTGAAATTGTGGAGTACAGAGCCAAAGAGTCAAGAAAATAATGTTGTTGTCCCAAGACTTAGGGAGCTCTCTGTACAACACACACTCATAAAACACCACAGATTGTAATGAAAGACCATTTTAAGACCTTTACAGTCAATGAACAGAACTTGAAACTGGCTGTTTTTTCTATGCCATCAGCTAAAGTATGCATCCTGAGGTTAATCATTGTGGTATCTCTTTCAAAATTCCCATGAAATGACCAATAGGTGAACACAAACTTAACATTTGTGTATAAATTATGCCGGTGGGAGGTTGTCTTTCCTATATAGATTGTGAGCTCTGAGAACACCTAGGCTCTGTAGAGTCTGAGAAATTAGACACTGAGGAAGAATGATAGTATTCTATGTGACATAAACAACATAGGTAGCTGCTTTACACATTGGAATAAATATGTATCATAGTACAGTTTTCCAGTAAGGCTAATAAGTGCAATGCACAAAAATTGCTGTTACCCAGTTTGCTAGTTTGGGATCCACTCTGGATTTTCGATTTTCAATCAGTTAGCTATGATGATGTTATGGATAAGTGTAGGCACCTTTTCATTCTCTGTACCTGAGGTCAGGCAAGCTGTTGACAACATAAAAACCCATTAACCTGCTGTGAGGAGAAGAAGAAACCAACATTTCTTTGAAAAATATTGATTAAGAAGGGATATACACTCACCAGGCACTTTATTAGGTATTTATTAGGCTTCTTTTTTAGACTCTTTTTTTTTTCTACTGCTGAAGCTTATCCACTTAGAGTTACGATGCGTTGTGTGTTCAGAGATGCTCTTCTGCATACCACTGTTGTAATGTGTTATTTGCGTTACTGTCACCTTCCTGTCAGCTTTGACCAGCCTGGCCATTCTCCTCTGATGTCTCTCATTAGCAAAGCGTTTCTGTCAGTAACTGCTGCTCACTGGATTTTTCATTTGTTTTTTTTGCACCATGCTTTGCAAACTCTAAGAGACTAGTGTGTGTGAAAATCCCAGGTGATAAGCAGTTTCTGAGATACTCAAACCACCCTGTCTGCCACCAACAATCATTCCATGGTTGATGTGAACATTAACTGAAGCTCCTGACCTGTATCTACTGTATCTGCACTGCTGCCACGCAATTGGCTAAATGGATAATCGCAGGAATAAGTAGGTGTAATAAAGTAAGAATGTAAAGTCTGTATTCAAATAATTTTCCAGTAAGTGATTGGAAAAAAGCTTTGGTGTAAAAATGCAGAAATATTACAATTTTATTCATTTTATTGAATACTTCCTTTAAGACGTGCTCGTATGGTTATGACAAATCAAGTAAAATAAATTGAAACTGTTACTGTTACTCTTACACACATCTCAGAGATCACGCCTTGTCAACAGTCACATGTGAGGCTGGAATGGTGAGGATTCCATTGTCACTAGAAATCCCTCCCCACTACATTTGGTGATGCATAAGGCGCCTTTCACCAAAGCTTGATTTGCCAAAAAAAAAAAAGACAGACCCAAAAACACAGCTCAGCCATTGTATAAAGACGGTCTTCTCCTCTGTCACTCACCCTATCTTTTTAACTATATAAATTCTTGTGGGTTTTACAGGCCAAGCCAGCTGCTCAAACCTGTAAAAACGGAAGGAAAGGGAGGGTGTTGGAAAAGCGGTCTCCTTGTGGGACAGAGGCTGTCCTTTATGGCTAAATGAAAACAATCTGGAGCTGCTTGAGAGTGGAATTGTGTGTGTGTGTGTGTGTGAGAGAGAGAGAGAGAGAGAGAGAGTTAACAAACTGTGCTTAATTTACTTGTGAAAAAACTCCCATCATAACAGGAAGAATAAAGGCCCTGACACCTGTGCTGGGAGCCCAGTGAGTTCAGGGTCTGGACCCGGAGCGCACTGCTGTGATGGGCCACCATGTGATAACTCAGCTGCCCAGACTGAAAGCCGATAGGCGGTCGGGGATTCATTTACAGCCCAAATGCTTGGCTCCTGGGTGTGAGTGAGCAGCGAGCCAGCAGTTAAGAGCTCGGACTCCCCATCAGACAGAGGCAAATTTTACCTTCGTCACTGTATGGGTAAATTTCCTGTCTTCAGCGGAGGATGTGAAAGCCTGGGGCCTGGAGCAATGACAGGCCGAGTGACAGTGGGAGGTGTTTGAAAATGCAGTGGGATGGCAATGGGGGTGAAATGAGCATGATGCATTGAATCTTCTTGGGGATTTAGAGAATGTTGCAAGTCGGAGTAGGTATTCTGTTGTGTGCTAGGTACCCCATTTCAGAATAGGTATAATGGGACGCAAGTCTGTTGAGAATGCAAAGCATGTCAGGCAATTTTATGAGTAGCTCCAACCTACCACTGGTGTCCCTGAATGCCCCTGTGTTCAATGAATAATTTTATCTTGGGTTCAGGTTAAGAGACCTCTAATGCTGTGATTGAATATGCCCTAAATCCTATTATGATGTGGCCACGGCTGACGTGCATTATGGCATGCTGCCTCCAAGTACCAAAATAACAGTAATCAGCACCACGCTACTGAAACTTTCCTGCATCTAAGGGAGACTGTTAGATTGAGAAGTTTATTCTCTATCAGAACAGCTTGCACTACATGTAAGGCTGTGAGCCTTTTTACTGAAAGTGTCAACTTTCTGATACACTCTAAATAATGTTGCCTCTATAACAGTGCTCAAGCATCCACTGCTGCCGACAACTTCCCAGAGTACGCTCCCCACATAAAATGGCTGGGGATGAGTAACATATAAACCAGCAAATGAGGAGGCCTTGTATATACAATAGCAGGATTAACAATGGTCCATGTGTATTGTTGGCTTTTGGCATTCACGCGACCCTGGGTGATGAATGTCTTTCCTCGCCCTGTTTGACTGTTGCACACCATTCAGTGGCCCCAACCAGTGTATGTTTCATGACCTGCCCTGACCTACAAACCTGCTCATTTCCTCCAGTGGACCTGGGCTTGTTATAAAATGTTTTTTATATTCCCTGTTGTTTTCTTATTATTTATTTCAGCGCTGCTCATGGGAAAAAAAAGAACAGAAAGCTCATGTATCTTCTGTCAAACAATCTGGGGGGAGAAGAGGTAAAAGGCTGGCTAACTGTTGTTACAAGAAGTCACATCAAGGGAGTCTCCCAATGGGACTTGGCTGGAGCATAATTAGTAGGGGTCAGTCGTATACTAGTATCCGGTACAATTGATTACATTTTTTCAGGGCACAAGTGTTGTACAAGCAATTGCATCATTGCATGTGTAAGACAGGTTTAAGTATCTAGTCTTGATTGTAGGTTTTTCAATTGCCTTTAGAGTTGTTTGTCAACATGAGGTGTTGTGCCAATGAAACCATTTACCATTTGGAAGTCTTTGCTTTACAATGCACTATGTAAAATGTTTCAGAGGTAATCATACAAAACATTGAGACTGTTCAAACAGCTACTGGGTGAAGTTCTGCCCACTTCCAGGTGAAACCACGCCTACTTCCAAGCACGGATATTCATTCATTCATTCATTCATTATCCTAACCCGCTTATCCTGAACAGGGTCGCAGGGGGGCTGGAGCCTATCCCAGCATACATTGGGCGAAAGGCAGGAATGCACCCTGGACAGGTCGCCAGTCCATCGCAGGGCACACACACCATTCACTCACACACTCATACCTACGGGCAATTTAGACTCTCCAACAAGCAAGGATATGGATACAGATACAGATATTATAGTTGGTTGAACAGATACAGATAATTGCTCACCCCCTTCACTTGCTGATATCAAAGTAGTTTATTTTACCTAAAACCACATAGCAGATTGGGGTGTGGCTCAAACAAAACTTTTTAGTCAGGGTAACGTCGCATGGCTCTTTTTTGCACAAAATGCCGTGGAGTGTTTTTTTTTTTTTTTTTTAACAATAGGACTAATTTTATCTACAAAATGAAGCTTTAAAAAAAAAAAAAAAAGTGATTTAGGGTTCATTACCCCTTTAAACCTGAACTGAATTGGCCTGTAAAATTGAGAAAAAAATTCAAGGCGTACCAAGAATTACGAATAAGAAGCTGCAAATACGAAATGTCAGCCTCGTTTTGCCATCCTGCAGTTTCCCACCCCTGAGGGTGCAGTAATAACAACATGGCCACCATGTGATTATGATAAGTTTAACTATTGCAAGATGTGAAAACCAGTGCCACCACAAGGTTCTGTTTCACCACTGCAGAGAGTGTGAGCTTTTTATTATGATTAGCAGTTCCCAAAATAATACTACTGATGTTATTGCTGCTCTTGTTGTTATTAATGAGTTCCCTCAACAGATCTTTGTGCGCTAGGTTATTCTACCCAGTTATTCTAGACAAAGTCTTGGGAAGTTCCTGTTTCTCCTAGATACCCACTGTATGTATGTATGACCCCAGAGGATAAAAGGATACTCACAGACATAACAGTAGAAGATGGTAATACAATTAGAATAGAGCCTGACAGATTCCTTGCATATGTTTTAGAATGTACCACCACTAATAATGAGACTTTCAGTCTGTGGATAACAGGCTCTTGGCCTTAGAGGAGGACACGGCACTGCAGTCTGTACATTGGGTCATTGTTGTACTTATCATGATCATAATGCCATATGTCTACGATACAGTCAAAGCATTTTTATCGAGAGATACATATTGTGATAATGGAAGTGCAAAACGGGGAAAGGAAACAACTAAATGTTACGGAATATTTTTTTTAAAGCATTTGTCCCAATAATTACATCTATTTTTAAAATCTTCTAAACAATGATCCCAGTGACCATAATGGGTCTCTTTTAAATAGTTTGATGAACCAGTGGATTTCAAAGAATAAAATAGCATTGAGTGGATTGAACATTTTATACTACCATGCACCCCTCAAATATTCCATTATATAATATGTCAAATGGGTTACACCGTACCTGTGAGACAAGTGAGAATGGAGGTGAAAGGGGGCAAAACTGGGGAATTACTGACATTAGAGTATTAATCCCATGGATTAGAGGGAATCCCTCCCAGACCAAACGCCTTGTTTTGCAAGGTTTGCCTCGCATAAAACCTCTGAAAACAGGTGTTGATACGAGCTGGAATTTTGATTCCAGAGGTGGGTGTCTGTAGTGTGACATCACCGGCCCTGTCCCGTCGAGGGAACCCACATTCACAGGCCCTCCATTGTTCGCGTGGAAGGAAGTACATGTGTTTGAAATCATCCTCCCACACGCTGCGTAGGGAGATTTTGAGTGAAACCCTAAACTTGGCCCTTGTCTGGGAGGACACTTCTGATGAAAGACAGTGCAAGATGTAAAATAATAAAGCAAAGACTGTAGAAATCCTGGCCTGTCACGCTACAGCTTGGGCCCTGGCTTGCTTGCGTCTTAGGAACTGAGTGCTGGTTAGACTGTGGGGGATGGGAGGGGCCATATCGTATGATGATATTTTCAGTACCTGCATTTGAGTGCCTGTATTTGAATATGACAAAAATAAATTCACGCTCATGTAACATGGTTAGCTCAGCTAGTTTGCTAGTAAGCACGGATCGTGCAGTGAAAGCGAAGGCTGGTAGCAGGTTACCGTGACAACACTCCTCGATGACGTAACCCTCAAATTCAAAAGAACGTTGTTGCCCTTGGCTAGGGGCGAGTTCGTCTTTAGCTGACTGGTAACGCGTTCGTTCAACAAATAATTTGGTACAAGTGAGAGGCCGGGGTTCAAATCCCACCTTGGACTCAGGCATTTCTTCACCTGTTACATTGGTGCCGTGACCCGGATCTGGGTGGGAGTAAAAAAAAAAAAAAAAAAAATGGTTGCTGCGGAGTTTCACATGGAGAAGGGGAAGTCAAAAGGGGGGTGAGTGTAACATGGTTAGCTCAGCTAGTTCGCTAGTAAGCACGGATCGTGCAGTGAAAGCGAAGGCTGGTAGCAGGTTACCGTGACAACACTCCTCGATGACGTAACCCTCAAATTCAAAAGAACGTTGTTGCCCTTGGCTAGAGGCGAGTTTGTCTTTAGCTGACTGGTAACGCGCTCGTTCAACAAATAATTTGGACAAGTGAGAGGCCGGGGTTCAAATCCCACCTCGGACTCAGGCAATTTCTTCACCTGTTACACTCAGTCCAAAGGCTAGAACAAATATTATGAACAATAAAATTATGTATGACAATAATTGGCCTGAATTCAGTAGTTTTGTGATTCAGTGATGCATCAGCTCTCAAGAAAAAGGTTTGAGACTCTTTGGAGATACTGCATCAGAATGACAGAGGGAAGAATACAGTATCATCCAGTGATCCACTATTCAAGATATTTTAAACCACTTTGTGACCTGGGGCTCATTTCACGAAATTTAAATGGAAAATTTCATCTTCCAATTAGATTGAATTAGAATTACAGGCCTACGAAAAAAAAAAAAAGGTTTTAATTTGAACTATTACGTCTCCCTAGCACACATAATAGCCTACACGTTAGCCATTTTCCTATTTGCAACATTCAAATGAAACCTACCCACCATCTCGAAGCCATCCATCAGTAATGTCACCTGTGACGATGCAGTGACACAAATCACAGTTACACCAAATGTACTGTGCTCCCACAGATTAACCACAGTAGAGTAGCCTAATTTGTAACTGCCATACAAAGTGTTTACAGATTAGAAGCCTACGCATTTCTACACAAATGTGTTCATTCTCAGTCGGTGCCTTGATGATGGGAATTTGTAAACTATCAATGGCACCACTTTTGGGAGACTAGGTAGTACATAGAAGTTTCAGTTCATGCATGTGTTGAGACTTGGGAAACTGAATGAAATCAGTATTTACAATACGTTGTTGCTGTAACTGGATGGAAAGTTTTCTTATTCCATTGCTCTGTCTGATAAGCCCAGAAAGCTGACGGTGATACGGAGCTGTCACTGCTTTTTCTGAACGAAATCCCAGAAGTAAAGGCTTGAGTGCACTTTCTTTTTTATTTTCCTGAAGTAAATAATTTATTTTTTAAATTGAAGTGTATAAGTATGCAGTCATTAGAATAAATGGCATCAGCTACACGTACAAATTATTAAATACTTGACTGTAGGTAGCCAAAACTTAAAATGGGCTGAATTAGTTTTGTGAATTAGCCTACTTTAAAAATAACCTTGACATAGGCATGTACTTAAAAAATGTTTACGTACCCAACACTTGAAATGAGATAAGGTCATGCTCCTGTTAGTTACTGGCCAACGATTTCTGTCAAGAAGGTTACAATTCAATTAATTATTTAATTAACTCCATGAGTATCTAAAGGGTGAGAGTGATCGTGGAAGATTCTTTATGAGAGAGGTCTGTAGCATGTTGCAGTTTTATTTGCGAGGGATACATTTTCGTGGAACACGTTTTTGATAAGATATTGCAATCGGCGAGTGAGCCCCTGGCTATTACTCAGTAGTGCATGAAATTCCATCTATTTTATATTAGGACAATGAGACTATTTGGTGTGTAACAAAAAAAGACCATCACATAGAGCAGAAACTGCACAACTGGGCCAAAGCTGTGTGGTTTTACAAGCTGTGGACCTTATGGATCCCTCTACTTCCTGGATGCGCTCTTGCATGAAATCTGCTTCCATTTCCCCAACTGTTCCCATGGCTAGCCTCTGTGATGAGATGCCATGAGTATCGACCCATAACTGGAAATCCTCCAGCATCACTGACACAGACTACAAACCTTCTGCCCCACACCCCAACCCTCCTATTCCAGTGTCTGATTCCATTACTGGATCCAGGTTTTTTTAAGAGGGAGGTACTCTTAATAGCCCACCCAACATTTGCATGCACCAAACCCAACCATGCACCCAACAGGGGAAAGATCATTAAAGGAGTATTGTACCCAGGCTTTCACATTTTCTATGAAAGAAAATCTTTGTAATTTACAAAAGGCATCTGAAATAATTTGTGTTGATACTATGTAAAGATGCTTCCATGAGCACTAGGTGCAAGCTGTGTGCTCATGCCATTAGCTTGTCCACTTTACCCTCTCATGACTTGCCTACTCAGTCAAGCTGGCTGGGACTTTACTTATTACCACAGTTCTGTGCTTATTGTACTCATACTACATACTAATACTTCATATGAAGGTGAGCTCAGCCAAAATCATACTTAATCAAGACTTAAGTCTAAAAAATAATTATAATAAAACTGACACGCATGCAGATGACTTCAATTAACTAAACATGTGCAAAATGAGGGGAAATAATAATCTAATTGTCACACACTGTGACACACCCCTGGGCGGACAGAAGACATAGATACAGGGAGGTAGCGAGAATGTTGGTTTTCACCGCCATTTATTATATGTCACAGGAGCGGAGAAGGGAGAGAGAATGAAAGCAAATTTCTAAATAAACAAAAAGGTCTTCACCGTCACCCTCACAGGGTTGGGCTCAAAACAAAAAACTAAAGCAAACAAAACTAAACTGTAGTTTTCACTTTGTAGCTGTCGCTCGTCAACTCTGTCGCTTTCAGCCCCATCTCTCGCACCACAGCTCTCTTGTCCGTGGTTCGTCAGTCTCCGACGCCTACTGCGGGAAACAGCACACATTTCAGCCTGGACATGGTCATGAAGTCCAGGCGTGATCCTCGGATTGCCCTGCCACACTAATTAAGACAAACAAATAACTCTAACGAGACAGGGATACATGAGGGAAGACAGAGACTGGAAGGATTCTGTTGTACCCTTACACATCCAGTTGTTCCCTTACACATCCAGTTGTTCCCTTACACATCCAAGTTTATTCTGTTTCCAATCCCATCTTGCGAGCAGCAACTGTATGAGAATGTTTCACAGCCACTCATTTGTAGCCAGTCATAAAAATAAATGCAAAAATATGCCAATCATTCATACAAACTTTTAATTCCAACAAAATTAAATATCATCTAATATGACACAAGTATTCAATGAAAAGCAAATGTAATAGTTTTGATCCATGTTGAAACCAAAGGCACTAAGCAGTAGGCTGTGGTTCCACAAGTCACGGATTTAAAGTTTAAATCCGTTTAACCCTCAGGTTACACTCTCCCCATCCCACAGATGTAAATTCAAGTCTTTCAAGAGGCATTAGATGAAACCTATTAAATTAAATTTAAAGTTATTTTAACATGATAAGCAGTAGCCACAATAAATAAAATAGTGGGAATCCATCTCCTTTTATTTATTTATTTATTTTATACATTTTAATGGCATGAAATATTATCTGCTAGTCCTAATGTTTTCACAATGGCTGTGGTCTATTAGATAAAACATTCCTGTAGAACTTAGGCCTTGGGCAGCAGTGTGGTGGTTCTGCCAGTACACAGTCATTTCCACTATAAAAACTTCCCTTCCTTTTGACCTAATCCACATGCTAAATAGGATCCTATTTATCACAGAAGTTGATTAAACATGGTTGCTACCCTCAGAGTTTCTCATATCATGGCTCTGGTGCAAAACATTTTTGAATCCATCTTGTAAATCTTGTCTACAGTGGTGATTCAGGGCCCTATTTTGGAATGGGCAGCTTCCTCACTCAATCTTCATTTCATTGCTGGAGTTGTCTCCCTTCTTTGTTAATAGAATGTGCATTGGTTATTTAGAATTTCTCTGGAGGAATTATCGTTGTTGTCCGTTTCGCTGTTGCATACTTCTACAAAAGTACTTGCACACAGGAATGCTATTAGCTACGTTTTGTATTGGTGCTCTAGAACACTATGAGCTCACGCAACAGCTTCTCTGACCAGTAACTGCAATGCAGTTGCTAAGTATAGACATTCTCACCATCCGTTCCCAATCAACTACAGTATAACAAAATACAGTATTTTACACCTCATAAGACCCGTATTATAATTTAGTTGTTATAATGGGTATGTTTAGTAATGTTTAGTAAATGTGTCCTTTTTAAGTCTCCAAATGTCCTTTTTGGAAAACTGCCTAGACATAAAATATTAATAAAATATTGCAGTACTTTGGTGATATTGTCATCAAATTTGAAACAGAATTTGTGAATTGTTGTGGATGACCAATGTATTTCTAATCGCATCAGCCACAGCCACAGCCACAATAATCTGTATCCATTCAAAAACAGAAATCTTTTGAGTGAGAATAAAAGCTTCCCCTTTCACTGTGTTTAATCTTCTGTACCTTTTCTTTAGTAATATGTAGATTCTGAATTTTTTTTTTTTTTTTAATGGGCGGCTTGTAGTGTAGTGGTTAAGGTACATGACTGGGACACGCAAGGTTGGTGGTTCGATACCCAGTGTAGCCACAATAAGATCCGCACAGCCATTGGGCCCTTCTGCAAGGCCCAAGGACTGTCTCCTGCTTAGTCTAATCAACTCTGCTCTGGATAAGATGGTCTGCCAAATGCCATTAATGTAAAAAAACTAAAAACAAAGCCCAAACGGTCACATTTCACAAGAGACAAGGATTATGCCTGTAGTCAGAAGGGTTCAAGAATAGTACCCATTTTATTTCGGGTATGTCATTTTCAAGCTTGTATTAAGAAAAGAGTCCATACTTAAGGGATTAAAGAACATCTTCCTTTTTATGAGAAAAAGCATCTGAAGATTATTGTAAAAATATTATTTTTCATAGCAAAAGTACAATCTGGCAAAGTAAGTATAAAGGGAGTTAATCTAAGAAAGTCACATAACATACAGTACAGTCCGTATGTACAGTGGGCTCCAGAATTATTGGCACCCCTGACTAGCAATACACAAAAAATACTTATAATAATATAATACTTATAAATGAACAATATTATTACATCATTGGCATTTGGCAGATGCTCTTTTTCAGAGTGTCTGACTTGGGCCTTGTAGATTAATCTGACAATGGATTATATCTATAAAACAGTTTTCATAGAACACAATGCAAAATAATGACACACTTATCTAGAACAAAAAACCCCCCAAAAAACAGCTTGTATAGCAATAAAACCATCCTAACTCTAGTAATAGAGACACACAATTGTGAGAACTAACAAATAACAGCTAACAGTCAATTACAGATTACAGCGGAGTTCCACCACCGTGAAGCCAGAACAGACAGTAGTCATGACGGAGAGATGAAAGCGCGGAGAGTGGGAGGCGCCAGGCGTCCTGCGGTGGCTGAACGAAGAGGTCTGGCAGGTGTGTAGGGTCTGATGATCTGTTGGATGTAAGCTGGGGCTGACCCCTTAACTGTCTGGAAAGCTAGCACCAATGTTCTGAATTTGAAGCAAGCTTCAACCCAATAGGACCAAAATTGAATGTTACACATTTTGGCCCTGTCATTTTTTATTGTGGAGTAATGAACACTGACCTTAGCTGAGTCTAGAAAGACCTGCAGTTCTTTGGGTGTTCTTCTGAGATCTTTTGTGAGTGCCTGGATGAATAGTTACTGTTCCCTTGGAGACATTTTTGCAGGTTAGCCACTCCTGGGAATATTTACCACTGTTCCAAGTGTTCTCCATTTGGAGTTATTGCCCCACTACATTGCCCCACTGCAGATTTGGGTCCAATGCCCCAGCCAGAACTGTGCAATGCTGTCACCAGCATGTGATTTGTATCCCCACATGACATTTACAAGGGAAAGAGAACAAACAAGGCCCTTGCTTCGGTGACCCTGCTTGGCCCTTATGGGAAAATGTTGCATGGTAAGAAAACCAACTGGTTTCCTTTCTCCTAGAATGTACTGAGAATTGTGGCCTGCAGATTTAAGTCAGGAGAGATATTGTCTAGAGGGCCTTGACTAATCCTGGCATCCATTTGGCTAAACAAACCATCAAAAGGAACCGTGGAGGAAAGCTAGATAATTTAAGGTTGTGCTGCATGACTCTACCTGATGCAGATGGAGTTCTGCAAGGAGGAGATGGAAGATTTATCTGACCCAAAGGGTCCACAAATCATGGTGGTTGCAGTACAGGGCTGTTGTGGGATGGATGGTGGACAATAATTGTCCTACATGCAGGCTTTTTCCAATAGTTATTTGTATCCTCTTCATCCCCAACTAAAATGCTGACACGCACACCCACGTGCCTGCACACACACACACACACACACACACACACATACACACACGCACACACACACAAACATGCTTGCAAATGTGCGCACACACACAGACACACACAGTTTTTTCATTTCCCTTCTTCCCCCTGATTGCTGTCTTGGGAGGATGTGTGGAAGACACTGCAGATTTTCTCTTTTTTTCTGCCTTCTCCAACAGGTTTGTCCTTGTCTGCAGGGAGGTCATTGAAAAGCAGACAGGGGCAAAATGGAGGAATATATTTGTGTGGTATAAGTGGCCTAAAATAACAAAAAAGGAGATTTTGGGGCAAATGCTTTCTGGAAACTGTGTGGTAACACTTACAATAAGGTCACATGAATTGGCATTGACTTGATGCAGTTGTTAGCATGAATTAATGATGGACAAATACATGGACAAATACCAATGCACATTCTAAATTAAGCATGAAATTAGCTTTTCATTAGTAAGTTAAATGTAATATGTACATTTTTATACATTATCAAAACATAGGCTAAACTTAGTTAGTTAGTTAATTAGTTAACCAATAACAAACACATTAAGTATTTTTTATTCCAATAGGAATTGGTATTAACTTATGTAGTTGTTAACATGAATTAATGATACAATTACAAAGTGGTAAAAAATACATAAACAAATGTGTTAGTATTAAATAAATCATGTAACTATCACAATGTAGATTAAACATACTATAAGTGAACTATTAACTAATATGTACATAAAAAGGGACTTAATAATAATATTAGATGAACTTTTAATTTGTAAGTAGTTAAATACATTTATTCCAGTCTGTGCCACATTCCAGTTATCAAATGACCACGATTAATAATGAAAACTCAAGACATGAATTAACAAAATGCCATACCGTTTATTATGAAAAGTCAGCACCAAGGTTACTGAACGAGTGAGAGGGAGCTAGCTGCTAGCTCTGCAGTTTGCTCAAGTGAGGCGATACTGAGATGTGCGGAAGGCCTAGCTTTCGGCTCAAGCCAGAGGTTCAGCCAATCTGGTTTTAAATTGTCTTAAAAACAATATTTTCCTAACCTAGCTGCTAACACTAATAATATTTTTAAGTATTGTAATAATCGTGTATGTCCATATGTGGTTATGCACCGTCATATCACTACCCTGCTGATAAAAACATTTCAAGCTAGGCTAGATTTGAAACAGCTAGTAGCTGGTTGACCAGTTCAGACCAGCTCCATAATCAACGTTTTGACCAGCTCAATGTATTCAAACAGCTGGTAGCAGGTCAGAAATTTACTGGTACTAGTTTCAAATGAATTCGCATGTCAATGACTCCTGCTCCGATGTCGGTTCTGAGGTTTCTGGAATAGACTTTATACTTTCTAGAACAGACCCCAAGTGTAGCCTATTTGTTGTGTGCTTGGGCAGTGCTATAAAGCCACAATATTCCAAGTATGAGAAAGAGCAGCCCCAGCGCAATGATTTCCTATCAATCTACCCTTTTTAACTGAAAAAGCTTTAGCTAACCAGGCAATAAGGAATCCAAACTAGATAACTAGGCTATAGAAGATGACACTTATGTTATATGACATGCTTTCTCATAGAAAACCTAAGAAGCGAGCCAGCTAACATTAACAACAGCAAACTCAAATAATTGCATTTCTGTCAACCGAGCTACCTATAGGCTAGCTTACTTGAAAAATGGCCAGCTATTCATAAAAAGAAGCATTGCATAGTGCTTGTGGTGTTAACATGAAAAGGCCACTATTACTGCAATCTCCACTGATGGATAAATTGCTTGATTTCTTCTCCAAGATTTTGAAGTGACTGATGAAACAACCAGTACTGAACTAGTATCACAACTAATACCACTATACATTCTACCATTACAATTAACTATTCTTTCTACTACTTTGCTCTTGAAAACTATTTGTGATGATGAATAACACAGGGCTGCCTTTCTACGGTGCCAATTGTGTTGAAGGGTTAGTGGCACAGTAAGGGTTAAACACAGCAGAGGGTGTGTATGGAATCACACTTCTGTCAGCAGTAACCTCCAAGGGCTTTGTGTGGCAGGCCAAACAGCTCATAGGCCCACCATTGTGTGTCTTGAACTCCAATGCTTTATGTTTTCTTTGGGAAGCAGGAAATTGGATGACTGGCTACCTGCTACAACAACATCCTGTATTTGAGAACTCAGGTTTTCACCCATACCCACCTATTATTTCCTCTTTCCATCGCACTCAAGTGGTCAGACCCCAGACTTCTGGTCTGATCAGCCCCCCGCATGGGCTAGACCAGCCAGACTGCCATTCTGATCTTGATTGATTCAGCCACGTCCAGATGCTTCCGCTAAAATACCTAGCCTCGCTGGCAATGAGAGATAGATAGAGAGAGAGTGCACTTCCACAGAGCTCAGCTGACCTCATCACTCTGCATGTAAGGAGTACTTTAATTTATTCCCTTCTACCAATAACTGCACACATGATGATCAGCTTATTTTGTCACACTTACCTTGTTTTGATTTGCTAGTCTGTAGGAGTAGCAGATAAGATACATCAAATGGAAGACAAGTATCCTCAAACCACACTGCCAAAGTGTGTATTTACTCCCCTGAAGATGCTCCCCCATCTGGGGCCAAGCGAAAGTGTTTTTGCATTGCATCTGCAGAAATTCAGCAATTGGTTTTGATGTTTTTTTCAGGTTTGTGTTACAATAATTACATCCCCATTATACGTCTGGTAGATATTGCAAAACATGACCAGCTATAATAGTTACCAATCATATACACAATACTGAATGTGTCTAATATGGAAGAATGAAAGAAAAACAAAACCCAGTTGATATATGGATTGCGGTCTGTGGTTAAAGTTCTAAATAGTGTTCATTTTTTGCAGTGCTCTTTCACTACAGATGCCAAAACAGTCAGGCCAAAGGCTATATAAATAACATTGCATAAGTAGTGTCTCAACCCTGGCCAAGAAATTGTAGCTTTGTGTCATTTCACCTCATAACTCACAAGGGCTAGCTGGAAGAAATTCTCCTGGCCTTTTTTCTCATTTTTTGTGAAGAGTTATTCAAGCTTTTATTGCAGATTTTAATATGCTACATCTGAATTTATTAACCACTTCAAATGTTCAAACGGAAATGCAACAAAAAATAAACACAAAATAATCAAAAACAGCCTGATGACACCACAGAATAATTAAAGATTGAGGCACTCATGTTTTGGCAGTTTTTGGAATGCTTGTGAAATTGTTCTGGGGTTTTCCACATATCGCATTTGGGATGCAGAAGCCATGATCTCACACCTGAGCTATGGCACAGTTTTTCAACAGGAACTCCAGACAGGGAGAGATCCAGGTTTTCAGTCACAGGGCAAATAGTCCCTGAACATGCTCAGGAGAGTCAATACCGTAGGAAATCGCTTCCATGCAAAAACCAAGAGGTCAAGTTATCTGCATCTAAAATGAGACTGAAGTTCTCCTCTGTTGTCCTATTATCTTCCAATCAGTGTTCCAGGGATTGGAGGTGTAACATTTCAAGTTTATTACAGTCATAAAATGTGGACCATAGCTACATTTTATGGGTTAATGCATACTGGTGCTTGCCCCAGAGTCTAAATGTGAATAAAAGTCTTATGCTGATGGCAGGTATAGAGAACGTTCTGTCCATGTCCTGGTAGCCAAGCATTCATGGATTCAATGTAGAAACTCTGGGTGTCCAACTGTTGTTCTTCTGCCACTTCACTCTGAGCTGGGTGAAGCAGCAGAATCCACCTCATCTGCTTCCAAGTCATGGGGGGAGGCTGGCTGCCCTCCTTTGACTCTTTTCCATTTCATCCGTCGGTTCTGGAACCAAACCTTCACCTACAACACAGACATGATATATGAAGCCAGATATATGAATGCACACATTACTGAAGTGAATATTGTATTGCCTTTTTATCCACAGACAACCTCTGTAACACTTTAGAGAACATTTCCATCAATCTCATTATCAGTGCTTTACTAATAATAATACAATTGTGACTGATGTGCTTGGTGGTATTGAGTCAAGTTGTAAATAGCTGAATAATAATTTTATGAAGACTCGATACTGTTCCCAGTCATGTCCTGTGGGTACAGCCTGCCTCCTTCCTGTGTGGGCTGGGCTCTGGAGAGACTGCTGCGCATCCCTCTTTGCATTCCCCACAGCAACACAGGAACACAGAAAATCTGTTCCCACACTATTTTAAGCACATCGACTTGTCCAATGATGTCAGTAACTTGTGTGAGAGCAGGGACTGCTGGCTGCCAAGTTACGGGCTGTTTCGGAAAAACACAAGACCAGGCTGCAGAGGGGATTCACAAAAAGCCCAGGACAGGGCTGGGATCTGGCTTGCATTTGGAACGGAGGCCTGGGAAATTCATCTTTGCTTGACCCAGGCTACATGTGGTCATTCCAAACTCACAGCTGAGGGTAATTGGGAGGAGTTGGATGTGTGTGTGGGTGAGGGTGGGGGTCGAAGGACAATGTTCCCTACATAAATTATGTCACATAGCAAGGAGTTCTCAACTATTTCAAAAGATCTTGTTGTTTGTTGCCTTGCAATTTGCATGAATGTGGTGAGTGATTTAATCACCCCATTTGGAGGGAATATACTCAAAAGGTACTTTGGTGAGAGACATCTCCAGGTGCATCTACAGGTTACATTTGAGGTTTCCTGTAGTATCCTATGCATGAATAGCGATTTGCAATTGCATAGGAGGGAAGAGGGAGAGAAAAGACTACATCATAGTCCTAAACTGAAGTGTTTGGAAGACCTAAAAGACCAAGCCGTGATAATGATTGAGCCACTGGGGCTGGGGGTTCAGCAATAGCTGAATGAGGTTATGCCTATGACGTGGTGAATTGTTGAAGTACATTGTGCCAGTGAACATCTACTGAAAACATGCTTAAAAACAAGCTGTTACCTGTCTCTCAGTGAGCTCCAGGTTCACTGCGATCTCGTAACGTCGCAGCCGTGTCAGGTAGTTGTGATGGGTGAACTCCGCCTCCAACTCCCGGAGCTGCTCTTTGGTGAAAGCTGTCCGTTCCTTGCGGGCTTTGCAGTTGGAATCAGCCTTGAAGCTGGAGTCCTGAACCTCTGGAAGACCAATGAATGGGAGAAATACAGTGCAGTCCATAAGTATTTGGACAGTGACATATATATTTTTTTGTGACATATGGTTTTGGCTCTCTATTCCAGCAAACAAACAAAATAAAGTGCAGACTATCAGCTGTAATTTGAGGGTTTATTATTTATATATTGGGATATTGAACCATGGGATATTGAACCTGGCCCAGACTGTGATTCTGAGGCGATCAGGGACATTTGCATGCAGCAGTCCTCCCCACCGAGTCCCTCCACCTACTCTTGGAGTGGAGGCCCAATTATTGCCGCTCCCTTATGCGCTGGCCATACTTGGACCTGGCATCGTTGTGTGCAACTACATCAAACTGATACCTGCACCAAAGTCTGATGTCTTAACCGTGTGCCACTACAGCGAGTCCCCCCAATTTTAGGCGAACAAAAGTAATTGGACAATTGGCTGCTAAAATATTTATTGGAATCTGTTATTGCTTCTCAATATGAGGACAAAATAAGTGTCAATGCCAGTAAAGCAGGCTATAATTAGGCTGAAAAATCAGAATAAATCAATCCCAGACATAGCCAAATAATTTAGTGTGAGGCTACACTGAGACCTTCACATCATTTAAATGCTCACTACAGCAAATTACACACAGATGTCTCACACGATGACTTGGGCTACATAATCCATAATGCTACACTGTGAAAATACAATTGATTATCAGAAAGGTATAATTATAATGTTAACATACTGAAGGTTTTCAACCTTTCATCTATGTTTGCAGCAAGCATCCAGCCAGTGATGCCCTTGAGTTTCTCTGAATATTGTCAGCTTTAAAAAAAGTCAGTGAATCACTATGGGTTTGGCCCTACCTGAAGTATGCATCTTGACCTGCACAGACATTGCATTGCGAGCTGGACACACACAGAGTGTGATGGAACAGCAGTTGCAGTGCATGATGAGAGAGGGCCACAGCGGGCTTGACTTAGAAAGGAATGCACCGGAACATTGTTAAATTCACCAACAAAAGAGGATTAGCACAGTTCAGTTGTAGGTACAATTTAAAAAAAATAGCTATTCCTTTGTTTTCTAGCCTCCTGAAGCCTAAATCAAGAACAATTGTCATGGTAGAAATGGAAAAAAGTATATATTTACTTTATAACTGTGTTTGCAAATTCAGCATGATGTAATACCACTCTTTATCTCCAAAATACTGTTCCCCTTTCCTATTTTAAGTCAGTTTAATTATGATACAAAAGTGAGGGAAATTACACATAAATTGCTGGATTTATGAACCAAGTTCATAAATTAGTTAGTCATTCTAACAGTGTGAAACTCCGGATCATTTTGGGAAAATATAGAAGCTGATGTAATCCCTGTCAAATGGTTGTCATTTGACACATTGAGAACATATTTGCCAAATGATGAGAACAAACTGCAATAGGTTTCAATCACAAGACCAGATGTGAACAAAGTGATCCAGATTGCCTGATAACTATAGGAAACCTACTGGCTCACATGAGACTTCAGAAATGGAACTTGCAGCTTTTGCCTTGTGCAGAGAATGTGTCGTTATTATTATAATTACTTATTTGCTTCACCATTCAAAACCACATGAACTTTCAAAGTATACCCATCTGGACTGTTAATGTGGATATGTGAGTAATTTTGGTGTGGACACCTGGCAAGCCAGATTTCAGGCTTGGACTCAGGGCCCCACGGAACAGGTTCCAATAAATAAGTCCCATTAACTTTCTGAGTCACCCCTGCACCCAGTAGGGAGGCACTGAAACAAATAGCATTTGGCAAAAGTTTGGAAAGGGTGGTAAAGTAATTTGTCCAAATTAAAAGTGAGTGGTGCCTGCTGCTAGAGCTCTCCGAAAAAAACATAAAAACACATGCAAACAACCAGCAACACAACAACACAATCCCGATTCAATATAAAACATTTGAGCTATTATTTCACTTTAATACAATGTTGCTCATTGTTTTGTATAATTCTTGAAAGTTTATGAGCGGTGCAATGGTTCTTAAAAAAGTTGCATTAGTATTAAAATTTAAAACTATTTAAATTATTTTAATTTATTTTAGCTCTGGTTTTCTTTTCCTGTACAACGCTATATTCTGTATGTGATTTTGCTCTTAATTATACATACAAAGTATAATTATACTTTTGACACTGAGCTTCAGACTTAAAAAACTGCTCTAATCAGCGTGGTTGTACGGACAAGTGTTTTCAGTAGTCTACAGGTAATTTTACAAGCATTATGCTAAACAACTAAAGCAATGATGATAAAAATAGCCTACTTGTTACTGCACAGATACGTAAATACATGCATACTTTACTTTGCTTACTTTATCTGATACATTCACCAACAAAAAGCTACTAAAGCTTGTCAGTCTGGTGGTACAACTAAAATTTTTGCTTATTTAAATGGTATTTAATTTACCCAAATAACATTATTGCATCTTTCTGTCTACATATGGGAAACATGTTCCTTAAAGAACAAAAAATGTGCACTCTACCTTTATTTCCGAAAGGATATTGTTGGCATATGAAATACAAAGTTCTCCTTTTTAGTGTCTTTAAAATATATTTGAATAAGAGACTTCACTACTCATGAAAGTGGAACATAAAATTGATATTATATAGGAAACAAATCCATGGGAATGGATTTGTATACCAAATTACTAGATGTTCAGGCCTACACAAATGCTTTTAAAAAATAAAGACCACTTCCACACCCACCTGTGGTAATTTTCAGTTATTATTTATAAAGTAGGCTACTTGCCTTACTACTGTACCATATTACTGCTTCCAGGTGTAGTATTGTCCAGTTAAATCACTTGTTAAGGAGCAGTTGATAATCTTGACAACACTTGGAGCTGGTTCTAGCTCTAGGAACAAGACGGCTTTTTTGTATATTATGTCAATTTAACCTCATCTTTGGCTGCTACAAACATTGTGTATTCCACTATGCACTGCACTGCTCAGCTTTCATTGGGACTTGACTTCCAGTTTAATGACAGGATCATGTCAATGGATAAGAATGTGGAAGGGGATTGCTGGAGGGATATTTTACCAGACATGGTCTGGCATGTTTCCACCACATTGTCTGAAGGGTATGTGAAGGAAATTCAAGATAAAAGTAAAATATCATAAAATTGATTTCTTAAATTAACTAACACTCTGTTGCAATGACTGCGGTAAGGAAATGGTGAACATGAACATATAAAAAATATGTTCATTACATTGAAAATTCATGTATTAAACTGCTGGAGAAATGTAATACTATGGAATACTTTTCTGGCAATTAATTTTCAACATTTAAAGACTATTTTAACATTTACATATTCTTATTAATACTCTCAAAGATGCTGCACACAGATAAGCAGTTTGTTCTTATTTAGAGTAGTAGACAGGAAAGATCAACACCTGCAGACCTGCAAATCTAATGCAATTTCAGGATTTCCCCAGGCCGTCACCAAGTGCCTTCCATTTGCCCTACAACCACCCTGGATAAAATTACTTGGGTCACAATACAAAATTGTAAGGTTATTTAAATGGTTATGAATATCATGTTGTTCACTCACATTACCTGGGGTTTAGCAGGGTGGTGAACCAAGTGACAAATTATAACCCAAACCATTTACAGTCAATTTCAGCCTTTGATTTCTGAAGTAGGGAGGACTGAATATTACAATGATGTGACCACAATTTGTCTTCCACCAAAGGACTAATAATTAAAAATATCGATCAACGTTAATTTCCCTGTGAATATGTTTACTATTCTGTAATAGACATATTTTAGAATGGCTTTAATGTCACACTTAGTGTTAATCCCATCCCATTATTTTCCTTTAAACTGCAGGTTGTCTTCTGGTAGTGATTTGACTGTACTGTACTGTAATCTTTACTGGTTTTGACAATACAACAAAGATAATCAAGTATGATACATATTATTGTACAGTAAATTGTACGCTACTTTTATTTCGTTCTTAGTTTGAATTACTGATATAGGATAACTGTCTGACTGTGCTATTTTCACTAATTTTGTGTTAATGAATGTACTGGTTTGTGATTGAAGATGGTCTTTTCACAGTGAGGCACTTCTAATGACCCTTGTATTTCTATTTGCAAATTGTGAATGATGGACCAATTCCATCCACTGACCATACGCAACATTTTGAACTCACAGTCCAGCTGTTAGAAACAAAGATTCAAACAAACCTCCATATTATTGCGGTGAGTCGTAAGTGTTTTTTTCTGGTCTCAACTGTGTACAAATATCAATAGATTGCTGCATAATTGCTGTACAAAGGTTGATCTCACAGGTCAACAGTGTAATATCCAGTGATTATAATAGTCATTTTCACCTGACTATTTTTTCAAATACAGGAACTAAAAACAATTGGAGGAAGGGATTGTTTTGACTCTTGTGCGAATGGAAAGAAATGTGTTGTGTCACCTACATACTTCCCTCTTACAGCTATCATCCCTTGGAAGGAGTGGTTTTTTTTTTCTGAAGTGGAAATAATATAATTTTTATATATCAGGAATACCACAGTGTAACAGATAAGAAAACCATTTCAGAACAGAGCTGGCGAGTCAATTTTCTGTCCAGTTTCACTACCATACTACTGTGTATTACTTGCTTACAGAAGTCTTTGTTTCTACTGGATGTTAATCCAGATGAGTCTGAGCTCTAGAAGATGCAATCATGGTATATATGTTAACTGTTCCGAGGTTTTTGGTCTGATTACTGTACCAGCTCATCTGTGATACTCAAAAAGATATAAAGAAGTGTGCTGCATCATTTGAACGTAATTCTGCCATAAAATATACCCCCCTGTGTTCTCCACATGTAAATACTATAGGTATTAATGTGTTAAAGCACATGGGGAAAGAGTAACAATGCACTAGGTTACCCAGTCTGGCTGTCACAGGCTGAGCATTAATAAGATCATAATCACAAAAGGGGGATACTTGTAGCTCTGAGCTAATTATTACTCGTATAAAGTTCAAAGTTCAGCAAGCAGCAACAGAAGCAGATAACTAAAGCAATTGAAGCATGCTTCACATTGCTTTAGAAATGGATGTCACAACCACTGTCAACTGTCTTGAACATACCAAACCTAGTTGTATATGCTATCATGGCTGACCATTAAAATTTGAAGGTAATTACTAAGTGTATATTGCATCAAACTGTTCTAAGATTTTATCTATTGCAGGGGTAAGGAGTGACAACATGATTCTAATGTGATAAGGCAAGCATGCAGTTTGTTGTGGCCTATTTTGGCACTAAACACACAAAATGAATGTGTTTACAAGCATGGATGATGAAATACCGCCCTGGCACGCGCAGACCCACCTGTGATGTCCCTCTTTCTCTTGGAGGTCTTTTTCTCCGTCTCGGCTGGCGCCATGCCGTGCGGTGCGAAGTCTCCCTCCAGACACCCGCTTGCCGGTCCATGGAGCCTGTCTGTACTCTCCATCTCCCCTACCCCGCCGCCACCTCCCGCCACGCAGGGCTCTTGCACCCGGCCACGAGTCTCACATGCTGGGAACTGCCAGTCCGCCCGCTGGAACCCGCCGTGCGGCTCGGCGTACAGCCGCTCGTCTCTATGGTAACTGTAGGGCGCTGACACCAAGCAGGAGGCCGGGAAGTCCGTGTAGGCCAGGAACTCGGGCTTCTGGTGCAGGGAAAGAGGGCTCTGCTGGTAGGCCTGAAGCCCGGTGGCGGGCATGCCTGAGTGTGGGTTACGCACGCAGCCCCAGATGGAGCTCCCGGGATGGGTGCTCCTCATGCAGCTGCTGGCCGGTTGATCCATGGTGGTGCGAAATATCTTCAGTGAAGCAGGCGGCTTGGTTTGGCGCAACTCAAGTGAGGAAAATAGCATCCACTTTGCCTTCTTCTATATGCACATCATTGCTCAGTAGCATCTGCCTGATGGAGAAAAAAACTGCAAGTCTGTATCTCTGTAGGTGCTACTGGACCTCAGCAGCATGTGTAGGGGGGAGAAACCTTCAAGTAGCTCTTCCCTTTCTGCCAGTCAGGCGGCTTGAACAGCTCCACTACTGTAAGCCGCCCTGAGTAATCTGACCAGCCATGCAACGCTGCATCCTCTCCCAGGTCCCGGGCTCTTTTCACAGTTCTAAGGCATTTCTGACAAGTGATCCCTCCTCTCTTTTAAACACTTCGGTGGGAAAGAGTGGTAAGTTTATGGAGTGAAACGCGAGCCTGCGGGGGCGGGGCCCTCCAGGCCACATGTTGGTACCTCCAGCCTACCCTGCCTCATCAACTATTAATCACAGGGGAAATTTTATATGCACATCTAATGGGATTTCCAGGCGCAGGCTTTTAAAGGAACATTGTCTGTAAAATGTAAAACGGACACCCACAGTGGAGAAGGGGCAACATTTTTCCCTCCTCTCCTTTGTATTGGATGTGTTATTGCTTGCAATGGATTGTGTTTGCCAAAAAGCATTGTTGCACCTACTTTTAAACTCCTGCTTTTATATCCTAAGCTGCTCATCATACTCTTTCTGAGACTGCCATCTACAATAGTGCAGAACTTTAAGTACTGCATTGGTTACCAGTTAGTTTAGTTTTTGAATTGATGTTAAAGTTATTTTACTTCATTTTAAAGTCCTCATTGGGTTAGTGCCTGAAACCATTTCCAATCATATAATTTATCATCAGAACTCTGAGATCTGTTTTAGCAAAGCTCTTGCATGTTCCAAAGATGAACTGTGTTAAGAAAGTGTCCTGAACAGTTTTCCACAAACAAAAAAAAAAAAAAAAAAAAACATCATCTGAAAAAAAAAACTGCGTATAGTAACGATAAGCCACAATTGAAAAGTTGCTTGGTAAATTTAATGGAATGGCAGATTTTACCCTCTTTTTCTATTTGTATTATTTTGAACCAACTTATTTGGTCTGTATATGTACTTTACTATTATTTAAATGTGTTTGAGACTGTGAAACTGGTCGTATTATTTGATGAGAAGGCTTAAAATGAGGTTTATTAGATTTATTCATTTAGTATTGCTGTTACTATTCATAGCATTTTTATGCTATTGTGTTTCTCTAATAATGCACTCCCCAGGGTTATTTGCAGGACTCCTCTGATTAGACCCAGTGATTGTGTTTCCTGTCACACCTATCCTTGGGTATGCATGGTTTTGGACCATCATGCTGCCATGCTGCCATGCTGAAAAATAGACTTATGTACACTTAATTGTAAGGCTGTAACCCTTCAAGGTGTAAGATCACATATGTGATTAAAATGTTCTTAACTGAACATTCTACTGCTGATATAGCAAATCACTACAGATAATTGAATTTACTTTGAATTTAATGCATTTATACAATTGACACATCAGTGGAAACAAGCTCCAAATACTACATATTAATATGCCATATATTTGTCACAGCTTCCCACTATTTAGAAACTAGATACATACAGTATCCTCCATAATGTTTGGGACATCATTTGTTTATTTATCTCTGTACTCTACTATTTGAGATTTGAAGATTTTAAAGGGGCATTTTTATACATTTTCGGTTCACCATGCAGAAATTATAGCAGTGTCTATACATAGTACCCCCATTTCAGGGCACCATAATATTTGGGACACAGCAATGTTATGTAAATGAAAGCAGTCATGTTTAGTATTTTGTAGCATATTCTTTGCATGCAATGACTGCTTGGAGTCTGCGATTCATGGACATCACCAGTTGTTGGATGTCTTCCGTCAGGCCTGTATTGCAGCCATTTTTTTCAGTTTAAGACACAATTACACATCCACACGTCCTCCTGATATGCAGTGGAATAGAGGAAGGCATTCAAAAAAGCAGCATTTAGTAATATTTATGTTATGGCAAATGTTAATCTCATAAGAATTTATGAATAGCTGTGTTCAAGTGAAAAGTGCTTTTTAAAATATACTGCTATATAAACCTTATATGTGTACAGTGTGCATTAATTAACTCAGTACTGGACATTTAGGGCTAAATACATGTCCTGTGTGGTATAAGGAAGGACTGTTGTAGTAATTTAAATGTCTTAAACTTCTTCTAAGCATTTTATTTATTTTATGGTATCCATTGCTATTTCGCAGTGATTCCATGAGCAGGTTTAAATTGTGATGTCATGACTTTTAAATGCAATTAATGGCCACTTTTCGCACTGGAGAATTAGGTAAAATTTTGCCCAGGATTTATTTCCAAGGTGGAGTATATAAACTGCCATTCAGACATCTGCCATTCATTTAAGCTTAAGACTTTTTTATATACACATGTCTACATTTGATTTCCCTCAAATGCATTTAGGTATGTTGTGGCCATCTGACAAGTGGAGCACTTTCCTTCATCCTGTGAGTTAAGTAGGATTAGGACCCAGATGTTGAAGAGGGCAGAGCCAGACTCAGAGGGAGTGAGCCAGTCCTGGAACATCACATGCTATACTTCACACACAAGCCAGTTGTGGTCAGACTCCCAAAAATATTTTTCTCAAGAACCAAGACTTGAAATCTGTCATATCGCAGTTTTAACCAAAAAGCATATCCAACTCATTCCTTTTGATAATGGCTTCATTGATTTAAAAAAACATTTTTCACAACCAGGGTAATATTTCTGTTTGACTGTTACTGTTATTTTTCAGTGCTTTAATCACCCACAGTCTATATTTCTTCCCTCTGCTCTAATATTCAGTGTAGTGCAGTATAATATTTAGACTGGTGAGCAGGCATTCCTTTGTGCTGGTTTCTGTAGTTTGCTTAGATTTACTTTTTGTTTTAAACTAGTTCAATTGTTTGGGGTAGTCTCTGTGCTCAAATATGTTGTTATACCAAGACTGTCCTCTGTGCACCAGTATTGTGAGTGATAACACACACATCTCTACTAGTTCATCTGCTGTACTCAGGCTAGTCTCTATTCTCCAGTAGTGATAAACTAGTGTGCATTTCTTGCTGTCCCAGTGTTGTAAGGCTTTTCCTTCAGAAGTGAGGCAAGGTTTATGGTTCTCCTTTATCCTCAGACTGCAGCTGACCTTTCATTCATGATGCCCAAAAGACCACACTTCCATAGTTTGTTTAGGCAGCAGTATTGCGTCAGTGAAAGCGTGAAATGTCTGTGGTCAGACTGAAATCCTTTCCATTTATCCGGCAAATAGCTGAGCCATGAAGCTTCCCTCCTTTTTACTGCCGTGCTGTGCGCGACTGTGACCACAGGGCGACTGGGTTACACGGAATTTGTGGCTGGAAAGGGACAACCTGTGTTTGTGTGTGCGTGTGTGTGTGTGCATGCGTGCGTGCGTGCGTGCGTGCGTGTGCACGTGCGCGCGTGTGTGTGTGTGTGCGTGCGTGTGTGCGTGCATGCGTGCATGCGTGCGTGTGTGTGTGCATGTGTGCGTGTGTGCGTGGGCTTGCATGAGACAAAGAACCTTACTCGTTTACATGCTTGTCTGCTTTAGTATTTATTATTAGTTCATAAAGCACCACCTCCACATTTCAAACTGAATCAAAGATGAAGGAAGTAGTGAATTTTGCATACTGTATAATAAAATATGTTACATTAAAAATACCAACTTTATTGATAGTTATTTCAACCTCCTGGTGCAACTGTACCAGCATGTTAAAAACATGATCATATGAATGTGTAAAGCCAGATTGCTAGGACAAAGTGCAAATTCCATGTGTAGAGAATGTACATGTTTTCATATAATTTGTACCTTCTAGTTAATGCTTGTGCCTTCTTGGCAACATTGCATGTATATTATCCTTTTTCATTTTTAGTATTTATGCTTGGAAATACACCCTCCTGAAACCTGTTGCTGTCAGTCCAGAGCTTAAAGGTTTGGGTGAAGTGTGGGTGGGGGGGATGGGGGTTGTTTTCATTTGATCCATCATCGTGACTCTGCGTTCACATCAGTCACAGCTAAGAACTGAGGTCACAGGGCTGCGGGAGAGCTGCATCCCGCCGTTAGACTCACACCTCTCTGAGTCCGCACTTCTCTGACTCCTCACCTCTCTGACCTCTCTGAGTCCTCACCTCTCTGTGTCCTCACCTCTCTGACTCCTCACCTCTCTGTGTCCTCACCTCTCTGAGTCCTCACCTCTCTGACTCCTCACCTCTCTGTGTCCTCACCTCTCTCACCTCTCTGAGTCCTCACCTCTCTGTGTCCTCACCTCTCTGAGTCCTCACCTCTCTGTGTCCTCACCTCTCTGAGTCCTCACCTCTCTGTGTCCTCACCTCTCTGAGTCCTCACCTCTCTGTGTCCTCACCTCTCTGAGTCCTCACCTCTCTGACCTCTCTGAGTCCTCACCTCTCTGTGTCCTCACCTCTCTGAGTCCTCACCTCTCTGTGTCCTCACCTCTCTGAGTCCTCACCTCTCTGTGTCCTCACCTCTCTGAGTCCTCACCTCTCTGTGTCCTCACCTCTCTGAGTCCTCACCTCTCTGACCTCTCTGAGGCCTCTCCTCTCTGAGGCCTCACCTCTCTGAGTCCTCACCTCTCTGCCTTTTATAGCTAATGCTCTTTATTTCATTCAGTCTATTCTTTCCCTTTGTTACTGACCTTTCATTTGCCTTTGAGGGTAACACATCCATTAGGAGACAAAGCACAGTGCTTAGCTGTCATTAATATTAACCATCATTAGGGTGGTTAGGCTGTTTGTTTTTTTTGTTTTTTGCAGAGAAAATTATTATTTAAATAGAAAACAATATAACCCATTTCAAAGGTAGTGTCAGCCTAGTGCTTTTTTACCACACAAGCGCACACAAGCGCACACACAGCTGATTCTTGGAACTTTACTACAGCTGATTTGAGCCTCATCTGATTGATTAATAGATTTTCATGCTAGCACCTCATTTGCATGTGCCAGGAAGCCAGTCATCTACTCGATACAGAAGAGTTTGGGTAGCGAACAATACCACTCATTACTAACGCTCCCTGAAACAACTGAAAACGTTGCTAATTACAAGTTAACCCCTTAAGCCCTGGGCCAGTGAGGGTTTTTTTTGCATTCATTCCTTTCTTCAGCCTACACATTTCAATCACTATGGTAACAGGACATACCGTTTGAAAGCATTACAACTCACAGCTCTATCTGTATAAACTATTTTAGCATGCCATTGCTTTAGCGACAACAGTTCCTTATCTTGTTACATGTGGGTGGTAAAACAAGTGTGTGGGGATCTCACCTTCTCTGCATTTTGGAAATCCACATACTACAAGAAATAAGATAATGTTACTGTCCTTTTCACTACAAGTATCCAGCGAACCAAATGCATAATAGTTTCTCATTCTAAAAATGTGCTAATTTGGAGAACCATTGATAGAATGTCCATTGTTTACTTACAATTTCTCTTGCGGAATTATCATTGTTGTCCATTTTGCTTTTGTATACTTTTACATTAATGGCATTTGGCAGACGCTTTTATCCAGAGCAACATACAGTTGATTAGACTAAGCAGGAGACAATCCTCCCCTGGAGCAATGCAGGGTTAAGGGCCTTGCTCAAGGGCCCAACAGCTGTGTGGATCTTATTGTGGCTACACTGGGATTCGAACCCCCGACCTTGCGTGTCCCAGTCATTTACCTTAACCACTACGCTACAGGCCGCCCATACTTACAAAAAAGTACAAAGAAATGCTATTATCTACATTTTGTATTGGCTCTCTTGAACATGTATTTGTAATTTAGTTGCAGAGAAAATGTGTTACCCCCATCTGTGTGTAAAAAAAATCAGTATAACTTCAGCTGATCAAAGAACGGGCATGTTATTGAAGTGACGACTGAAAAGCTTTTTAGCATGACATTATGTTTCCAACCATGTATAATTTGGCTTGCATAAAGCAACCCAGCATTTTTTCCCCTGTGTAACGAAGCTGCAGCATTTTCAGTACGCATGCGGAAAAGGTTCTTGAGATTTTTTACCAAGAAAGGTTTTTTTGCTTTTACAACAAAACATTTATTTTGCTATGCCTATGTCGAAATAGAGTACTTCCTTTGAAGGATTCCAAGGAATCTCTTGTCTGTGTGAATATTTCTGAGGAAGACAGTGGAAACACTGTTGACAACACAATACCAGGCATCTTCAGTGACGTGAAGATGCCCTCTATTTTATATTGGCAAGCATCTAAATACAGCATCTCAAAATATTTCATTATTATTCAGCATGCTTATAAATAAGGAACTAGTCTGCTTTTGAATAATAAATAGCATGTGAAATTAGGGAATGTGTTTGACTTGTTGATGAGGGTTGGGTATTTCTCACATTATTGGCATTTGGCAGACGCTCTTTGATAAACCTCAATCAATTGACCTCAATGAATATATTAGAATACAAGGTATGGTATAATTGTGATCATTGCACTTATTTGTTATGACCTTCTCCAACTGTTGCTTTCTGAGGAAAGGGAGTTGACAAGCAGAGAGGTGACAAGCAAGGGGAAGTGCAAACAAGAAAAATGCAGCATTGTTTAGTAAGAAAAATGCAGCATTTTGTCCCTCATAAGACCCAAAATATAATTTAGTTTCCATGTGTCCTTTAGGAATCTCCAAATGTCCTTTTTGAAAAACTGCCTAAACATTAGAAAGAACAATGCAGAATGCTCATTTTTGGTGATATTGTACTCAAATTTGAAGGGGGGTGATTTGTGTTGTGATTTGCCTCAATTGTGTTTCTAAGCACACAAGTCACAGCTACAATAATCTGTATCCAGTCAAATACAGACATTCTTTTCAGTGAGGAAAAAAAAAAGTCCACTCTCACTGTCTTTTAGCTTCAGTAGTTTCAGAATATTCAAAATTATAGCACTGTGCTGCTGCCTCTATGTAGCAGAAATGCTGCATGAGCTCTATGACTGACTGAAGGCTGACATTTTGGTGCTTGCAGCCATGAAAACCTGGCAGAACTCACCATTAGTGGCAATGTGCAATGCGGTGGCAATATTTCCAATACAATGTGCAGTGGATAATGCGTGTACCTCCTGTCATTCATGTGCTGAGTGATTGGTGATGAAGCCAATCAATGCCCTGAACAGAGGCATGGCCTTGAGGGTCTGTGTCCATTTCTCTTAACATCCCGGTGTTAGCGAAGAAAGCAGAGAGGCTCTGGTATGTATACATAGCTGCTGCCCTCCAGTGGCTAAAGAATGTCTGGGCATTCCTTTGTTGGATTTACAAGGAAATTATCAGAGAGAATGTGGAGACTTATAAGAGAGAATTACCAGAAACACCTTGAGTGTGTTTACCAAATGTGAATATTTGTATCTATTGCAAGGGGTGATGGTGGAGAAATTATACTATGACTTTTAGAATCCCATTTGGAACAAACAGTAAATCCATTACTAGGACAGCTCTACAAATGGAAAAAGTATGGTTTGTGCTGCTGAGTTACGAGAGATAGTATTTAAAATCCATTTTCTCATGGCTGATCTTTTTTGGAAAATAGGGAATGACATAATTCAATCACAACAAGAACAAGCTTTCATTCATTTCATTTTTCATTTCATTGCTTTGTAATAGTCTTGGGGCCCACAAACATTTCCATCTGCTTAACTACAAATAATGGATACATACTTGCACATTGTGGCATTGACCTCATCAGAAAATGTTTAGAAACATTGCTGCGCTGATAGTGCCAAACCCCACCTTGCTTAATGTGGACCGGAGCAGACAATGCCTTAGCAGAGCGTGCCAATGGCATAACAGCCCACTCTTAAAGAACGTGGCGCCCCCCTCCTCCTCTCTGCTGCCAGGCCCCTGTCTTTTTTTTACTGCTCTTGGGAAATCCTCGTCTTGCCTGAGGGGAGCCGTGCTTCCGTATTCACGGAACGCCTTCCCGTTGGGTCCACCTCTGCTTCCAAACAACAGAGGGAAGGGTTTCCTGCCGCGCACGCAGGGGGCTTTGAAGAGCCCATCCGAGAGCATTCCCTCAGGCTTTCTCAGGACCGGCCCCATCCCGCGAATATGGCCCAGCCGGGAACAGGCCGGCCAGCACATCCTGTGCCGCTGAGGAAAAACACCTGACGCCCACTCTGGAAAGGCGCAAGGACACGCTCCCCCCTCCTCTCTCTCGCTCTCTCTCTCTCGCTACGCTGTTTTTCCACATGTGTTTGCTTCCCTTTTTTCACTTGTCCTCACATCTGATTTCTGTAAAAAACAAGGAGGGGGGATGTTGTTTCAACATAAACGGCATCCTGTTTTTTGCCCCGGCGAGGTTCGGTGTGGCCTGTCCGTGGCGATCGTAAATCACTGACGCTGTGTGGAGATGGTGTGTTATTCACCTGCTTGGTATTTTTGTTGTTTACTGGAACAATATCTGCATGGGCCTCTGGAGAGCTGAGCCAGAGAAGAGACAAGAGACATGAGAGAAAGAGGTTTGCTGCTCTTGGATGGTTGCACTGTCTGGGCACGTGAGGCACGAGAGTGCAGCAAAGTTTCATTCGAATCAGAGTCGCTTATTGGTTGGGGTTGCCAGCTCTGGTACTCCAGGACAGAGAGTCTGTGCATGCCCTGGACCCCTCATTTTATCAAGGTGCCATTTTGCTGTATGTAATTATATGTCTTTGTACTCTTGCGTCCATGTGGTTGTCCCTAAGCCCCATCAACTTTTATGAAGCATACAGTTAAACTTAACCCGTACCCAATAATTCATTTGCAAAAAAAACAGATGTCTCGTATGTCTCGGAGGAAAGAAAGTCGATTTATATGTCTGTTTCTGTTTTACTGCATATGTTTGTTTGTGCTGCTCCATTTAAAGCGGGAGATAATTGCATTCATAATGAATAGACTCCTATAGCCTCAGAATCAGAGCCTTTAGTTTAGATATTTAATTTATTTTGCTGTTGCTTGCTGACTCCACCAGAAGATTTCTCAGGTTCTATTTAGATATGACGCTGACCTTGCCTCGGTCTTGCCAACATCTGCTGCTCCACAAATAAGATTAAATAAACGATGATGGTGATAATGATGTGGACAACAAGAAAAATAACCTCACTGCCAGCAAACTCATCCAGAAGACCCATCCAGAGAGTTAACAGGGCTTAGCATCAGTGCACACAGAGTCTGTTTGATAGCGTTACACCTCAGCATCCCATTTAATGTAAAGACATGTTTCCTATCACTGAGAGTAAGTGTTTCTCTTCTGGGAAATAAGAAAATCAAAACAAATATTTTGAGAGAAAGAAAAAAATATTAATTTGGAAAAAAAGTTGGAAGAGAGATGCTCTAGCAGTGACTGAGGTGTTGGGGAAGAACTGGACGTCTGCCTGCTCGCAAAATGAATCAGTCTTCAATCAAAAAGAAAAAAGAAAAAGTCCCACATGTCAACAGTAAACTGCGCAGCTCCGGCCGTTGGCCACAGGAGCTTTGTGTACCTGGACTGTTAAATCCATTAGCCTCCTTCAGCTTTAAAGCCCTGTACGGCACCGGCAAAGAATTCTCGGAAGCCTGCGCCACTCCTTATGACTGTACTATGCCAGGCTTTTCCGCAATCATGGTAATTTGACGGAGGGTAGGTGTGGGAATCAGGGCTGAGTCAGAGTTCCAGGAGATTTTCATATAAGTTTTGTATTCTTCATATTTTATATGAGTCTGCATATTTGACCCTGGAAATAACATAACAAAACGTTTGGTGGACATAAAAGTTTGATGAAAATGGGGAAAATTCACTGAGGGACAGTGCAGTGCAAATTAACAGGGATTGAGACTTATTTGGCCATGTTTTTAGAAAAGGAAGGACAGGTGTAAGATTGAAATATTTACTCATATACATATTGTCTACCTTTGGCATGACAATGAAGCCTGTCATACCAAAGAAACTTCAGTGCAACACAATGTAATATATTACCTGGCCTGGGCCAACAGTATGGGTACACTTGTGATAAGAAAATATACCATAAAATACAGAGAAAATGAAATGAAGCTGCCTAACTACATGGGCTTGAAGGGCCCGATTTGTGGGCACCTGGACTTCTTATAATCCCTTCTGATGCTGAGAATTCCCCAGCCCTCTGAATTTCACTGATTCACCCTTCCCCTCCCACACCCCTTTCCCCTCCTCTCCTCCCCTCTCAGAAAGCATATTGGAGAGAACATGAACTGCTGTCCCCTAGGCCGAGCCTGAGAAAGCCCTGCCAGAATTCTGTTGTCTACCCGTAGCACAGCCAACGTGGAGATAAGATCTTGGCTGGACAGCAGCAGTGTGCTGTAAACCTGAAACCCCCAGAACAGCCTCCCCCATACCAGGATTCCAGACAGGCCATATGTGCAGTAAACAGGCCCAGCCCTCAGAATTTTGTTATCTAAGTATATAATGCACACATGGCCCTGTACAGATCAATTTAATATGCAAATCAAAAGGGGCATGCCCTCTCCATGTTCAGGCCATCTCTGTGTGCATGCCCTCTCCACATATATACCCTCTCCACATATACACCCTCTCTACATATACTCGCTCTCTACATATACACCCTCTCCACATATACACCCTCTCCACATATACACCCTCTCTACATATACACCCTCTCTACGAGGGCAACATGGCTCAGGCAGTAAGAGCAGTCGTCTGGCAGTTGGAGGGTTGCCGGTTCGATCCCCCACCCGGGCTGTGTTGAAGTGTCCCTGAGCAAGACACCTAACCCCTAAATGCTCCTGACGAGCTGGTCAGCGCCTTGCATGGCAGCCAATCGCCGTCGGTGTGTGAGTGTGTGTATGAATGGGTGAATGAGTAGCATAAATTCTACAGCGCTTTGGATAAAGGCGCTATATAAATGCCAACCATATATACCCTCTCCACATATACACCCTCTCCACATATACTCTCTCTCTACATATACACGCTCTCTACATATACACCCTCTCCACATATACACCCTCTCTACATATACACCCTCTCCACATATACTCTCTCTCTACATATACACGCTCTCTACATATACACCCTCTACATATACACCCTCTCCACATATACACCCTCTCCACATATACTCTCTCTCTACATATACACCCTCTCCACATATACACCCTCTCTACATATACACCCTCTCCACATATACTCTCTCTCTACATATACACCCTCTCCACATATACACCCTCTCCATGTGGATGCCCTCTCTGTGTGCACATTCTCTCTGTGCACACACCCTCTGGCATAGCTTGGGTTTTTCCAATAGGTCCACATTACTGCAGTAAGCAGGATGGACATTTTCATTATCTGAAAATGGCTTACAATGCACTTGCAAAGTATTGAACTCGAATTGAACATGAAATTAAAGGTACAATAGGTAAGATTTTTGCGTTAAAACATTGTTACAAGACCATTATAAATCCCTTCCTATTGCTAAAAAAGGCTCACTGACATGTTGACTCACCCTCTGCCTGTGCTCATAGTCCTTAAATTCAGTTTTCAAAATATACAGTTGATGGGCCGTCACTTCAAAAGCCAATGTTGTGGGGGCTAATTCTTATTGTTTGCTGGTAGCTGCCCAAATTGCACTGAAACTCTGTATGCTATTGCTTATTATCCAAGCGAGGACTACATACCAAGCTATAAAACATAGAGAGAAACAGGGATATTTTATTCTAGTTGATTATTTTATCCGAATCCTGTGAAGATAAATGGAAAAGATGTGGTTTACTTGTTTGACTTTTTAACCACCTTTTAGAAAATAAAACACTGGTGTAAACTGGGCACTTCTCCTTGTGTCCAGCTAGTCTGTCCTCCCCAGGGGTGTCATGTGGTGTGTGACAATGCAATGTTAACAAATCTTACATTGATGTCATTTCATGGCAATTTAGACAAAACATCACAATGTTCTTTATGCACTTTCAAATGTTACAAACATTTCAGAGCTCCAAATAACCCCCATTTCCAAAACGGTTGTACTCTCAAGTAGAGATATTAGCTCGTTTTAAGTTACATTGTGCTTGAGAAGTGAAATTGTCTTACACCAGTGGCAAATATGGAAATTAGTCAAACTGTCTGACCTCATTGGTAATCGTTGCATCATTTATAGCAAAAATTTAACTGAAATAAGATTTTAAGTCTAATATAAGCAGGGTATTTACATATGTGCCTGCATCAGTTGTTTCTGACAAACTGCATTTATATTTGGGTGATACAGAATCAGTTTAAATTATTAAATGAAACCCCTTTAAATGCAACAGCTGCTGACTATTTTTCATTTGTAACACTGGATTTTCTAAAAAGAATTCTGGGCAAATCTTCCAACTGTTTTTAAAGCTATTTTTTTCAAAAGTGTCATGCTTTTCACAGTTTGGAATGGCTAATTCTATTTGTGCCAGCATGTGCCAAATTCTATTTGTCCCTCTCTGTCAGTTCGGGAGAGCTCAGACAAGCATGTGCTCTCCTCCAAAGCATGTGACTTCAGCCACAGCTTCTTATCACAGCAGAATTAGCAAGTTAGGCCCATACAGACATGAGTCAGAAGACACTTAATGTGCAGCTTAACAGGCAGCCCAACTGACTAGCAGGGTCAATGGTGCATGATGAGACGTGATCAACTCAGCTGACTGTAACTGTCCTAGTCCTGGGCAATGCTAGGACCAGCGCATCACCTTGCAGGGTTGCCAGCCACAATCAGCACTGGCATTGTTCAGATTTGATACTAGGTCAGTGCCTTAACAGGATAAGCCACCAGCCGATCCCAGGAAAAACTGATTTATGACCGCTCATTTCAAAGGTAAGTATCATAGGCCAGATTCAGGACTTTGAATCTGATCCTGGCAGCCAGTGAAGTGACTTCAGCAGGCGCATGAGGTGTGTGAACTTTGGAAGGTTGAAGACAAGTCGGGCTGCCGCATTCTGGATGAGCTGTAGTGGCTGGATGGCACAAGCTGGCAGACTTGCAGTTGCAATAGTCAAGCCAGAAGATTACCATAGACTGGACAAGTAGCTGCGTGGGGTATGTGGTCAGGTATGATTAAATCCTCCTGATGTTATAAAGAAGGAACTTTGATAATCTGGTTTGATTCCCAGCTGGGGCACTGCCGTTGTACCCTTGAAAAAAAGGGTAGCCTGAATGCCTCAGTAAAATAGCAAGCTGTATAAATGGATTGTATGTAAAAATGCAATCTGTATGAGCTGCTCTGGGTAAGAGTGCCTGTTAAAATGCACACAACGTCATGCATCCCACACTGCCAATCTTTGCCACAAGAGAGAGCCAAAGCTTCATTATTCCAAATAAATTATTTCCCTTGACCTGCAAATACACTGTGAGCATTTTATTAGGTATTTGAGACTTTTTTTTTTTTAACTTGTTAAGTCTTCTGTAGCCTATCCACTTCGAGGTTTCATGCGTTTTATGTTCAGAGATTCTGAACCTAAGCCTGGCCTAAGATTCTCTTCTGCATACCACTGTTGTAATGCGTGGTTATTTGCGTTACTGTCACCTTCCTGTCAGCTTTGACCAGTCTGGCCCTTCTCCTCTGACCTCTCATTAAGTGTTTCTGCCCACAGATCTGCAGCTCACAGGATGTTTTTGTTTTTCACACAATTCTCTGCAAACTTTTGAGACTTTTGTACATGAAAATTTCTGAGCAATTTCTGAGAAACTCAATCCACCCTATCTGCCACCAACAATCATTCCACTGTCAAAGTCACTTAGATCACATTTTTCCCCTATTCTGATGGTTGATGTGAACATTATCTGAAGCTCCTGACCTGTATCTGCATGATTGTATGCACTGCACTGCTGCTACACAATTGGCTGACTAGATAATTGAATGAATATGTAGGTGTATGTAAAGTGCTCAGTGAGTGTATATTAGGTCTCTTGCTCTCAGAGTAGCTGAGAGTAATATAACTGCACACAGTTACATGTACAAAAAATTATACACTTAAACTTCCCTAAGATATCCAATGGTTGCAAATCCTTTGCAGTCAATGACTGCCTGAAGTCCGTGACCCGTAGACATTATCCAGATACTGGGTATTTACCTTGATGATGCTCTGCCAGGCCTGTAGTGCAGCCATCTTCAATTCCTGTTTGTTTTGTGGGATTTTTGCATTCAGTCTCTTCAGCAAGGGTAAAGCATGTTCAGTTTGATTCAGGTCAGGTGATTTACCTGCCAAGAACATTCCACTTTTTGGCCCTGAACAAGGTTGAACAGAGTGTGTTGCTTCTAAACAATGTTCCAAACAGTTGATTCTGACACACTCAACACTTTGGCTATGTCTCGATTCATTCTGATCTGTCCATCCCATGAGGGACTGCATTAGTGGCAGTGACACATGTTTGGTCCTCATGTTGAGCGACCAAAAAACAGCACACAACAGCAGAGAAGCCAATTGTCCAAGTACCTTTGGTCCCCAAAATGGGAGGACTATGTACCTGTATAAAAAGGGCTGCAATTCCTACATGTTTCCCCCAAACATTAATGTAACTACCCACAAATTAAAGCTGACAGTCTGCCCTTTAACCAAACTTTAATTTGAAATTCAATGTGCTGGAGTACAGGGCCAAAACAACATAGAGTGTGGCTCCTCACTCTATGTATGTATGTCCACTGGCAATCAATAAGTCAATCAATCAGTTTCATATTTGTATTTCACTCTTAACTCTTCAGGGGATGTAGGGAGCTGAATAGTTAAAAATAATCTTTAGAGGCAAAGTGCATTCAGTCAGTCAAGCTACCACTCCTAAGAAAAAGATCCTGTCTTGTCTGTCTCTGTTCAGTCACCCTTATCTAAGAAAGGCCACATGGCCCCCTGACCCACAAAAAATAAACAGGACGTCCTGCGCAGTACATCAAGTGGGAAACAACTTCTCCTTAAGGTGCCAGCCATCACCTCACCTCAGCCCCTGCCTCCTCCCCCCATCACACCACGCCCCGCTATTGCCCTGTAGCTGCTACATGGAGCGTGTCCACGATATTCCTGAGAAAGAGGAAAAGGAGGCTCGTAATGTTTCACAGCCTTCCTCTCTGTGGAGCCTAAACCAGCAGTCTCCTGTTTGTATGGCCCCGAGAGCACTGGCCACTTGTGGCCGGGATAATGCACTGTGCACGATGAGAGGTATTTTCTTAAAGCCGCACCAGCAAGGTCAAGTGGGTACCCTCTAAAGCAGGGGTCACCATCCCTGTTCCTGGAGATCTACCATCCAGTAGGTTTTCACTCCAACCCTAATTTGGACCACCTGATTCTACCAATTAGCAGCTTGATGAGTTCTCTCGCTGTTGAATGAGATGCGCTGTGTTATGATTGGAGGACAGGATGGTAGATCTCCAGGAACAGGTTTGGTGACTGTGCTCTACAGTATAGCACGGGCTGAAGTGCAATTCATTACAACAACGAAGAGTGCATACTCTGTTAGTGTACTTTCTGGTCAGATGCATTTTCAAGGTTTTCCACATAACATTTACAAAACAAACCGCAATTAAAAATATTATTAATTACATTTTTGTAAATGAGGTAGTTGTCTTCTTAATGTATACAGCAGCTGTTTCTTGTTATTTCAAGCCTACATTATACAGATGCACACAAAGACAGAGCACAGTCACATGCATTTTTGATGTGTTTTTGAAACATCCTTTTTTCTTTTTGATCAATGGGCCAGAAGTACATTTTAAACCGGTTCCATTTGGCCCCCAGACCACCATTGGCAATAGCTCATGATCATATTATTTAATAGCAATCCTGTACATATGCATGTGTATGTGATGTGGATTAGCAAAGTGAAGGCGGTGGATGCAAGCCGTGATTGGAACAGTGCAATTACAGTTTTCTAGAACTGAGATCACTATTTCAGTCACCTCAGTTAATTTCTACTTGCCTGAACGCATGATATCATCATGCAAGCATTACCACCCTGGATATGGGCATCTTGTGAATGAATGAAGCTTAATTATGCATTTCCAATGACTAATCATTGCCTGCAAGCGTGTGTGTGCGTGTGCACGTTTTTTTCCTGTTTACCGTTCACCTCAAAAGCAAACACTTTCCTTTGCCATTTTAGAAAGTAAACAGAAAAGCCATTGGAATGTTATCCCAAACCTAATTTGCCATGATTATATTAATATTTTTCTGTTGAAATTGGCCTTTTCCCCTTCCTTTTGCTGTTGTTTACTTTTTGCCCTTTCTGCACTCCTCCTTACCTCTCACTACTCTCTCTATTTGGAGACAATTAAGAGTGATTAGCTGGCAGACATATGCCCTGCTGTTCCTTTCACGCGATTGGCTGTTGGGATGGTCCAGCTTTGTGAACTTGTATTTTTTGTTTTGTTAATTTGGGATGCTCAATCTTGGTCTGATCCATTATGGGCTTTTGATTGTCTCTGGAGTCTGTTATTGGCATTTAAGCCAAACAATAGGCTTACCAAAATAAACAGTTTGGAACATTGTTAAGAAGAAAGACTGGTGAGCTCAGTAATCACTAAGGACCAGGTAGGCCAAGGAAGACCTCTACATTTAAATATGAGGAATTCTCTCAATAATTAAGAAAAAAACACAAACACCCAGACAGATCGGAAACACTCTTCAGCAGGCAGACGTGAATGTGTCAGTGACAATGTCCACAGAATGCTTTGCAAAACACAAATACAGAGGCTACACTGCAATATGTAAACCACTAGTAAGCAGCAAAAACAGGATGACCAGGTTTCAGCCTCCTAAGACACGTCTGCACTGTTTTATGACAAGTCTAGAAGTGTCATTGAGGTGAACCAGCTATATCAAATGGTAGTCAGTATTTTGGGAATTGAAAATTGTATTGTTAAACATGGAAAATGATTGAAAACAGTTAAAAACCAATGATCAGTTTAATCATCAGTTTAATGATCAGCTCAACAACCAGAGACATAAATTTTGCGAAATTTTATTAACTTGTTTGTTTCAAGCTTTCTTATTACAACAATGAAAAGTGGCATCCAAACACAGACTTTGAGTACAGTACTTCTTACATCTTTGATTAAACAAAAGGAGATGGGTCAAGCCATAGGGTGTGGAGCAGTGGCAACCAGTCAATAGTGGCGCATAGGGCGCCGCCCCACCCCCGATCTTTTCAGTACAAAACAATTTAATTAATTTAATGTTTAATGTTTTTATCTAATATTAGCTTTTCTGTATGCTAAAATCGCCGATTTACCAGACATTAAATTGTGTACATACATAAACACATAATATTATAAGTCAGTTTTCTTCCTTTTTTCTCTCATTTCTGTCAGTCTTGGTTGGGCACTCCTCTTGCTTCTGACTGTGGGGCGCATTTGGACTGCACCCACATGGGGTTTCAATTGGAGGGGCATGTTTTCTCCTTCGGGTGAAATATTTTTGCCACTCTGATTGGCTGCTGTTAGAAACCTCACAGGGCACACATTTTTTCATCCCATTTTCAGGCCATTGATATGCTACTCTCAGAAGTCCGAGAGCCTTTGCTAGAGTGGACACTGCCAGTCGTGGCTTTGCAGTGGGCGTTCAACTGCGATTTTACACTAGCAGCAGTCAGGAGTTGTTTGTCTCTATCAGAGATGCAGCAAGTACAGTAAGTAATTTATTTATGTTTATGTTCAAATATTTATTTAGTTTAGCCATCCAAAATGGCTGGACTTCACTGTCTTCATTGTTAGCTTATAGAGCATGTTTGTAGCTACAGCAACTTAACTGGCTAACTGTTTTATAAAAGCAAGATGCCGGCTACTGTGCCATGATTTAACCAGTTAACTTGTAAATTATGTAACGTGTTCTTGAATTATAATTAGATCGCTAGCTAGCTAGCCAGCTAGTTTAATTTAAATTATTGGTGTTTTTGTAGATACGTCTAGCTTAGCTTAATATATAGCCAATACAACAAAATGTTCCACAACTCACATTTTTTGTATTATTACAAAGGAACCAAACAGGGGCATCATCCTTTAGAAAAAAGCTGCCCCCCTCTAAACTGGGTAAGTTTTGATTTGAAAATGTTAATAATAAATAAAAACATGCTAAATATTGGTAACACTCTGTACATACTCATGTAAAAAATTATGGAAATTAAGGAAAAAGAATGGGAGAGAGAAGAAAGAAGGAGAGAGAGATTTAGGTGTGTGCTTCTTCTGGCTGGGGTGTGTTTCACATTGAGAATTATCCCAGCAGAAACCCTCTCTCACTTTCACTATTTATCTGTCTTGGTTTCTCAGCATGATTACTTGTCAGAGACAACACAAAATATTTGAAAGGCCAGGGGGTTTCCTTGGTTCGGACAAAGCTAAACAACACGCCCTGAACAAATCTCTTCAACATGTAACTCATGACCTGGACGTAGCATATGTCTGCTGTGTAATTAGCAAGATGGGCAATTAGGAAGAGATTATCTTAATTTTGCCAATACACATTGTTGTTAATAACAACATTTCTGTTGTAAATATTAATGTATTGCTTGGATTTGGCCAGAGCACCACACCATGTGCAGTCTTCATAGTTTTGGGCTTTGTCATAAAGCATGAATGAGGTAATTGTTCATACAATACTCTATAACTGGTCATGTTGTTAACACTTCGAAGCAATATGATACAATTTGTCTCAAAAAGCAGTCCCTTTATTCTACATCTAAAAACTATCTTATTTCTTAACCTAGGATGGTTATTTCCATGCATCTGAGGAGGGCATACAATTGAGCTGACAAACTGAAAATGAAACTAATGTGAATAGTGCTATTACAATCAGTTATGTGTTGTTTTCACATGTGTTGATACATCAAAACCCACCAAAACTCGGTACAGACAGTACACAGTGCCAATACACACAGTTTGCTAACAAGACTGAGCTGGAGGGGGTGGAAGGGGCCAGCTAAAGAAGCACCTTAGTATGCACGCTGAGCTTTCTGCCCATAGATCTGAGGTCATTTCCAAATTTGAATATCCTCTTTTTATTTTTTTATTTTTTTATGCTATTTGAATAACAGAAAGAAAGAAATAAAATATGACTATACTGTAGGATATTCCCTGGTCCTTTTTTATCGTTAGCTTTATCGTCAAACATCAGCAAACATACAGTAAACAAATTAATTATAAAACATATTGATACTCTTTGTCTCAGTTTCCTTCATTCTAGCCATTTCAAAAAATGTTTTACAAAATGTATGTCCACATGCTCAAGGGAGAGGCAAGCAAAAGTATTATAACTTTAAAATAATAATTACTCAAGTAAAAGTGAAAGTACTCATCCAAATATCTACTTGAGTAAGAGAATTGTCTACTTAAAAAACTACTCAAGTACTCAGTTACTTCTGATCAGATGACACATCAGCACGACAACCCCAAACTCTTGGATGCATTATCTTAAACTATCGCGTGCAATACATCATTAAATGGAGTATCCGTTAAGCTTGAAATATATAATATATACTAGGCTGCCAAAAGGACAGACACCCCAAATGCTATTGCTGTAATCTTTGCTGCGCAAGCTTTGGATTGTCATCGAAAGTTCTGTTGTGATGAGAGATCCTTTTATCAAATCCTTTCCCTGTTCCTGTATTGCACAACTGGTGCAGAAAATCATGCCAGTGCGATCTAAAAAAATCAGATCTCTTTAGCTGTCTGCTTCTCGCTATTTATTTATTTTTATTTACAATGTCAATAATACCTTAATGTACATTTCAATTGTTATCATTTATTGAAACACATTGATTTTTTTTGTAATATTGAGTATAATGCAACCATCATGCACCCTAATGCTTTCTGTAACAATTACAGTTTCTATTGCTTTAGTTTGTGCTCCATGTGTTTTACAGATGCAGCAAGTAATATTGAAACTATTGAAAATGTAATGTAATTAAAATGTTAATAGGCTACTTATGAATAGAGATTGTATGATAAATTCTAACTATTTGAAGAACTGAAAGCAGGTTATTGGTGCTAAAAGTGGCAATATGTAAGATCCTCATTTTTGCTTTTTAGTGACATCTGTGTTTGTAAGTGGTAATTACAGTATTACACGAGTAGTGAGTAGTGAGTTAGCTGGATAACTGTGCTGAGTACAACCCAGAACAGCTCTTTTTACTGCCTGTACTTTCCTTCCCTCAGTGACGTCTGGAAGTCTGCAAACGTCTGCAAACAGCAGGTCGGCCACCAGGTTCAGCTCAGCCAAACAGCAAAAACAAAAATTAACCAAAGCAGTTTTCTTTCATTTTGGGAGAGAGAGGGAAAACTGTAGTGGAGGAGATGTGAGATTGGCATGCCGCACAGAATAGCTGAACTCACTGCTATGGATCACCCAGGCTGACTGGATCAGACAGCTCTAACAACCACTGCACTGACATACTGTAGCAAGAGAGCAAGAGAGTGAGCCTGGGGGTGTGGGTAATAATGCAATGTTGGATCTGCCTGTCTGACTGCCATTTGTAATTAGAGATGAAATGATGTGTGACCTGGCTCCATGGTTTCAGAGTTACACCCAAAACAAACAAACGGGCTGAGACTGAGCATTGGCGCATCTCATTGCGTCATCCTGCGTGGACAATCCACGAGACAGCTTAAGTAAGCCACCTGAGCTTTTATTCATGGGTGACACTCGCATGGAACCCGTTCTCCTTGCGCCTAGTGCTTGGTGCCAAAAATCATACCTCACATCTTACTGACAGCAGGCTTTCAATTAATAGACTTGCTTGTCTCCCAGAGGAGGATATGGAGTGCAGTGAGAATTCACACCTGGTCCCTGGTGTGATCCTCTCACAGCTATGTCCAAGAAAACAGAGGTTCCTCAAGTGAGAACCTGAAGAACTCATAGAGGGTCTAAGTGCAACAATTAAGGTGCAGGTGAAAGTCACAAGCTTTTGAGCAATGTTTACTCAGAAATACATCATACTCAAATTCCATTGAGACACTCCTCAAGATTTATGCAATAAGGGTTTATTTAGTTGTGTTGTTTTTCCCTCAGATGGAATACTGGAACTGTATATTCACTCCAGATTTTTGCCATCTAACATTTCAGGTTGACCTCATCTGGAAAGCCGATTGCAGAAGTTGCTTAATCTCAGATTGTTTCAATAAGAGTGTCCTGGAGACCCCAGAGTCTGAGTCAAGCTTCCAAGGGGGACATAGTGGTCCTCCCCAGGTCTCCGCAGAACAGGGGAGCTTGCTGATGATGTTATACACACTCTTCCCCCAGATGCCCCTCCACTTCTGTCTCAGCCATTTAACTTGTTTTCTATCCACTCTTGAAGGATTACACAATGTTGAATCACACAGGAATTGTTTTCTTTTTCTTTTCCTCAGCAGAAGCCATTCAGCTAGTTAATTATCACAGGACAAGGAGGGAGCCTTTATTTGTTTGGATGAAAGAGACAGGAACAGGAAGCAGAATTAGTTGTTTTTCTTTCAATGTTAACTTGAGGTGATGGGAAGGGGGGCATGGATGCTGACAACTGGAGGGGAACTCAACAAAGGGCCTTTTCTGTCCTTTTCCCATTTCTTAGGAATAGCTCCAGAGTACATGTGTCCCCCACACTCCCCTCCACCCTCCTGCCCCCCACTACCCTCCCCTCCCCTGTGAACCTGTCAACAGTTGGCTAAGTGGTTGCCATGTGTTCACAGAGGTCCAATGGAAAGGCAGGGGGTGGGGTCACTTCAGGTCAGTGCTCACCAGTTGAAGAGGATGTGGTTCCTGTGTATAACATTGCCTGCTGATAGGGGCACACAGATCAACCTGTCATCAGGGCGATGTATGGGCACTGACAGCTCCCAGGTCAATCCCACAGCCCAGCCTGGAATTCTTGAACTGAAAAACCTGCTCATCATAGACATATATTACATTATTACATTTTCTGGCCACATACATGCATGTAAATTATAAATGATCATATGAAATGTATGTAACGTTTTATTTTTTGATCAAATTGCATATAATTGTATGCTCAGCAAACAAATAAAAAATTGGAATACTGTAAATAATGCTGGAGAAACTCCAACATCTCTGAAATGTTTTGAGAATTTTTCAGAAGTTGGGGAGCTCTGATAAGCTTCAGTGCACTTAATAGCGACAAGGTGGTTGTAATAACAGCATACTGTAGCGCGGTCTGCTCGTTACAAAGGTAAGATAAGATCTGAAGTTTTCTGCATTCTATAATAAACTAGCCCCCTGCTAAATGGCAGAGGATATTTACTGAGGTAATTTAGATAAATCACTGCCATTAGTTCAATTAGGGCTCTGCCAATGACTCCCTCAGGGTTTTAGACAGGAAAAGTGGGAAAATAAAATTAAAAATAATATTCCACAGAACTATATGTGACTTCTCAAGGAGAGTTTAAGCCATTGTAAATGGCCACAGTGTTCCATGTGGGATAGCACGCATAGGTTTGACAATGATCCTCCGGTTTATAACCCGGCAGAGATGCATCAGCCTCCATACCATATCAGTCTGGATTATGAAGTAGGGGAGACCAGGAACAATTGTAACAAGTTTTGCTCCAACATGTACACTCACTGAGCACTTTATTAATAACACTATACTAATCCTGGGTAGGGCCTCTACATCTTAAATCTTAGTTGCATGGATTCCGCAAGATATTGAAAACAAGGGAAAGAACAGGTGACCGCAGGGTTTCAGATGGCAGCGGGGCTTCAGAACAGATACAGAAAAAACACAGAACCTCCACATTCACAGCCGCGACTGAAGTAGCCTTTCTCACACATCAAGTGAGATGTGTACACAATTCATCAGCATCAGTATGAAACAGAGGAGCAACTGTCCTTGCACAATAACCGTGCCAAGCCCACCCAAATTACCTCTCAGCTATGCATGGTGAATCTCAGTTACTGCTTCATGAATATGTGAAACAAAGTCAGTGATGTTATGTTCATTATCAGGAATATAAATACAACATTCTTTTCCAACCACAGTGTGCCACCTTGAGATGCCAGAATATAACCCAGAGCTGCACAATTCTGCAAAATATCTGTTCTGACCACCACCAATTCAGTGGTAACACTTTGTATTGGTTTGACACTGTCATTGGCTACAGATTTGATCATCACAGCCATGTGTTTTATTTCTGTAATTGTTAAAAGGAAAACCAAAAGCTGGGCAAAAAAAGAGGAAAACCAGAAAATAAAAATTGGCAGAAGCTGCTGAAACAAAAATCTTCAATTGACATCATACTTTAAAGCAAGGGAAGAACCGGCACAAGTAAAGAAGATAAGGTGCCGAACCTAAAATGCTAACATTACGTTGGGTAGTGAGTGCGACAATGAGACTAGCAACATTGATATTAATTTGATGCCTATCATTTTCTGATCATTCATGTGTTTGGACAAAAAGATATGCAGATGTTTCGTATTTCGAGAGATTTGGGGACACTTGAGGACATCTGGGTTCAGTTTTGGGAAAAGATGCACATGGGGGCGCTAGCGAACACACTGACACAAGTTCAACGTCATCACCCTGGAAATATACATTTTTGTGGAATTAAATGTGTTTTACATTTCAATAACATTATGCTAAGTGTTCAGAATAGCATATACTGTTAAGGGTTTCCATGTGCTTTATAATGAACCAGGTTGTTTATGGATCTGCATTGTTTCTTAAATGTTATTCCTGATTTTGTGTGTAAAAATGAGTGTGGGAAATGAAATGTTAAATAATGGAATAATAAAATGGCGGCACGGATGGTGCAGTGGGTAGCACTGTCGCCTCACAACAAGGAGGTCCTGTGTTCGAATCCCCGTCGGCCAGGGCCTCTCTGTGCGGAGTTTGCATGTTCTCCCCGTGTCTGCGTGGGTTTCCTCCGGGTACTCCAGTTTCCTCCCACCGTCCAAAGACATGCAGGTTAGGCTGATTGGAGAGTCTAAATTGCCCGTAGGTATGAGTGTGTGAGTGAATGCTGTGTGTGCCCTGCGATGGACTGATGACCTGTCCAGGGTGTATTCCTGCCTTTCGCCCAATGTATGCTGGGATAGGCTCCAGCCCCCCAGCGACCCTGTTCAGGATAAGCGGGTTCAGATAATGGATGGATGGAATAATAAAATAACAAAACAGGCTTTACAACTGTGCTCTTTCATTTCCGCGCACAATACAGACAGCTGAGACCACTCATGAAGTGCGTTCGGCTCCTGCAAAAAAACTGACATCTGAAAACTTTGATAAATCCCACATTATTTGTGGAAATGCATTTTCGATGGATTTATGGTGAATTTTGTTCGGCACACATTTGATAAATGAGGCCCATTGAGATCAAGTTTGTGCACAAATATAAAGTAAATCTGGGTTGGTCCTTGACTTAGAAATTGAGATATCCAGTGTTAAACATGATTTAGTACATAGTATTAGTATAAAATAAGATATACATATCTTATAATTTTTTTTTATTTCGTTTTTGTACTTTTGTGTACACTGCATGTACATGTTCTGGCATAAATGTGTTCTGTCTCAAATTTGTGAATGGTATAAACCTCTTTTTTAATGAAGTCATCAACCATGTGTGTGCAGTAAATAGCTTTTGAGATATTGGCACTTTTATAGGACTAGTACAAAATAGGTTCATTGTTCCATTAGCCCTCTCCACTTGAGCTCTGATGGTCGTAGGGGAAGTGAATCTATGTGCAACACCCCTGGCAAAGATCACAGCCATTAGTCTTTTCTGAATCTCCATGCAGAACTATTTAGAATCCTTGGGATACCCCCCCTTCAGTTCAGACCACAGGTTTTTCATGGGATTTAAGTCTGGAGACTGAAATGGCCATTGGTTTTGTTTATTGTGCTGTTTTTGTGCCATCCTACCAAAGAGGTGGTATGGAGGTACCATTTTATACATATATATTTTAGACTTGGTGACCAAGACACAACCAATCTCTGTAATTCTTAAACTGCGACCCTTGGGTTACTTATGGCCTCCCTCACAAACTTCCTTAACATCTGTGGGGATAATATGCACTTGCTCTTCTTTGATCATTCCACGGTCAAAGTCACTTTGATCACATTTCTGACATTTGGTCTGAAAAAAACAAATTAGGCTATTTCAGCCCTAAAACATTGTTTGGTAATGACGATGGGCTTATTATGTTCTTAAAATAGCAGCTGCATGGTTTATTTGAATTGGCTCTTGTCATGTACGGCTCTGAGAACCCAAACGCAGACCACAGGATAATCCAAAATCGTTGTTTAATAGTCCGAAATCGTAGCCAGGAGATCCAATACGATACAAAAACGAAAGGCAAAAGAATAGTCGAAAAACAGAAAAACAGAAAGGCAAACAAAACAAAAGGGCAAGGCAGGCTCGGAAATCAAAAGGCAAAGGGGTGTCTATCAAGAATCTCAGGAATTAGGCTTACGAAGTATTCGGCACTAAGACTGATCAACATACTGACAAAGAACAATGCAGAGACTAAGGTTTAAATACATGAGGGAAGGTGACAAATTAGGCGGGGCTGGGACAAAGGTGGGCTAAACAAATAGACAACAGGTGGGGAAACATAATAGGGTAATAACATAATAACGGGAGGGAGACAAAAACGCGGACTGGATGCACGTAACAAAACATGTAAAACATACGCCTCCGGATTAGGGAGTAGACTTTCGCATAGATTGAACAAGTAGTGATAGTTAGAGACAGGTGCGAACACTTCACTGAAACTAAACGAGTAATCAGGGATAGCATAGGGAGGCGGAGTGACAGAACAGTGCAGAAATACTTGCGTTAGTGAGTTAGTTACGTGAATATTTCTAAACTACCCAATAAAAGTGATTGTTAGTTAGTTAGACAGACAGTAAGTGTATTAATCGGATTAGTACTGTACAATACCTAGATTAGTAGTAGTTAGTAAGAATAGTGCTTTACAACATTTAACTACCAAGAAAAAGCAGGAAGTAAGAATCGTGAGTTTTTAGAAGGAATGTTGAAAACCCGAAAACTACCGTAAACCCCCGAATAGTGGGACACGCAGACAGGGGAGTGACTAGACTGGTAACATTCAGATGCAGACATAACAGGGGATGACAAATGAGAACTGTAATGGAAAACACTAACCAATGATCTATGAAAAATGAATAAATAACAAGAATAAACATAAATACACACAGGACAAATACAGGAACATTACAGCTCTTAGTTTGACTTTTTGGACCTTTTTATGGGTAGGTACCTGACCCATCCCCCCACCTCTGCATTTTGGAATCATGGTTTTCCCTTGTGGTTGTTTGGAAATGTAAGTGGATTGAATGACAGGAAGAAAAAGCCATTGCCTGATTTCTGGGTTTACAGTTGTTATGACTTAGCAATGAGAGAGATGTGCTGGATTGCATCTGCAATACAATCAGATCCCCTGCTGAGAAGCCATGAAGCAAAACACACACAGGTTTGTGCGATGAACTCAGCCCGCAGACCACTTGCACATTACCATGCACATGGTTACAGTGGCCTCATAGGATATAACCTAAAAACCTTTGTTTCAGGGTGCATTTCTGAAGGTTTGCAGATGTCACACTGCATAGCATTTGGGCAAAGTCGCTCCCACTGCCCGTAAAACTGAGCTTTTCATCTTCAGCGTCATGTGGAGAGCTTTATGAAGGTACCCCAAGGAAGGGAGAGAGACAGGGGTTACATAAGGAATAATCCATGAAGAGGTGAACGTTGAACACACAATGCAGAGACAAAACACTTTAACAACCACCTAGGAATGAATTATTCTGCTTATACCATGGTCTTAGCAAATATCATAATAATATATTTTTATTCAGCTGATGCTTTTATCCAAAGTGACTTACAGTTGACAGCAGTGGACAATATCCCCTGGACCAATGCGGGGCCTTGCTCAAGGGCCCAACATCTGTATCATGGCTACACTGGGGCTGGCAATAACTACTTCATGCCATTAAGGTGGCTAGTTTCAGCATGTTGCTATGGTTATATATGTTGGTTAAAGGCCCACACAGTAATTTCCAGCAATTTCCAATTTCTAGCAACTAAGTACCTTGGTGGATCATGGTACTCATAGTATTTAATGTCTTGCACTGGCATCTTGGTAGCTAGGGGAACAACTTTGCTTAGCCAACTGAACTTTATGATACTGAGCCTTTGTTACTGTTGCAGTTTGCATAAGGCTACTGTGGCAATGTGAAGTACATCTGTGGTAGTTAGGCATGGTTTATTTAAAGAAAACGTTAGCAAACTATTATGTCGACATGTTGCCTGAAAAGTGAGTGATGAGTTTGTTTCCATGGTGATGAGTCATTTTCACATATTTTGTACTAGTCTTATAGGTGTGTCAATATCTCAAATATTTACTGCACAGACATGGTTGAAGACTTAAAGTAAAGGCTTGTACCATTCAGATATTTGACAGAACAAATGTATGTCAGAGCATGTACATACAGTGTACACAAAAGGTAGAAAATACCAAAAAATTACAAAATTCCTTGTTTTTATAGTTTAACCCAGAACTAATTTATATTTGTGCAGAAACTTGTCAACTTGTGTACAAAATTGGGTAAAGATATCGACAGGCATTCAAATTCCACATCAGTTTTCATTAAACTTCACCCAGATGTCTTCAAGTGGTTGCTAGGGTGTCGCTAGTTGGTTGCAAGGGTGTGTTAGGTGGTTGCTTGGGTGTTGCTATGTGGTTGCTAATGTGTTGCTAGGTTGTTGCTAAGTTATTTCTCGGTGGTTGTTATGGTTTTGCTAGATGGTTGCTAAGGTGTTGTTAAGTGCTTGCTTGGTTGTTTCCAGGTGGTTGCTAGGGTGTTGCTAGGTGGTTGATAGGTGGTTGCTAGGGCATTGTTAGGTGGTTGCTGAGGGTGTTGCTAGGTGGTTGATAGGTGGTTGCTTGGGTGTTCCTAGGTTGTTGCTAAGGTGTTGTCAGGTGATTGCTACGGTGTTGCTTTGTAGTTTCTAGGGTGTTACTAGGTAGTTGCTAAGGTGTTGTTAGGTATTGCTAGGTGGTTGCTGGGGTGTTTCTCAGTGGTTGCTAGAGTGTTGATACATGGTTGCTTGGATATTACTTGGTGGTTGCTAGGGTGTTACTAGTTGGTTATTAATGTGTTAATAGATGGTTGCTATGGTGTGATAGGTGGTTCCTGTGGTATTACTAGGGTATTACTAGTCAGTTGCTCGGTGGTTGGTAGGTATTGATGTGAGGTGCTGAAGACGCACCTCTTCAAGCTGCACCTCTCCCTGTCCCTCCCTACCTCCCTGTAAACCTTAATTGTTGTCTTTCTGTAATAATGTAATGGTATGCAGAAGAGCATCTCTGAACACACAACACATCATAACTCGTAAGTGGATAGGCTACAGCAGTAGCCTAAAAAATAAGTCTAATAAATACCTAATAAAGTGCTTGAGAATTACCATAACTATTTCATTTTTGACTCGGTCTGGAAAATGCGGAAAAGAATGTCGTTCAAGTATGGTGACTAACAACACAATTCTGATCATTTTTATTTACTTTTTATTTACACAAGGAGGACTCATTTTCAAGAGTTCCCTAGTAGTCAGTAGAAGCAGTACAATACGACAGGAAATACATTTAAAATAGAGATATTCATTTTAAAATAGAAACTAATACAATTGCGTGTCTGTTCGCCACTTGCCGAGGCCCTCCCCAGCCTGGCATCACACCAGGTACTTTGAAGTATTCTAAAGTATACTTAAAATGAACTTTAAGAGTACTTTAAAGTTAACTTTAAGTGTACTTTAAAGTAAAGCAAATATGAGCTGTTTTTTCAGCAGGGTTCATAGGCATCAGTGTGTACGTGCAGCCCCTGTAAGGGTTAGAGCTGGACCTGAGCTAAACAGGGTTATTTTTTAAAGATGTTTATAAAAATGCAGGCGTTGAACTCCTGAGTAGTTATGCAGAAGTCTGTAAATAGTAACCCCCTGGGCCAGTGAAAGGAAGCCACAGCGCTGCAATCAGCTCCATCAGTAGTTTCAGTAATGCATTTCTGAAATTGCACACAACGTGAATATTTCCGAAACTGTCAGCCTGTTCCACTTCAGACACTGGAGATCTATACTTTGATCAAGTATTTTTAGATTACAGTATCAAAGCTTGCTGTTTGAAAGCAGTGCACGCACTTATATGTTTATTCATAGTCAGAGTGAGAGTCATTTCAGAGTGAGCCAACGTAATTGCATCTTTTGTCCTTATCAAGTTCTGATTGCAGATTGAGGAATTCTGCTCAGTTCTTCTAATCATGCATATTCATTTTATTATTTTTAGATTAATCTTTTCCCTACACATGTCTACTTCACATGAGTACTTTGATACCGAATGTTTCAGTGGCCTCTGTCCTGGCCATATTTTCAGGGTTCCCATCTATGATTGTTGATTTGAACTTGAGCATCTGCCAAGTTGTGATGTAATGTAAATTAACATTACTGGTACATCCTTACTTGCTCAGTTGAGTTCTTTGGGCTTGAGGCAGTTCCTCTGTTTATACCGCTGGAATGAAGGTCAGAGGAGAGAGAATGGCCAGACTGGTCGAAGCTGACAGGAAGGTGACAGCAAACCAAATAGGCACGCATTACAACATTGGTATACAGAAGAGTGTCAACCCTCTAAGTGGATAGGCTACAGCAGCAGAAGAAAAAATATTTCTAATAAATGCCTAATGAATTGCTCACGGAGTGTATATACAAAATCATGAAGGCGACATACACACACACACACACACACACACACACAATTTTATACATTGAAGTTGATTGTGCAGATATATACACTGGATAAACACATTTTGAAGTATACATGACCTGTGAGTTTAAGGGTGTTTGTGTTGTCAACTGGTAGCATGAGCCAAGCTGTTTGTGTTTGTAAATGAAACTCCTTAAGGCAATGTTTTTTCTCCCACTTACTTTGAATTATACTTGCAACTTCAAAACATGCAGCATCATGGGATTAGAAATGGAATAATTACAGTGTATTTTCACAATTCCAAAGCAAAGTATGCAATGCACAGTTAAAAAAAGTTGAAAATCAGTAATCTCAATCTGTGAAGAGAGGCTTAAATCAGTGCTACACACAGTACATTCCAACATTACATTACATGGCACTCTTCATGAGACCAAAGGTACTTTTTGAAAAAGGAAGGAGCAATACATACTGATATTTTTGGATAGTGTTTTTACAAATGCAAACATAAAAGTAATTCAGGAAATATTTCTATTAGTAAAACATGAATTATACCGTATATAGTTTGAGTGGCAGTGGGACCCTGCTGCTGGGGGTGGGCTTCAGATAAAGAATATTCCTATATTATATATGCTAGTCATGAATTTACAGAGAATGAAGTTATTGCTTATGGCCGTATATTACTGCACATGGCCAGCTACTGTACCTCTCATACACACCTGTGAACTGAGTCTGTACACAGGCGCCTGTGTGTATGCAAGTGTGTGTTTGTGTGGATGTGTTCCTGCACACTTGTCTGTGTCCATGTGTTCAAATATATGTGTGTGTGTGTGTGCGTGTGTTCATGGGTCTGTGTGCTTGTGTTTGTCCATGCTTGTGTGAGTATGTGTTATTGTACATGCCCTGAATCCCTCATAAAAGTGTTTTTATGTTTGTCCAAATAATGGCTCAATTAAATGTTTGTCCACATAATTTCCTCCCCAAACATAAAATTTCCTGCCAAATTGAAATTCCCATTTGTATTTATCAGCACTCGTTGCTGGATCCTCCATTATCAATCTGGGAGAGCACAAATGAGCACAGGCTGTGCTCTGAATCACATTATGCCCAGTTCTAGTTATGGCATAGGATGGGATACAGATTCTTACAGCCAGTTGTCTGTCGCCCTGCAGGGCTACCAACCTGGGTTACCGAAGGCACAGTTGTGATTCAACCCACAGCTTGCTGCCCAACCATGCACTTAAGCTATAACAGCACCTTAATAACCCAACTGTGATGTACAGTAGGTTATGTACTTATGTGCATAATAATGTGGAATTCTGCTTGTTACCAGCTGTATACTCCCTTGCTGTCCCACTGAAAAAATCAGTGGCAAAAACCAATCCTACTTGCTAAAAAAGACCTTTGAGTTCAAATTGAGTAGAGGGATAAATATTTTCTCATCCTTGTTCATGCTCTTTTATTAACTGAGACAATGACCGTGCAGCTCATAAACCTTTGTCTGAATTGATGCCATAGCATCAATTCATCAATTCAGGACATGATTTTTATTTCCGTGCTTAATGTCAATACTCTGCACATTGTTTCTGTACATTTTCTAGTCCGTCATGCCTTCAACAGAGGTTATTCAGAAAAAATAAACATAGAGCTCATTGAGACCACGGTTGTGGTATTTCTCTGCTTTTCTCTTTGTCTGTCGCAGGATGCGCCTTAGGTGGGTGGGATAGGGCGGCATTATTATACGTCTGATTGACAGCAGAGGGGAAAGCATGAGAAGCCATTGCGCTGGCTGTGGAGCGAACAGTGCTCTGTAATTTGAATTCCTGAAGTTAGCCCTAGGGGGCGAGGGCCATCTGATCTGACAGCCGATGTTGCAGTCAGACGGCATGCCGCGAGGCGCTGCGTGAGGCTCCTGCATTAGGGCCCCCCCATCTCATGTTCTCACACAATCCCCCCAACACCTTCACCTCCACCTGTTGGGGGCCAGGCGGGCCTCATCTCACCCACCGCAACACCTGAGAAGACAGGTTTGTGAAGCAATGTTCCTATTTGGTGCATTTTCCATTATTGACAGTCCATTATGGTCACTGACTCTTAACACATGTTCATTCTTCATGTTGGTTTGAAGTTCTCTAGCCACGCAATGGGCTAGCTATAAAGAATGAAAACACTGCGGCTTTCCAGAACCAGGTTTGTTCACCCTTCAATTATCTTGATTCAAAGTACATTGAGTTATTGTTGGGGCAGCATTTATAAGGCATCCTATTAAAACCCCTGTAATTGTTGCACTAAACTGAACTACTTCAGAAGCTGAGGGCAGACACACCTAAACATGCATCTCTTACACAGATCACTGCCTGCCTAGATCATCATCTTCAAGACCCCTGAATATTTCCCAACAGTGAAACGGGGAACGAAAAACCACAATGTAAGTGACCATTAAGTCTGCACTGGCCTTTTCTTATCACAGTCATAATCTGCCAATACAGGGTTAAGGGGTGGTCTTGTTTTATATCATTAATTTCTTACTATTTTAAGTAAGTGTGATGAAAGAGAAAATCTTTTAATGTTGAAAGCAGTAAATGCAGCCCGGGGAAATGTTATGCATGATGAACACATTGTAACAAGATTTAAACACAGACCACCAACACAATAAAGTGCATATTTTGTTAACAGCAGGTTGTTGGGATATGTTAAGCCTTGTTTCCTATTTTATAGTAATGATATCCTCTTCTCTCTTTCTCTCTGAATGGAATTCAGACGAGGCTCGGGTGGGTCTTTCCGTTTCATGACATTTTTTTTTAAGGATAGGCTTTGCTTTGTTTTGCAGATATAAAGGGGCAAATGTATACTCTTTCAGTATAGTCTTTCAGTTCCTATAGGCACAGTGTCAGAGTTATTAAAATAAATTCTATAAAGTAGAGGTTATTTTAAATGGGCAGTCTATGAACAGCCACCACACCAGAGCTGCTGCAGCAAGATGAGACGCCAGCCAAGGAGAGTTGCTTTGCTACAGCTCTGTCTCTTGTAAGGTGTCCATATCTGGTACAACGCAACCTCCATTCACTCTGGCTCCTGAGTGAATTGGCTTGTAATTGGCTCATCTTTTAACAATAATAATAATAATAATAATAATAATAATAAATCACATGAAATCACTTCTGTAATCACAAGCATCAGCTGTACAGGAAGGATGGAACATTTGTCTTTAACTAGCAATTAAGATAAAGATTTATTTTTTATTTTTCCCTATCATAGGGTTCAGTGATGAACTGAGTTTGAAAAAATTAATTCATTCATTCATTATCCTAACCCGCTTATCCTGAACAGGGTCGCAGGGGGGCTGGAGCCTATCCCAGCATACATTGGCCGAAAGGCAGGAATACACCCTGGACAGGTCGCCAGTCCATCGCAGGGCACATACACCATTCACTCACACATTCATACCTATGGGCAATTTAGACTCTCCAATCAGCCTAACCTGCATGTCTTTGGACTGTGGGAGGAAACTGGAGTACCCGGAAGAAACCTACACAAACACGGGGAGAACATGCAAACACTGCACAGAGAGGCCCCGGCCGACAGGGATTCAAACCCAGGACCTCCTTGCTGTGAGGCGCCAGTGCTACCCACTGCACCATCCGTGAAATCCCATATAGGATAAATATTTACCGTGGCTTAGTCCATCCATTGGTATATACCTGAATTGAAAACAAAGCCTATTTCTCAGCTACATATAGTGCCATGAAAGAGTATTTCCCTCCTTCCAGATATCCTCTATTTTTCCATATTTGTCACATGAATGGTTTCAAATCTTTAGACAAAATTTAATATTAGAAAAAGGGAATCTGAGTAAACAATTTTACAATTATTATTTCATTTTATGTATTATTATTTCATTTCTCCAAGGATAAACAACAACTCATCCAGGTTGGTTGGTCGAGCCCTGGTGTGGCACATCCACACAGATGTGGCCAGTGAATTAGGCCCTTAACCTTAATTGCTCTATGGGGATTGTCCCCTGCTTAGTCTAATGAAGTAAGTTGCTTTCGATAAAAGTGTCAGCTATGTAAATGACATATTATTACATTTTGTGTAAACACCTGTAACCATTCAGTGCAAAAAAATATGCAATAATAGAGGAAATCAGGTTGGGGGAAAACACTTCTTTACAGCACCGTATCTGTTAATCAAAATTTGTGGTAACAGGGTATATCAAAGTGTTAAAACTTTTAAGATGCCATTGCTTTAGTGACAAGAGTTCCAAGCCTTGTTCTTGTTTTCTGGGTGGCAAAACAAGCACAAGAGTTTGCTTTCTCTGTATTTTGGAAATCCATATACCACACAAAATATGGTTATGTGAGTGTCCTTTTCACAGCAAAGGTATGCATAATTGTTTCTAAGTCTAAAAATGTGCTAACTCCGAGAAACATCTCACATGTTTCTGAGGAAGACAGTGAAAACACCTTTGGCTCCAATGTAGAGGGAACTTTCATTGGCGTGACCGATTTTATATCAGTGAGCATCTAAATATATTCTCAAAATATTTTCATATTCAGTATGCTTATAAATAAGGAACAAGCCTGCTTTTGAATCAATCAATAATTAAAAATAATGTATTATTCAAAATATAAAATTGTGGAATGTGTTGATAGAGGTTGCCTATTTGAGAAAAACTTCAATCAGTGGACATTAGTATGCAATATGTGAGTATTGTGATTATTGTACAAATTTTTTATCTTCTCGAGGGAGAGGTTGAGGGAGGGTGGAGTGAAGTGCAAACACCTGTTTTTCAGGTTAAAGTGTTAGTGTATACTTTAGTATGCAAAATACTGTATTTTACGCGTCATAAGACTCTTCTAAGATTCTTTAGTATTTTGGCTGTGGTTCCATTGTATTTCTAAGCATGCCAGGTACCACTACAAAAATCTGTATCCACTCAAAAACAGAAAATCTGGTCAGTGAGAAAAAATCTTCTGTAACTTTGTTTTAGTAAAGCTTAGAGTAATTCTGACCTTTCAGAAGACACCAGGATTATGACTGTAGTCTAAAGGGTTCAGGAATAGTAACCATTTTATTTGGAGTATGTAATTTTCAAGCTTGTGTCAAGAAAAGGGGTGATACTTAAGGGGTTAAAGCACTATATAGAAGTGTATTTCAAGTAACTGGTTGTTGCTTGTGGTTGCTGTTTGATACCAGCCCACATATCTTCTACAGGTAAATATACAAATCCTTAACTTCCAGCAGCTGATATCTGCTTAACAGCAGAAGGTGATGGGGATTTGGGCTATAATTTGAATAGTTGTGGATGTGGATGTGGTCTCTCTGATGAGCAGGTGGGTATCCCCTCTTCTCTTCTCCAAACTATCACATCTGACATTCTCCCATTTGTCACCTCCCTTGTCAACTCCTCCCTGTCTTCCGGCTGTTTTCCGGCATCCTCCAAGAGGGCCCACATCACTCCGCTGCTAAAAAAGCCTACTCTGGATCCCTCCATCATCCAGAACTACCGCCCGGTATCTCTTCTTCCTTTCCTTTCTAAAACTATCGAACGAGCCGCTTCTACTCAACTTTCTTCTTTCTTTTCTAACAACAACCTGCTAGACCCCCATCAGTCTGGCTTCAGATCGGGCCACCCGTCAGTGAGTCACTTCATGCCGCACGAGCAGCCTCCCTCTCCTCTGTCCTCATTCTTCTAGATCCTCCTGTCTGCCCTGTCAGCAACGGGCATCTGTGGCACAGCCCTGGACTGGATTGAGTCCTACCTCTCTGGTCGCTCCTTCCAGGTTGCCTGGGCTGGTTCGGTATCGACACCTCGGCCCCTCGCCACAGGAGTTCCCCAGGGCTCAGTCCTAGGCCCACTTCTTTTTTCTCTTTACACTCGCTCCCTTGGCCCTGTGATCACTGCACATGGGCTATCCTATCACTTCTACGCGGACGATACCCAACTCTTCATCTCGTTCCCGCCGTCTGAGACGCAGGTTTCAGCCCGTATCTCTGCTTGCCTGAGGGACATCCAGAGCTGGATGGACAACCACCATCTAAAGCTCAACCCAGGCAAGACTGAAATGATATTCATCCCTACTAATACCTCTCCCGATCTGGATCTCTCCATTTCCCTCGGGGATACCACACTCACGCCGTCACCCAGTGCAAGGAACCTGAGTGTTACACAGCTCTAAAACCCCTCTATTCTACACCTGGCCAACAGTGTGTCTAAAGTCAAATCATGCGATAGTCAAGATACAGTTGGCCTAAAGGTCGCATATTGTGGAAACATTCCTGTTGCTATGTTGATTAAAAAAAAGTTGAAAGTGTTATACAAACACTGTGAAAGTATCAAAACACACAGTCCAAAAAGAAATCCGCACAAGAAAATGTGCATTTAAACGAGCCATTTGGAATTCTGTGAAGTTATGACATCACAACGATACACTCATTTGCTTCAGCACAGCCCACCTTGTAGGCAGAACAAATCCAAGCGCACGGCACAGGCAGCATTCAGTTAGTTGAAGCTAGCCAACCAATCAGAATAGACGTTCATTGATATCAATGAGCCTTAAAAACACAGTTGCTAAAACAGGCTGTTCTTGGTGAAGTGCATGAGAGGCTCTAGAAAATGGACATGTAAAACTGGATAGAGATTGTACTTGGTAATTAATACAACACAAATGCCTTCTTATGAATAAAAGGACCATATAAAACATTAGAAAATACGAAATATGGGACCTTTAGGTTTCCAAACAAGCAAAACAGTTGAACAATCTGCAATATTTATTGCTTTACAAAGAATGCCAATGTTGTCATGACCTATTATATCTGAATTAATGAATTGCATTCACAGTACATGTGCGATTGTACGTTTCAGTCCATTGCAAAGATTTGGGATATAATAGTTTTTTCATCTGGGGCTTCATCATGCCAGTATAGTTTTAAAATGTCATTCATCTTGCTACAAATAAAATCTCCCTTGTGTGTATTTCATTTTAGGGTGTAACAGTAGGCCAGTATGATACCAAAGAAGAAAGATTGAACTGAAAGTACTTTTATGTATGCTACTTTTCTCAATGAGAAGATAAGGGCTCCAGTTGCATATTTCCTAGTCAGTTGAAAATGTGTCCACAGTATTGTAATGGCAACAACCTTCATTTTGTGCATTGTCTCCCTTATCCAGGGCCAGATGGACCTGGAGTTTGGGTGTTGAGGACGTGCTACAGTTGGGATTATGACAAGGCATTCAGTTTCATCCTCCTGAACATCCTGTTCCTTCCAAGACCCTGCCCAGAGGACTCTAAACAGATTCTAGGCGTGCTCTCAGTGATTACTCGCTACCACACTGAGGACAGATGTTGAGGCGCTTGCCAGCCGTGAGTCAGGCCAATGAAAGCTTTAGCCAGGGGGAGTTCAAAGGGCACATGACTTATGAGAGTGGCTTGCTGCGTGTGCCGGTGAAGGTAGGAGATATTATCACCAGCTGTCCACTGCTCAGACCTACATCAAAATCCACCAGCCTGTATAACAGGAAAACCTGTACTCTGCGCATTCATTTGAACAGTAGAGACATTAACTAGCTTGGACTGCTCGTACCAGACCATCCACATCATGGAAGGATTAAAAAAAAAAAACTCTCTCTGCCTCCATTAATTACACTCACTTCTGATTCAGATTTTTTTGGGATTGTTTCCAAGGACCAGAAAGCTTAATTGCATTGCAGACTAATGAGGTATCATACTTTTTTGACAGCTCCATTGTGGAAGAACAGAATGGATTAAGCTTGCAACGCCCAAGTAAACGATTGACATTAAACAAAAAAGAGAAAACGTTCTGCATCAATAGCTTTATCTCAAAACGCTCCCCCTGTCTGTGTTTTCCATATGTATCACCAAGACTACAAACACTTGTTACCTGACACACTTTGGACCCCAGCCATGAAATTGTGTTTTGGGGAACAATGCCTTCATTCAGAATGACTTTGTTTCCATAGATTGACACATCTCTTTTCAGGGCGAGGAGTTCACAATTTACCATTGTTTCCCTTACAATGATGAGGCACAACACTTCCTTTACTTTATTCACCCATTCTGTTCACAAGAGGCTCTTCCATTCCACAGAGTGAGTTCCTCCTTGGACATGTCACTTTTCAGGTTTCAGATCTTGTTTTGTGGCTAGTCTTTTTACAGGAAAGTCAATGCCTCTGGAACAGATGGTCCTTGGTGTGCAAGTGCAGAGACGGTGGCAGTGGTCTTTGACAGTCCTCCCACTGTCTCATGTCCACCCTGTGATGGTTACCTTTACACCTTGTCTAACACCTTTTTCTCTGAACCTCTCCAAACAAACAAGGGACAATCTGATCTCATGGTATTTCATTAACATTGGCATGCTCAGCCTCACACGGTGGACCAGGTTGGTGCCCAAAAGATTCTATTTTTTATACGTATCCTGTATCCATGCGTGCACACATGTAAGGCTGGGCAGGTCATACTAGATGCATATTGTATTGTTAATTTAATAAAATCAGTACTGGGCTAGGGTGTGGGGCTATATAGTTTGCCTTATGACCTTGTCTTATACAGATAATCTGCAGATGTGTCTATATTTATTTACTAGTACATTTGTGTGCATGTGTGTGGATGACCACTTTTCAGACAAGGCATGGTGCAGTGTGTATGTTCCACAAGGCTGGCTCAGATGAATACTGAATTCCCCCTCCCCAGCAGTACTGTAGACATCCTCAGAGACTTTGAGGTCTCATCTACAGTAGACTGTACTGAAAAGCACTACATAATAGATATTATCTGCTCTGCCCAGTGCATTTGTTTAAACTGCTAATAGGCTCCCCCAACTCTAGAAGGGTTAAGCTCCCTCTGTTAAGGAGCTTGCATGCAAGGGAACTTGTTTTGCAACGCAGATATGCACACAACTTCTGTACCATACAGAAGTATAAATCCAAGAAAAAAGGGTCCTCACTTTGGTATGATTATAGTTTATCTTATATATAGGGATTTGATTACCATGGTCTTTGAGGGGTTTTGGATATTGATCTGTTTCCTATGATCTTTTAGGGCTTTTGGACATAGTTCTGCTAATCTTTGCATGACTTCTTATAACTTATAACATCATCTTCTCTTATCCAGACATGGTTGAGGAAGTGAAAAAGCGAGTCTCCCCTTCTCAGCCGGGTGAGAAAAGGGTTAATAGAACACTCTTTATCTGTACTCTCCTTTCCTCATTCTAATCCAGTGTTGTGCCGTGTCTTCATTACAGAGAGTGAGATAAGATTAGGGGGCTTTGAACTGCAGGAAGGCGACTGGGGAGCTGATTGACAGAAAGAAAGCTGCACTGTGAGATTGATTGATAAAAGTTTTACTTATCAGTACATTATGTGTTTAGCAAAACCACCCTCCCCCACTTCCCCTTTCCAAATCCCCATTGCCTTGCACAGCTTATAATGAATGACTCGGTGGGGTTGTGGGGGGGTGACATTAATTAAGTTGCACTGACCTGGTGAGAATCCATTGCTCCCAGTAACCCCTTGCAGGAATGCCAGCACAACCCCAAAGCCCCCTCACCCTCTAATGCTACTATACTGCCACCGCCAGTGTGGGAGAAGGAGTTACAACTATAAAATGAAAAGGGCCACAGTTTAATTGCTCATGCTCGTCTGACGGGCTGATTTTACACTGTGCAAAAAATAAAATTAAAAAGAATCTACAGCCATAGCATGTCAAACCAGCTCCAAACTGCCTCTCAACAGATCATTCAGATGTATATCTCTTGATATTCTTTAAAAGAAGATGGATGAGGTAACAAGCCCAGGTTCTCTGTGCCAAGCAATTTTGCTTGAAGAAAAAGGCAAGGATATAGTGATCTTTTAATTCTGTAATCTTGTTATAACAGCTATGGCTATTTCTGATATCTTGTGGTACTCCAGGATGCACTTGTGGGGTTATTCACTGATCCATTCAAAATTGCTCTCCCCTAAAGAATGCAACTCAAGCTATCTTCTTCAAGTCTCTGTAGCAAGTCTGTGTGGGGAAAAGTCACTTGGTGGCTACATGACTAAATCTAAAGTATAAAGTCAACTATGAATCCCTTGCAACATGTTGCGAATGGCCTAGAACAAGAAATTCACAGGTGCTCAGTGGTTTAAGGACACTTACATTACAGCTTTATTTCTGCATCCCTTGTCAGTCATGATAAATGCTGTAGCTTTATATGGGTTTTATATGGCTGCCACCTGCACACACACGAGGCCCTTGTGATGGAGTTTTCTGTTCAGCATCCAAATAGATCATACAGTCATTGTAACTGTCACAATGTAAGTCCCAGATACATGCTCACATTTCCTTCTCAAGCTGTCCAAGTATGAGTAAGTCTGCAGTCGAGAATGTTGATGTGCTCAACTGGAATCATTCATATGTCAAATTAGTTTTTAAGTCATTTGAATCTCTGTAACTGTAGAAACTCTAAATCTAAAGCCAAATGAAAACAGAAATTTGTTTTTTGGTTCAGGACCCAGTCCATCATTTTATATTGAATTGCAGCAAAGCTAAAACCTTTTAGATTTGAGTAAGCAAGTATGAAGTACATTTGTTTCTCTCTTTGGAGATGAATGGAGCTGCAATGGTTGCCAATGTCCGACCCACCATATTTAACACAAGTAATCAGTAGCTGAAAATTAATTTCAGGTACTATATAGTGCAAAGGTAAGTGTTCCCCTTGGTAATTTCTTGTTTTTGGCATATTTTGAACAAAAACAATCTTTGCATAGGTCCTCCTAGTGCCATAAAAAAGTATTTGCCCCCTTCCTGTCATGTTTCATGTTTAGTCATGGTCTAAGTTATTTTATTGTCGTCACGTATTATGTTAGTCCACGTTTCATGTTTGTTCTTGTTACAATGTATTTTCTTGTCTTGTCATGTCACGTGATATAGTTTATTCATGTCACAGTTGTTATGTCACGATTTATGTTTGTTTCATGTTATGTTGTTCTGTTCATTGTTTAGCGTACTTTTTTAGTGTCTTTGCACTACCTTGCATTCATGCTTTCTCTCTCTCCCTTGCTGTCACTCATGCTTCCCTAATTCTTTCATTTTCCCGTGTCTACTTACTAATCTACTAACGTTAGATCAGGATTGGGTAATACTAACATTCTAACCATGTGTTCATGTTTACCTTACGTTTCTAGTGCATGTCATTTACTTATTTACTAACGTTAGGTCAGGATAAGTTTTTATTACTAACAATTACTAATTATCTTGTTGACTTGTTAATCCCCAACACCTGATTTCCATTGACATGCTGCTCTCAAGTTAATTGTCTGCACCCGTCTACACCTGCATAAAGCTCAGTGTTCATGTCATGTCTGGTTTTCAGTGCACTCTTGAATAGTTTTCCAAGCCATTGTCTACCTGTTTTGATCCAAGCCTGTTTATTTGTACTTCTGTTTTGTTGACCATTGCCTGCCTGTGCCACAAACTCTTGCCTGCTGTCTTTGTACTTTTGCCCTGCGGAGCGGACTTCGGTCTTGACTCTTCGACTCCGAGCCTGCCTGCTGTACGTCTGTACTACTGCCCCGCTGACAGCTTTCCTGGTTACTGGACTCTTTGCACGGTGTACCGATTTCGAGACTGCCTTCTCCCTCGGTACTGTACTTTGGTTTTGGCTGGATTATACGTGTGAACTTTGCTTGTTTTTGACTACACTCATTGGACAATCCCTTATTAAAGCCCTGACGGGACTTAATCACACCTTTGTTTGTCTGAGTCGTGCATTTTGGGTCCAACCCCCATGCACCCGTCTCACTTCCTGATTTCATCTTTGTTGCATATTTTTCACACTGAATGGTTTCAGATTGAGACAAAATGTAATATTAGACAAAGTGAACCTGAATAAACAAATAACACATTTGTAAATTATTGTTCATTGATTTAATGAAAAAAAGGTAATCAAACGTCCATGTCACCCCTGTGAAAAAAATTATTTTTCGACCAAATAATTGCTACCTATAATTTGATATCAGTCGTTCACAACACATTCAATTTTAACCCACATTTCTGGTTTAATAAAGACAAATTGGTATTTTGTTAGACACTGCATTTCAATTAGAATCATTCAGGACTTGAATAGATCAGTCCAAAACATTAATTTAGGTTATTTTCAGTCAATTAGTTAGTTACTGGATTAGATTTTTGGATTATTTGTCTTGTTACATAACCCAATTATGCTTCAGCTTCAGCTCATGGAAAGATGACCAGACACTCTCCTTAAGAATTTTTGGATACAGAGCAGAATTCATGGTTCCTTCAATCAGGGCTTAAAAACCTACATTCATGCAAGGTGCTTAAAGCATTTACAGTATGCATTGGCCTATGTTCAAAACACATTAGCTATTCTGTTTGACGTTGTTAATCAAAGAACACCATTACATTTGCATATGCATAGGCCTACAGACTAAAAATTAATGACAGGTGTTTAGCGTTGTTGATCTTTATTCTCAATTTATTCTCAAAATAATTGATTTAAGAGAGAAGCAGACAGAATGACCTGCAGTAGGCTACATATTCTCTACATAATCATTCTGACTCTGGCTGGGAAATAATATAAGCAAACATCACAGTTCAAAAGTCAGTCACCTCATCACTCTGAAGCAGAAGACATGGCTATACAAGAACACTGATTCTGGATATCTTATTTTCAGCTGTAAATTATGCTGATACAGTAATACAGTATGGAACATACTTGTTGGCTAAATGTTTTTAAGCCATCGTGGATCCAAGGTATCAAATTAGCCTCAAATTACTGTGCTGCTGTAAGACATGCAGTAGAAATGACAAGAGTCGAATATATAATATTTTTTTCCATTATGTTCAGGAGAATTTGTCAGGAGAAATTCATGTTGGTTTGAGGCTCATTTGATACTTTGGACCTTTGATGACTTAAAGCCATTCAGCCAACAAATGTGTTTCACTGTATCAGAATAATTTATAACTGAATCTCCCCAACTCCCAGAGAGATTCATTCAAATGCAAAGTTTTAGTGTTGTGTGTAAGTATTTCAGACAGCTAGGAGTTACTGTAAAAAAAAGAAACAAATATATGCAAATTTGCCGCTGCCCAGCAGTGCCAAATGAACAAAACCACACAAAACCATTGTACATGCGAACATGAACATACAGGACAAACCATAAACATTTAAAACACAAAACATTTGAAAATGCTAGGCCAAAGAAGTATGTTTTAAGTTTTGATTTAAAGACAGCGATGAAGGGGCAGACCTGATGTTCAGCAGTAGGCTGCTCCAAAGCCTCGTAGCAAATCCTGCGAATGAATTAACAGAGACTGCGGAACAGCCAGAAGGAACTGGTTTGAGGACCTCAGAGAACTAGGAATTCTGGGTAGGTTGGTAATAAAGGAGGGAGCCAGCCCATTAAGCACTTTAAAAACAAAAGGTAAAACCTTGGATGGATTCTGAAATGGGCTGGAAGCCAATGCAAGAATGCAAAAATAGGGGTGATGTGGTCCCTTTCTTCGTGCTAGTAAGAACTATAGTAATGGTATTTTGAAATAGCAGTAAATGCGACAAGAGTCCTTGACACAGGGAATTGCAATGATCTAAACTAGAACTTGATAAAGGATCATTTAAAATGTATTTAAATACATACAATACGACTAATAAATAAAATACGGAGTTTCTCTGCCACCATCAGAGTCCAATCGAGAGGGACCTGGATTGATGTCTACTCAAGGTATGAATATGCAGAACTTTAATGAGGGGAGAAGTGCATCAGGTGTGGGAGTCTAGGGAGACTTCTTCACCTACTTGGACAGCTTGAGGATCAGAGACTGCAGGGGATGCATCCTTGGTCCAGGAACATTGACACGGTGACACACACACACACACACACACACACTGAAATAGGAGGAAAAATACAGTGGTGTGAAAAAGTGTTTGCCCCCTTCCTGATTTCTTTTTTTTTTTGCATGTTTGTCACACTTAAATGTTTCAGATCATCAAACAAATTTAAATATTAGTCAAAGACAACACAAGTGAACACAAAATGCAGTTTTTAAATGAAGGTTTTTATTATTGAGGAAGAAAAAAAATCCAAACATACATGGCCTTGTGTGAAAAAGTGATTGCCCCTCCTGTTAAAACATAACTTAACTGTGGTTTAAAGAAATTCAGGAACAAATGAGAAAGAAAGTAATTGAGATCTATCAGTCTGGAAAAGGTTATAAAGCCATTTCTAAAGCTTTGGGACTCCGGCGAACCACTGTGAGAGCCATTATCCACAAATGAAAACATGGAACAGTGGTGAACCTTCCCAGGAGTGGCCGGTTGACCAAAATTACCCCAAGAGCGCAGCGCGACTCAACCAAGAGGTCACAAAACACCCCACAACAACATCCAAAGAACTGCAGGCCTCACTTGCCTCAGTTAAGGTCAGTGTTCATGACTCCACCATAAGAAAGAGACTGGGCAAAAATGGCCTGCATGGCAGAGTTCCAAGACGAAAACCACTGCTGAGCAAAAAGAACATTAACGCTTGTCTCAATTTTGCCAGAAAACATCTTGATGATCCCCAAGACTTTTGGGAAAATACTCTGGTCTGACGAGACAAAAGTTGAACTTTTTGGAAGGCGTGTGTCCCATTACATCTGGCGTAAAAGTAACACCGCATTTCAGAAAAAGAACATCATACCAACAGTAAAATATGGTGGTGGTAGTGTGATGGTCTGGGGCTGTTTTGCTGCTTCAGGACCTGGAAGACTTGCTGTGATAAATGGAACCATGAATTCTGCTGTCCACCAAAAAATCCTGAAGGAGAATGTCCGGCCATCTGTTCGTGACCTCAAGCTGAAACGAACTTGGGTTCTGCAGCAGGACAATGATCCAAAACACACCAGCAAGTCCACCTCTGAATGGCTGAAGAAAAACAAAATGAAGACTTTGGAGTGGCGTAGTCAAAGTCCTGACCTGAATCCTATTGAGATGCTGTGGCATGACCTTAAAAAGGCGGTTCATGCTCGAAAACCCTCCAATGCGGCTGAATTACAACAATTCTGCAAAGATGAGTGGGCCAAAATTCCTCCACAGCGCTGTAAGAGACTCATTGCAAGTTATCGCAAACGCTTGATTGCAGTTGTTGCTGCTAAGGGTGGCCCAATCAGTTATTAGGTTTAGGGGGCAATCACTTTTTCACACAGGGCCATGTAGGTTTGGATTTTTTTCTCCCTTAATAATAAAAACCTTCATTTAAAAACTGCAACTTGTGTTGTCTTTGACTAATATTTAAATTTGTTTGATGATCTGAAACATTTAAGTGTGACAAACATGCAAAAAATAAGAAATCAGGAAGGGGGCAAACACTTTTTCACACCACTGTATGTATATACACTCAGTGAGCACTTTAGCAGGTAGACATGTACATGTACACCAGCTTTTTAATGCAAATATATAATCAGCCAATCATGTGGTAGCAACTTAATGTATAAAGCATGCAGACACTGTCAAGAGGTTCAGCTGTTTTTTATTTAGAAGGCTACAGCTCATTACGCAAGCAGTGAATGGGACAGCCTACAAACCACATTTTGTAAAAGAGACAGATCTTAAACATTCATTCATTCATTCATTCATTATCCTAACCCGCTTATCCTGAACAGGGTCGCGGGGGGCTGGAGCCTATCCCAGCATACATTGGGCGAAAGGCAGGAATCAGCCTAACCTGCATGTCTTTGGACTGTGGGAGGAAACTGGAGTACCCGGAGGAAACCCACGCGAACACGGGGAGAACATGCAAACTCCACATAGAGAGGCCCCGGCCGACAGGGATTCGAACCCAGGACCTCCTCGCTGTGAGGTGGCAGTGCTACCCACTGCCCCATCTGTGCCGCCTAGATCTTAAACAGTTCAGTTAAAACAGGCGTTTAGTGCATTGAATATCTTCACTGTGTCTGGCGATATCCATGTATCAGCTGCCACGTGAAATCAAATCCAGTGTAGGACAAAATATGTACATAATCCAGCTCTGGCGGTTATTTTCGTATGAATTAAATGCGAGATGTAATGTTGCAATGAGCTTCACTTTTGTCGAGATTGAATTGGAACATTGTGTGGGAGGTACCAGTACATCTTTTATTTCTCCCAGAAGCCTCATTATTTGTATGGCTGGGTGGATTTTCTCTTTTTTGGCAGTTCCTTTAATTCCCCATTTCTTTTCCACGATTGCTTTGGAGGATAACTAATCAAAAGAAACACGATGGACTGCGATGGACAAAAGCAATTAAAAGCAGCCTATCACTAAATTTAGCCTAGTTGATCTGTGTCTATATCTTGCGTCTCGGTTTACACCTATAGAGGTGGAGAAATTCCATGCACCATTTCGACCCTCATTAATTGCTGGAACTTTAGTCAATTCAACAGAATACATAGTCAGCCACACTTATAATATCTCCGTCCTTTATTTGCGCGATCCACCCTTGAATGCAGGAAGGACAGAACCGCATCATGCGATGACTTGGACATGTTACATTTCAGTCATTTAGCAGATGCTTTTAATCCAAAGCGATTTAGAAGTGGATAGGCTCTTCAAAAAGTTAAAAACTTCAAATCCATAAATAGGAAAACACGCATTAAGAGCAGTTCTGTTTTAGTTTTTTTCTTTTAGATAATATAGGGTGTACAATAGGGAGATCAGAAGGGGGGGCCGTAAAGTCAGGAGGGAGGACTAAGGTATAGTCTGAAAAGGTGTGTTTTTAGTCTGTGAAATATGGGGAGGGAATCTGCTGTTCTCACAGTGATAGGCAAGTCATTCCACCACTGAGGAACCAGAATGGAAAACAGGCATGGTGCTCATAATGAGGGGACTACAAGGTGATCAGAGCTGGCAAACTAGAGTAGTCTTGCCGGGGTGTAGGGAGCAATTAAAGTTTGGAAGTAGGGTTGGGCCGTCCCCTTAGCCTGGAATGCCAACATTAGCGGCTCAAAGCGGATGCGTGCAGAAATAAGCAGCCAGTGGAGGCCAATGAGGACTGGGGTGACATGAGCCAACCTGGGCTGACTGGTGGTCAGGTGGGCTGCAGCATTCTGGACCAGCTGGAGGGGCTTGATGGCACAAGCCAGGGAGACCAGCCAGAAAGGCGTTGCACTAATCCAGATGGGAAATGAAGAGTTCCTGGACTAGGAGCTGGGTGGCTTTCTCCATCAGGAGATGAGGGATACGGTGTTTGTTATGGAGGAAGAACCTGCAGATTCTGGCAGTGGAGGATATATGTGGTGTGAGGGTAAGATGGTTATCAAGGGTCACCCCAAGGCTGTATGGGAGGAGAATACTATAAAGTCCTTGACGATCAGCGAGAGGTCCACTGAGGATTTAGCAGGGATGTAGAGAAGCTCAGTCTTGTCAAGGTTAAGCTTCAGGTGGTGGGAAGTCACTTCTCTTGAAGCCAGACTGGGATTGTGAAGGGATGGGGTGGTTGGGCAGAGAGATGTGAGGAGTTTCAAAGTATTGGAGTCAGAGAGGGGATAAAATAAGGATAGGGAGTTGGGAAAGGTAGGAAGGTCAGCAGGGGAAGGGGGTGGGGAGAAGGAATTGCGGATGTCATCTACATTCTTTTCAAAGAAGGAGACAAAGTCATCAGCTGTGAGAGAGGAGGGAGGTGGGAAAGGAGGGGGTGAGAAGAAAGGAGAAGTTTGGAAACAGTTTGCGAGGGTCAGAGGCAGCTGAGTTAATATTTGAGTGAAAGAAGGAAGACTTAGCAAAAGAGACGGATGAAGAGAAGGATCATAGGAGGGCATGGAAGGAAGCTATATCACTGGGGAGACAGGACCTTTTCCATTTTCTCTCCACTGCCCACAGCTTGGTTTGGTCAACTCATAGAGCATCAGAAAGCCAAGGACTGGGGAGGGAGACCCAAGCTATTTTGGTAGTGAGGGGACACCAAGAGTCAAAGAAAAGTGAAATAGAAGACATGAAGGCTGTGGCAGCTTCATCGGGAGTCAGTTGAGGGAAACACTCCAGTTCAGGTTGAAGTCCCCCAGGAGGATCAGGAGAGTGCCATTGTCCAGCAAGGAGCTAAGCAGGATGTCCATCTCATTCAAGAAGCTCCCAAAAGGACCTGGAGGGCAATAGACAACAATAATGAAAAGTTATTGTAACAGGAAAGTAACAGAAACTGCATTAAATTCACAAGAGGAGAAGGAGAAGGATGACACAAGACGACACAAGATCTCTATGAGGAGACCTGTGCCAGTGGGTCGGAGTGTGTGGGAAAAAGAATAGGCAGAGAGCCACGTTTCTGTCAGAGAAAGGAAAATGAGGTTGAGATGGGAGGCAAAGGCAGATATGAAGTCTGGACAGCCGCCTGGCAATTCCAGAAGCCACTGGCCACACAGAGCTCAACACCAGCAGATCTGGAAGGGAAGATCAGGTTAGAGAAATTCTGGCCAAGTTGGCAGGGAGCAATTGTCCTACCTGACTGGGACCTAGGGAAAGGAGAGATGACGGGAATGGGAAAGAAGCACATGGAGATGGAAGTAGGGTAAATGGATGGAGAGGAAAAGGAATCCTACACAGTGAACCGAGAGCAGGCAGCAAGAACAATAATCAGTCACACTCTCAGACTCGGTGGACACCCGCACATACCCTATATCACAAACATACTGCAGTTCTAGCCCCATGCACCAGTTTAATACATACAACGCATGTTTCCTGGGCAGAATGCGTCATATTTGCGCCTGAAAATCGTTGCAATAGACTTCGTAAATCTGGCCCATGGTGCTTCTGTGGCTTCCATTTTACAAATTAATTTAACATAAAATTAATGAGGAATGAAATGGTAGTATAATACTGTCAGAACACATCTGTGAGTCCCAGTTTCAGGAAGCCCTTTGGACTGTGTCCTGGACTTTATATTAACAGATTCTGGCATGGTGGTAATTTGAACTTGTCAGAATGTGTTCTTTCAGGGGTATGGTCAATTGAAATTCCTACTTGGTCAAAAGCTTTCAAATTTGTGCAAGAGCGAGAAGAAAATTGAGTGTCATTAGAGCTTGAAAGTCCAATAAGACATCCACCACGTACTTATCCCCTAGGCAGCAGTCATGAAAATAAATTTTGCTAGATTTTCTGTGGTTGCCAAAATTTTAACTGATGTGTTGACTATGTGTTGGCAAATGCTTGGATATCTGTAATGGCAAATGCTGTAATTGTGATGGTTCAACTGTTTCCTGGAAACTGAGCTTCTGAACAACAGACCCGTCCTCTGATACCAATGCAAGAGGTTGCACGAAATGTAATGTGCCTTGGCAATTTATTATTATTATTTTTTTAAATAAGAGCTGATACTGAACATTAAAAAAAAAATTATGAATCATCTTTTATTGTTTTTACTCAAACCTGTTGACAGTGGTATGTTTTTCAATGTGAGACAAACTGGAGCTGCAGTCAGTGGTCTGGATTATCAAGCAGTACAGGTGGTTCAAATCCAAAGTGAAGGAGAGCTTTTGACTATATTAATTCATGGGTTAATTGAGTTAAAACTAACAATAAAACCCAACATTGACTAGAAAACATTCAAATAATTCATAAAACAATATCAATCATGCTTACCACCCAGCTAAATAGCAGCTGGTTGGTTTGATTTAACATTCTTCACATGTTACATGAGATTCAAGTTTGGATCACACAGGTGCAATTACAATAGACTGGAAAATATTGTACTGAGAATATCAGTCCATAGACTTTTATTCATTTTGTTCCTTGAGGAGCTTTTTTGATGGTCTAATCAGATCTGCAAAAACAGACTGACATTTTTGGATTCTAAATTACCGATGCCACAGATTCAGTGTTCGAGTTTTCATGTTGGAACTGCAAAGTGTCGTTCCACAGCGCTTGTTTAAAAAGTGACTCCTGGCTGACTCCCAAAGCCAGTACCTGTGTGTGTAGACTGCATTTTAACTATTGTTAAATAATAAATTAACTTTGTTAAACTTTCAAAACGGTGTTGTCTCGAATTCTCATGTAACGATGTTTGAGCCACAGGTCATTTTGTTGGAGCTAATCGTCACTAAAGGCAAAAAAGACAACTGCTAAATGTAGAACTTAACTGGCATCTACAGTGCTACAGTATAGTATATCATGTTCTAATTTAATAAAATTGTATAACTCCCAATAAAAATTCAATCAATAAAAAACACCTCTCAGTCAAAAGGGCCCATGTAAATAGACAGCTTGAGTCCGGACTGTGCCATCTTAGTGTATCAACTTTTTTTTCTTTAGAGCTTTAGAATATTTTCAATACTATAGATGATAATCATATTAAACTTGTTTGTTTTTTTACAAATAACTCATTTTTTCTGGCTCACCGCTGAATTTCACCACTGAATTTACACAGCACTGTCAATCATTTAAAGAGAGACAATACTTACATTTTACAACTGGGCTTATGTGGATGTGGATCCACATTCATTGAACAAAATAATTCAACTTTTTATAATTTATATTAGCAGAGCTGTTACAGTTTCATTTACAGTTGCTTTGAATAGGCACACCATGGAACAATATTTCACAATTTGTAAAATGAATGAAAAAGAAGGGCAAAATGGTTGGTTCTCTGCGAAAATATATTTAGATCATTGCTACAAGAATACATACAATAGTCAATGAATACATACAGTCACTCCAAAGACTTGACTATAACTTGATACTAACTAACATTTCAGTGGCGTCAATGGAGACTCTAAATGAAGGGAGAATATAGCACAAATTGACACTAGTAAATGGCAAAAATAGGGGTGAATGAGTACAGGAGTATCCGTATCTGTATGATTTCAACCAACTAAATTATCTGTATCCATATCTGTACTCCATATTTGTAGTGGGCGTGACATAACCCGGAAGTGGTGTCATTTAAACAGTGCCCCGTACTACATTGCGATTTGCAGTAAAGTACATTGTAAAGCCAAGACCTCACCTGAACCACAACTACGACAGTTCTGCATGCTGTTATGCAGGTAACTCTCCATTAAATATTTATTTGGTTAATCTTTTACAAAGATTTTACAAAGAACACTTTTGGCTGTATATCCGCGGTGCTGTCAAATTTCAAATTTCAGTCTTGGTAGTAATAATAGCCAACAAGGCCATTTTTTTTAATTAACAAGAATGTGAGAGCTGTGCAGTGTGTGTGTGTCTGTATGTGTCACTGTATGCAAGGCTCAAGCTGAGGTAGGCTAACGATTCAGTTTCGTTTAGCCTACTGCCAAATCTCTCCGGCAAACATCCTAATTAACGGTGCTGCTGACAAATGATAACTGTCGGCAACTGATAAACAATAGACAAAATAAAATAATGTATGGTTTACATAGATGCTACAACAAGATACTAGTTAAATAGTTATATGCTTAATCTATGATTTGAACAAGTTCACGCAACACTCTTCACGTGCACAAAAGAGAAGCGAGGAAAATGAGTCATTTTTACTCATCTAATGGGGAGGAACCAGGGAGGAACTGGCCTTAAAGTGTTAACTTTATGTTATGCATTCATCACTGATGTACAGCTACTGCAGCCAATATTAAAAATAAATAAATAAAGCAGGTCAATTCTCTGATCACTGATAATTACTTGTACAACACTGGTGCTCTTAAAAAAATCAATAATTGTTACAGGCACTAGTCTAAAACGAGTACTCGGCTCATCCCTAGTAAATAACATTTTGTCTGCGTGCATGTATGTATGAGTGTGTGTGGGTGTGTGGATGGGGGCTGGAGAGAGGGAATGGGGGGATGGGGGCAGAGGTGCTGGTGTTGCCATGCCAGTATGGAGCAGCTGGTGAGGAATCCAAGAACTGTGGCCACAGAACTGGTTCCTCATCCATCACTCATCAGAAAACCATGGCCCTCCTGACCGACGGCTCGCCGCCAGGAATGCAGGGAGATTGATGGCTTGATATTGATCAGCACTCAAGAGTAGAGTCTCCCATCAGTTTATTAATTACCCAGCAAATAGTCTCGGCATCTCAGTTATAACTGAATGACTAATAGGAAACGAGGGGTACATTCAAAACCTTACTGACAAATACAGGGCTGTGAAGATCTATGCAATGGTATTGCTGTATTGTGCTTCCTGATAATTGCATTGGTCTCTTTTGTTGCTCTGTGAACCTTGTTTCATTACTCCAACCCATATTTTGAGTCTGTTCCACTCAATGTTTATCAGATAAACAGATAATATGTCCCCTTACAGCATATAGGTCTGAGAAAGTTGACAACTGACAGACTCAACATACCCCTTTTTAAAAGAACATACTTGTGAAAGAGAGGAAGATAAAAAGACAGCCATATAGGCAGAACTGACTGATTCAGCCTTGACCTCTGCATTTCCCAGGTTCTGTCACCCCCATGCAAGGTCACTGCTACTGAACCCTGTGATGCAGTAAAAGGGTGTGTGTGAGTGCTCTACCCCCCCTCCCAGGCAATGGGTGGGAATGCGGTGGGAGTGGAAGTAGGACAAAGAGGTCGAGGCACATTCTTCCCCAGTCAGACTAATCTCTGCAGGCTGCATTCCTCTCTCATGCTCTCAAAACCCGGCTGGGTTTTTTCTTTTCCTTTTTTCTTCTGGCTCAGGAAAGTGAGAAGCCTGCCATCTCACTGTATCTCCTGTGAGACCAGAGATTTGAGACAAATGACTAAATCCTGTAAACTTAAATACTAAAGACTTTTTTATTTATTTTGTATTTGTGATTCATATTACACATTATTATTGTAAAACTGAAATTAAATTCATTTTTGATAATACACAATGATTGCACTGGACACTGAATAATTTCTTAATTGTGCTTATACTTGATATTGTTATCTTTAGCTAACAGTTCTGGCTGTAGCTGAAGATATTATTAATATTATGGTCAATACATTTTGTCATGTTTTGTGTCCATTGAAATGCTGGAGAAAAATGACCTTGGACAAATATGTTTTTATAAAAATATGAAGTTTTTATGATCTACATATGCTCACAATGCTCAAGTCTCATCCACAAGCTGCATAATGGCATAGATGCATAAATTCTAAAGCTGCATTAATTCATGTCATATTCCCTGAGCCAACGTATTATTTATCACTTGTCATATTAGGAGATATAACAATAAGACATTGAAGTGAAATAAATTAACCAAAGTATGGCTCCAAAAGTAACTGAAATTATAACAAATACTTAAAGGTACAATAGGTAATTTCGAACTTCTAACGGTCAAGAGAGGAATTGCAATTAGGACCCATTTTGAAACCCGAATTTAAGGAGAATAAAACACAGGAAGAGGGTGAGTCAACATGTGTCTTTCAATGATAGGAAGCGATTTACAATGGTTTTAACACAAAACTCTTACCTATTCTATTGTATGACAAATAAATACTATCCTTGTTACATACACAATCATAGGTAAGGGCAGGTTTGAGGTTCTGCAAGACAAATTTGTGGAATTAGCAGAAAAGGATAACCTCCATAGTAGTCTTCTCTGGAATTCTACTTGTACCACTTACAAGCAGAACTTTATCTGGAGGTTTAATTTTTGTAGTAGAGAGGGGTACAGGTTAATGGGGCATTGGGACTCCTTTTGAGACAGGGGTGAGCTGTACAAGCATGATAGGCTGCACCTGAACTGTAGGGGAACCTTTGCACTGGGTCAACATATGCTTAGGGTAGCACAAGATTATTTAAACTAGGGTCTTGGGGGGCAGGGAGGATAGAGAGTGAAATGGGCAGGGGGGCACAGACTGCCCAGACGGAAACGCTACATATAATGGCGAGAGCTCTTTTCAGAGAATCTTTTCAAGGCAAAATTCTAGGAATGATGGCTTGGGACAGCAGGGAGTGAGAGAATGGGAGAGGATGCGTAGAAGCAGCAGACTGAAATGTCTTTGTCTAAAGGTACAATAGGCAATTCTGGACGTCTAACAGTCAAGAGAGGAATTTAGCAACTAACACCCTCAAACCACAACACTGTTTATCCCACCCCTTCTCTGTGAACGTGCTGACGTTGAACATTTCCACATCACTTTTCTGAAATTAGTTCATCTCAACAATGATTTCTAATGTATCAGTCTGGATTTCCTCTGCAATTATTAAAAGTCTGAATGCTGAATGGGAAAAGCCCCAAAAAGTATTTGTAAATACATGTTTAACCAAGTATAATGAGCAGAGTTACACATCATAAAGGTAAAGTGCTGAGGTACAGGGCCTCTTACTTGTACAAACTTATGTCTTCATGTTAGAAAATAAACATTTCAGCTAAATTAATTACTGTTTCAGTGTGTTTACTGCCAGGCAATGGAAATCTTCCAACAGAAAACTTATTTTCATATGAAGCTATTGAAAATATTATTCCAGTATTAATTGTAAAAGTAGGAATGCCTTCTTGAAGATGCTAGTAAAAGTGCAAATTTTGAGAAAAAGTACAGTGACCTTTGTGAATAACTTTTGTAAACACGCTAAACATTTTATTCCAGGGGTATTCTATGCTCAAGGGTTTAATGCTTTTTATGCCAAAACCCCCATAGCCCAGGTTGAAAAGGCACTGCAGAACACTGTCAATAGCACTAAAGCTCTAAAGAACTTCAACTGAATTCTGCAACAGCCAAGGTTGCTGTCAAACCTGAAGGCATGCATTAAAAACTAGATTCTTTCTATCCATGAGTGTGAAATTGAGGCTGAAACAAGCTGCACACACATTGCATGTGCCCAATTATCTTGTCATGTCTGATCTAGGCTCTAGCACAGCTCCCTGTTTAGACAACAGCTCCCGTCACCATTATCAACAGCTTTCTGTGTAATATGCTCTCTCCTGTCACATTATCTGTGTCCCGGGAGGACTGGAACATTTAAATGGAATGGGAACTTGACTTTGGAAGCACATAAAAGACAGGGCAGAAAATGTTAGCTTGGCCCCGCCAAAACCATCAAAGCAGCCTTAACCAGTCAGTGGCCATCAGAAGCCAATACCAACCACATCCATATCACCAGAAGCAGAATTCCTCTCCTGACTTCTGATGTTCATGTCATGATGTTTTATGCATTGTAAGAGTAACAAGCATCAAAAGCAGTCCACACTCCCAGGTGACCTGTATCGCCTTCAGCAAGTGCAATGATATTATGGGATTATTCTTATAGAGCTGCAGCGTGACGGGAATACATTTTTGTGGTGATTAATAATTCAGCAGGCATCTGCAGTGCGAACAGCATCACCGAGTCAGACAGTTTTATTTGGCAAACGGGGCTGGGAGTTTAAATGTGAAGAGATTAAATGGTTTGGTTATAACTTCTTAATATACACCTGGATTCATCCTCTACAAGATACTCACAGTGAAGTTGTGGTTTCTTTCTTTTGGGTGGCCCCTAGCCGGCCACACCCTGTTGCAAGGCCCTGGCCTAGTTGGGGTTATTATATGACAAATTGATTCAACGGTCGAACCTCGGATTCAGGAGGAGCAATGTAGCTTCCGTCCTGGCCGTGGAATGGTGGACCAGCTCTTTACCTTGGCAGGGTTGCTGGCGGGGTCATGGGAGTTTGCCCATGCAGTCCACATGTGCTTTGTGGACTTGGAGAAGGCTTTCGACCGTGTTCCCCGGGGAACCCTGTGGGGTGTACTGCGGGAGTATGGGGTACCGGGGCCGTTGTTACGAGCAATCAGGTCCCTGTATAACCAAAGTGAGAGCTGTGTCCGCATTCTCGGCACAAAGTCAAGCACGTTTCCGGTGGGTGTTGGACTCCGCCAAGGTTGCCCCTTGTCACCGGTCCTGTTTGTGGTATTCATGGACAGGATCTCAAGGCGCAGCCGAGGTGAGGAGAGTGTCCGGTTTGGTGACCTCAGAATCGCATCTCTGCTTTTTGCCGATGTTGTGGTTCTGCTGGCTTCATCGGACCGTGACCTTCAGCACGCACTGGAGCGGTTTGCAGCCGAGTGTGAAGTGGCCGGGATGAGAGTCAGCACCTCCAAGTCCGAGGCCATGGTTCTCTGCCGGAAATCGGTGGATTGCTCCCTCCGGGTTGGGAACGAGTCTTTGCCCCAAGTGAAGGAGTTCAAGTATCTCGGGGTCTTATTCACGAGTGAGGGTAGAAGGGAGCGTGAGATCGACAGGCGGATCGGTGCAGCATCAGCAGTAATGCGGGCGTTGCACCGGACCGTTGTGGTGAAGAGGGAGCTGAGCCGGAAGGCGAAACTCTCGATTTACTGGTCGATCTACGTCCCAACCCTCACCTATGGTCACGAGCTTTGGGTAGTGACCGAAAGAACGAGATCGCGTATATAAGCGGCCGAAATGAGCTTCCTCCGTAGGGTGGCCGGGCTCAGCCTTAGAGATAGGGTGAGGAGCTTGGACATCCGGAGGGAGCTCGGAGTAGAGCCGCTGCTCCTTCGCGTCGAAAGGAGCCAATTGAGGTGGTTCGGGCATCTGATCAGGATGCCTCCCGGGCGCCTCCCTTTGGAGGTTTTCCGGGCTCGTCCAACTGGGCGGAGACCCCGAGGGAGACCCAGAGCCCGCTGGAGAGATTATATATCTCTCCTGGCCAGGGAACGCCTCGGGATCCCCCAGGAGGAGCTAGAATGCGTTGCTGGGGAGAGGGACGCCTGGAATAAGAGGCTGATATGCATCTAAACTGCTGCTCTCATGATTGTCTTTTTGCAGTTTTATTGCGTCACAGTTTTTTTCTATGATATAAGTGTAATTATTTGAGACGTCAACGACTCAACCACGAGGGGGCAAAGTGGACAGGATTAATACATTTGCAGCAGTTGAGGAGGGCCAGGGTCATTTCAAAGACAGAAATCAAATCTGCCACAAACTCAGTGAAAATGGCTCAAATTAATCCATCCATCCATCCATCATCACCCGCTTATCCGGAGTCGGGTCGCGGGGGCAGTAGGCAAAGCCGGGTATTCCAGGCGTCCCTCTCCCCAGCAACGCATTCTAGCTCCTCCTGGGGGATCCCGAGGCGTTCCCTGGCCAGGAGAGATATATAATCTCTCCAGCGGGCTCTGGGTCTCCCTCGGGGTCTCCGCCCAGTTGGACGAGCCCGGAAAACCTCCAAAGGGAGGCGCCCGGGAGGCATCCTGATCAGATGCCCGAACCACCTCAATTGGCTCCTTTCGACGCGAAGGAGCAGCGGCTCTACTCCGAGCTCCCTCCGGATGTCCGAGCTCCTCACCCTATCTCTAAGGCTGAGCCCGGCCACCCTACGGAGGAAGCTCATTTCGGCCGCTTGTATACGCGATCTTGTTCTTTCGGTCACTACCCAAAGCTCGTGACCATAGGTGAGGGTTGGGACGTAGATCGACCAGTAAATCGAGAGTTTCGCCTTCCGGCTCAGCTCCCTCTTCACCACAACGGTCCGGTGCAACGCCCGCATTACTGCTGACGCTGCACCGATCCGCCTGTCGATCTCACACTCCCTTCTGCCCTCACTCGTGAACAAGACCCCGAGATACTTGAACTCCTTCACTTGGGGCAAAGACTCGTTCCCAACCCGGAGGGAGCAATCCACCGTTTTCCGGCAGAGAACCATGGCCTCGGACTTGGAGGTGCTGACTCTCATCCCGGCCGCTTCACACTCGGCTGCAAACCGCTCCAGTGTGTGCTGAAGGTCACGGTCCGATGAAGCCAGCAGAACCACATCATCCGCAAAAAGCAGAGATGCAATTCTGAGGTCACCAAACCGGACACTCTCCTCACCTCGGCTGCGCCTTGAGATCCTGTCCATGAATACCACAAACAGGACCGGTGACAAGGGGCAACCTTGGCGGAGTCCAACATCCACCGGAAACGTGCTTGACTTTGTGCCGAGAATGCGGACACAGCTCTCACTTTGGTTATACAGGGACCTGATGGCTCGTAACAACGGCCCCGGTACCCCATATTCCCGCAGTACACCCCACAGGGTTCCCCCGGGGGACACGGTCGAAAGCCTTCTCCAAGTCCACAAAGCACATGTGGACTGGATGGGCAAACTCCCATGACCCCGCCAGCAACCCTGCCAAGGTAAAGAGCTGGTCCACCGTTCCACGGCCAGGACGGAAGCCACATTGCTCCTCCTGAATCCAAGGTTCGACCGTCGGTCGGAGCCTCCTTTCCAGTACCCTAGAGTAAGCTTTCCCAGGGAGGCTGAGGAAAGTCGGGAGTCGGGTGCTTTGCCCAACAGGCAGTAGGCAAAGGCGGGGATCCGGGCGTGCTGATCCTCGGCATCGCAGACTGGTTCTGGGGACGTGGAACGTCATCTCTCTGGTGGGGAAGGAACCGGAGCTAGTGCGGGAGGCTGAGCGGTACCAACTAGATATAGTTGGGCTCACCTCCACGCACAGTACTGGTTCCGGAACCAAACTCCTGGAGAGGGGCTGGACTCTGTTCTTTTCTGGAGTTGCTCAAGGTGAGAGGCGCCGGGCGGGTGTGGGGATACTCACAAGCCACCGGCTGAGCGCCACTGTGTTGGAGTTCCACCCGGGGAACGAGAGGGTCGCCTCTCTGCGACTACGTGTCGCTGGGGGGAAGGCTCTGACTGTCATTTGTGCTTATGCACCAAATGGCAGTTCAGAGTATCCGGCCTTCTTGGAGTCACTGGGCGGCATCCTGGAAAGGGTGCCACCCGGAGACTCCATAGTTCTGCTGGGCGACTTCAACGCTCACGTGGGCAATGACGGAGAAACCTGGAGGGGGGTGATTGGGAGGAACGGCCTGCCTGATCTGAACCCAAGCGGTGTTTTGTTATTGGACTTCTGTGCTGGTCATGGATTGTCGATAACAAACACCATGTTCGAGCATAGGGTAGCTCATAAGTGTACTTGGTACCAGAGCACCTTAGGCCAAAGATCGATGATCGACTTTGTGGTCGTATCATCAGACCTGCGGCCGTATGTCTTGGACACTCGGGTGAAGAGAGGAGCAGAGCTGTCAACTGATCACCACCTGGTGGTGAGTTGGATCAAGTGGCCGGGGAGGCTGCCGGACAGACCCGGTAAACCCAAACGTGTAGTGAGGGTGAACTGGGAACGTCTGGCGGAGGCCCCTGTTCGCGAGGTCTTCAACTCCCACCTCCGGAAGAACTTCTCACGCATCCTGGGGACATGGAGTCCGAGTGAGCCATGTTCAAAGCCTCCATTGCAGAGGCGGCAAGCAGGAGCTGTGGCCAGAAGGTCATCGGTGCCTGTCGGGGCGGCAACCCAAGAACCCGCTGGTGGACACCAGCGGTGAGGGAGGCCGTCAAGCTGAAGAAGGAGGCCTTTCGGGCTTGGCTGGCCCGGGGGTCCCCTGAAGCAGCAGACAGGTACCGGGTGGCCAGAAGGGCTGCGGCTTCGGCAGTCGCTGAAGCAAAAACCCGGGTATGGGAGGAGTTCGGGGAGGCTATGGAGAAGAACTTTCGGTTGGCCTCGAGGAAGTTCTGGCAAACCATCCGACGACTCAGAAAGGGAAAGCAGGGCTTGTCTCAGGCTGTTTTCAGCAGGGGAGGAGAACTGCTGACCCGGACTGGGGATATTGTCGGGCGGTGGAAAGAGCACTTCGAGGAGCTCCTGAACCCGAACAACACGTCCTCTGTGGAAGAGGCAGAGCCTGAAGACTCGGGGGAATCTGCACCTATATCCCTGGCGGAAGTTGCTGAGGTAGTCAAAAAGCTCCTCAGTGGCAAGTCGCCGGGTGTAGATGAGATTCGCCCTGAGATGCTGAAGGCTCTGGACATTGTTGGGCTGTCTTGGCTGACACGCCTCTTCAGTGTCGCGTGGAGGTCAGGGACAGTACCTGTAGAGTGGCAGACCGGGGTGGTGGTCCCCATTTTCAAGAAGGGGGACCGGAGGGTGTGCTCCAATTACCGGGGTATCACACTCCTCATGAAATATGTGTTTAGAATAAATTGACACCCCTAAAATACAGGTAAGGAGCTAGGAATTTTGGCTATTTAAAGAGAGAGCCGAAAAAAGACTAAAGAAAAAAGCTTTTCTGAAGTGGCGAAGTTCTGTTAATGGAAGTACAAGCCAAAAGCATATTTTATTCCGTAGTGTGAGCAGTGGATTGACAGAGCTGGGGAAGCCTAAAGCGGATGCACTGTCTAGGCTTCATAACTGTGACTCCAAGCCAACTGAACCAGATACTATTCTCCCTGCATCCTGTCTAGTTGCCCTGATTAGGTGGGAGATTATCAGCAGGCTCAAGAGGCAGAACCGGAACCGCCTGATGCTCCCCAGGACAATGGATATGTACCCACCATCGCTCTGTTCTGGCCACCCGGGTATCTCTCGTTCCCTCAAACTAACCTCTCTTAAATTCTCCTGCAACCACTACCTGTCCCTAATCACCCGTGGTCCCATATTGCCATGTGCCCCTATCTGGTGTCTACACTACTATCCTAGTCGTTATTTACAGATTTTGTAAGATGTGCTGTCTAATTTCCAATATCCCGTCTCACCAATATCTAACATCTTCCGAAACTTTGGCATACCTGAGGAAATCACTTCTGACAGAGGCTTTCTTGGTGAGCTATTGTTGTTACTCTTGTTTCACGTACTGAACCTTTGCCTTCATGAAAGTATATATCTTCCCTGTATTAGTTTAGTGGTGTTCACCCCGTGTTTGTTATTCCCTGTTTGTTTACCTGCCCTGTTCATTATGTGTATGCTGTTGGACGGATTAGACAGGTTTGACCATTATCTGCACTTGGATCCTTTGTTCCTGAGTATTTGTTACACATGCCATTTGTACGCAAATTGAAAGGGTTCAATAAGAATACTCCAGCTGTTGAGCTTTCAGTGCAGTAAACTTAACACATCCCCATCCATTGCCCTTATGGATGGCTAAATACAGCCTACCTACGGTTCACAGCTAGAACTTCATCTGATCTATTCACATTGCTGTTGTAGAGACCAGAAAGCTGACACAGGGCAACATAGCTCCAGGCTCCCATTACTCATCCCTCATTTCTCCTGACAAACAGAGAGCTGCAGAGTGTAGAGTTACCTCCAACAAAATCCACAATAAAAGGAAAATTTATAGCCTCTGCAGTCACCCACTGGAAATAAGTACAATTGCATGTGACAGGACTTGGATGCAGCCTTGGTCCTGTACAATAGTGCACACTGCCAGCTGACAGTCTGATTAATCCTGTGGCCCTGAGTACCTGCACTTAATTAACACCAGTAAAGGGTGCTATGGATCACATGCCTCATCACCAAAACTGTAACCAAACAAAACCTTCCTCACCTTCCATTTCTGCTGACACAAAGCATCCAGGCAACGAAAGTTGGGTTCAATCTGTGAAAGGACAATCTGGAAAAGCAATTTCACAGGAACATCATCGCTTTTCAGAAATGGCTTATTCGCAAGGTGCTGCCTCAGTTGGCTGAGAAGATGAATGAGTGGAACAAATGTTGCAAAAGGTTTGTAAAAATCATGTTGATTAGTATGATTTACTAAATTAAACATATACATGTAAACACATGTTTATATAGATGTATTCTTACATGTTATACACTTTATTAGGAACATTTTTACTTTTACACCTACTTATTCATGTGATTATGAAATCAGCCAATTGTGTGGCAGCAGTGCAATGCAAACAATCATGTAGAGCTATAGTAAATGTTCACGTCAACCCTTCACATTTGACTGTGGAATGATTGTTGGTGGTCTGAGTATCTCAGAAACTGCTGATCTCCTGCGATTTTCATGCACACTAGTCCCTAGAGTTTGCAAAGAATGGTGCAAAAAACGTCAAATGTCGGATAATGCCCAGACTGGCCAAAGCTGACAAAAAGGTGACAGTAACACAAATAACCACACATTACAATAGTGGTATGCAGAAGAGCATCTCTGAACACACAATGCATCAACTCTAAGTGGATAGGCTACAGTAGTAGAAGGCTAAAACATAAGTCTAATAAATACCCAATAAAGTGCTCACTGAGTGTATATACACTCACCGAGCACTTTATTGGGTATTTATTAGACTTGTATTAAAATACAAATATATAGTACAGTACATTCAAAATGTAACGAATAATGTCTTTTGAGATTTTCCTAAGTTCCTAAGAAAACAACAGTTTTCAGTAAAACATGTTATTCTATACACCTTCAGTAACAGATAGAGCCTCATAATTCTCAACCAAAATTACCATTTCATAATTAGAAGGTTCTATATGCAATTTTGTCTCTTCAACATTCCTAACTTACAAATGTCACATAATTCAGAGACAGGTGAATACACGATTAAACATTTTTGAGATGCAGGGTGTGAAAACTTGATGTGATGCTCATTTTCTCCAAACTCTGCATTCGATAAAGATGATGATTTCTAATTCTTCTAATTCTCTGGTCATATATAAAATGGGCCATATTGTAAAAACTAATAATTTAGTAAAACATACTAATTAACATATATTTTTACAAACCTGCATATGAGGTGGGAGTTCTTGATTCTAGGAGGAGGATGTGTGCGTGGAATGTCCCCCAAGTGACCCCAATGCATTCCCACAGTGCTGTGGAGATCTCGCTGGAAGAGAACCTAAGTACCGTGACACACAGGACAGCAAGCAGCAATGATCATAAGAACGTTCTCTGACTTGTCATTGCCTTCACCACTGCTGTCCATGAATGAAGCTCTTCCTGTTTAATTGCAGACCACATTAAAACAATGCTCAACAAACTTCTCCAACATGGAATGGAAATGAGACACAAAAACATGCAGATGTTAACTTCAACAGCGTTTTGCACCACTGCTCACATTTGTATTTTTTTTTCTTCCAGAAAATCATTCACGAGGAAAGCCACCAATGATTTAGCGAGTGCTGGAAGAGCCCTGGGCTTTACGGACGGCCGGAGGCAGTAAAACAGGCTCTCTGACTGTCATCCCCCCCTAATGGACCCATAAAACATGGGAGCCTTTGAGGTGCAGCGAACCCAGCTAATGGGCCCAAGAGTGCACGCTGCTCTCCCCTCCCCTCCGAGGAGAGCTCCACACCTGTGAGCAAGTCCGAGTGGCCTATCGTTACAGAGACTTGGTGGGGGATGCTGAAAACACCACGCCACAGGTCACATGTAGTTTCAGTCTGAGTCACCACAGAAACAAACGAGGGCCAGGCTAGGAACAGTTCTTGTGGTTCCACAGCCTTGTATTTGGCACCTAATGTGAAATAGATGGTTGCTAAGATGCCCCTTCAAGCTCATATAGCATCTGTACAACCAGAATGTACTGTATAGTAGCTGCATAAGCCTGTAAATCAATTTTGCCTCTGAAAATGAAATAATAAAACAACCATATTGACATCAAATGTTTTTATTTTCATTGTCAAATGACCACTAGCAGTAGATGCAGTGGCTGTCCGGGCAATGCAGAAACCACATCATTTTTCTCATGGTTTGAAATGTCTTCAAGTCAAGATGTTATTTTGCTCTCATTAACACCACCCAAGCATTATGTGGCTGCAGGTGTTCCAGGAAAGGGTTATGGAAACCTAGGGAACTCATTTGGAAAAGAATATATATCAGCAGATGCAGAATTGCTCTAAATCTTGGAGGAACAAGCCTTTTGTTTGTGCAATAAATCATCCGATGTTCTTTCTTGTCTTTTCTCTCAGAAACTAATCTGTAATGTCAGCAGATTATCTGAATGTTTGATGAGACAGATTACAAAATCAACCTGTTGATGACATTTAATCATAATGGATATAACATCTACCCGTTCAATCAGCACCTCGAAGACATCAGTTAGGGTCTATCTGGTGCTGTTCTGCAGACAATTTCTCTTGCAGCACTTTGAAATTACTTCCAGGTTCAGTGGGCCTCATTTATCAAAAATGAGCTGAACGAAATTTACCCTAAATCCTTCTGAAATGCATTTGCAGAAATAATGTGGGATTTACCAAAGTTTTCAGATGCCAGTTTTTTCATCGGATCCGAACACACTTGAGGAGTGGTCTCAACTGTTTGTATTGGGCAGGGAAATGAAAAAGCACAGATGTAAAGTTTCTTCATATTCATATTTTATTTTTATCTTGAGTGGAAAATTATTTTAATGAGCCAATTGAATATTATAATCATTCATATATTATAAAAATGCAAATGTATTCAAATTATTTATCTGTGGTGCATACGTGGTCTATGTAGCATACATAAAGACAAATCGGTTAATTATCAAGGAACTTGGCACATTAGTTTGGCACATCTCTTTATGTTTCTCCACCTGGACAATCAGCTCTTCCTAGTTTTAAAGAAAACATCTTTAGGCATAGAGGGTGTTAAGTCCTAAATAACTTTTCATATACATTTTAATGGTCACAAAGTTACAAAGTAGCTGTAACACACAGTCATATAATGATTTTAAAAAATCAGTCACGGCTACACAGCATTTTAAAACAAATTTTTCCATCTCTTTAAATTGATTGAAATTGATTTACGCGGTCCCTATAAGGTATTTTAAGGGTGTCAATTTATGCTGATCATCAGTTTTGTGCGCACGTTTTTTTGTTTACGATTGATTGGTATTTATCAACATACACACATCGATAAGAAAAAAAGCTGTCTACTCTTGTTTGATCCAGAGAAATTTGTTGGTTTGTTTCCAATCACACATAAATTTGCGTTATTAAAATATTGATGTATAAGGCCCAGTGAGTGGGCAAAATCATATGTAAAGCCACGGTAGGCTGCATCTCATCACAGTTACCTTGCCTTACACCTACATAATGGGACGCACTTTGAAAGCAGAAAAGTGATTTTGGCATGCATGATGATGTGTGATTAGCTTCAGCTCATGGAAAGATGACCAGACATTCTCCTGAATAATTTTCTAGTACAGAGCAGAATTCATGGTTCCTTCCACACATCATCACACAAACATCACCATGTTTGACTTATGATAATGGGGCCAATATTCTTCAAAAATGTTCCACTCATCTGTCCATAGAATATTGTCCCAAAAGGTTTAGAGATCATCCAGGTGCTTTTGTGCAATTGTGAGATGAGCATTGATGTCAAATACACATGATACCTTGTGAAAATAAGACAGCTTCGCAGTAAGGTGTATTTCTTCACTTTGAAGGAGGTAGGCTTCAAGTATTTTGGCTAAGCTAACATGTTATGCTAACATGGAAATTAAGCCAGTGTGAATGCAAAAAAAAACAACACAATAATAGTGTCGGTCGATGATCTGCTCGCCTCAACAATCTGCTCGGGGTCCTTGCATATCTTTGTTGTGTAGTGACGTATCGTGACATGTCACATTTTGATTGTGCTCAGGCATTGAAAGTACATTCCTGTGGCTCATTTCACAAATGTTGCGACATGCGAACTCGCAATACGAATCACACAGGCTACGACTTTTGTGATAGCAGTTTTTACAGAGTGGTAGCCTACCCATTTCTACACACAAACGTGTGCATTCTCAGTCAGTGCATTGATGGTCTCCCAAAAGTCCAATTGCACAAGGACTTTTGGGAGACCAAGTAGTGCAAAATTCAATTCAGCTACTGTGTTGGGCTGATAACTGAATTAAGTTTTTACACGTTGGCACTTTACGGACGTATCTGGAAGGAATGTGCTTACTCCATTGCCTGAAAACCCCAGGAAAACGGTTGCTTGGAGCTGTCAACTATTACAAAAAAGATGTACTTTTTCTGAACGAAATCCCAGAAAGTAGAGTCTATTTAAAATACACTTTCTTTGTACTTTCCAGAAATAAATGGTTTAGAAATAATTAGAGTATAGCCTACCACCAAGGGGGGGTCCAAGGGTTGTCTGGGGGTGGCCACCATATCTCCTGGCTTCGTGCGCACGAAACCTTTTTTTGTGTGGTTATTCGTGTTTTTTGTTTTTTTTGTTTCACGTGCGAAAAAAACAAAAACACGATGCATTACTAGTCTAGTCTACTAAGACTAAACATAAATGAATAGGCTATAGGCTACTGATAAGCTAATGTACAGGATGACATTAACAATGACAAATAAATAGGCTATGAGCCTCTTTTGTCATCAAGACCCTTCTCTGAGCTCACTGTTACGACTGGCTCGTTCTAGTCGTGAACAGGAAAATGAGACACGCGACAACAGGCTCACGAGATAATCAATTATTTATTCAAAGTAAGTTATTATGGGGTATGAGAGATCAGTATGACTGTAGTGTTGCATGTAGTCAGAGTAGCAATGTTGCGGGTGCAAAAATACAAGAAAAACTGTCTGTCCTATGACAGGTGTGATATTACTGCCCCCCAAGCAGCAACACTGGAGCTTCTTTAACCCAGAATTAAACCAGCTCCAGGTGCTGCTTGTGGAGAGACTTTAAAAGGGGCGCCCAAGGGTGACCCTCCTCAAACCCAACAGGTAAATAAACAATATAATGCAGTGCAGTGCAAGAGGTCCTGAAACCATCACCAATTTAGCTAAAAGGTGAAACCTTGACTGGGCCCCATCACCCAGCAGACCGTGCCTCACACAGTCCAAGGTAAAACATCACCTTTACCAGGATAAATCCAAGAGACAGCCCCAAGTCAACCCAGCAGTCCATAGAGCCACTCTGCAAAACAAGACTCCCCCCTGCCCCTATACCACTGCGGCGCCACAGTGGCAAAGAGAGAGAGAGAGCAGAGAATACAGATGGGACGAGAGAGCAGGCAGGCCTAATGGCTTTTGTCAGGCACATGGTTTAACGTGTCAGCCAACACGTTTGCCACCCCCTTGATATGTCTTATATCAAGATTATAGTCCTGCAAGAAAAGGGACCACCTCATCAAGCCCTGGTTAGGATTGGACATCAATTTAAAAAATGTCAAGGGGTTATGGTCTGTATAAATAGTCAAAGGTCCAGAGACTGACCCCACGTACACATCAAAATGTTGAAGACCCCAAATTAATGCGAGGGCTTCCTGTTCAATCACAGAATACTTTAACTGATGCATGTTAAATTTCTGTGAGAAGTATGTGACCGGATGCTCAACTCCTGTGCTGTCAGGCTGCAACAACACAGAGCCTACTCCAACCCCGCTGGCGTCCACTTGCAGGACAAATGGACGATCAAAGCAAGGTGTGGCAAGAATTGGTGCATTGCATAGCAAAGCTTTTGCTGAGCTGAACGCTTCTTCACATTCATTGGACCACTGAAAACTGACTTTGCTATTAAGCAGACTGGTCAACGGTGCAACAATGGTTGAAAAGTTTATAAAAAACTATAGTAGCCAATCATACCCAGGAACCGCATAAGCTCCTTTTTTGTGGTAGGAGTGGGGTAATTGTCAATAGCTGTTACCTCAGCTTGTACTGGACGAACCACCCCCTGTCCAACCACCTTACCCAGATAGGTGACCGTTGCCTTAGCAAACTTGCACTTTGCGAGGTTGACAGTCAAGGAAGCTTTAACAAACTGATCCAGGCAGGCACCTAGACGCTCAACATGTTGAGGCCAGGTGTCACTATAAACAACCACATCATCCAAGTAGACTGCACAACCCTCTAGACCGGTCAGTACTCTGTTCATGAGGCATTGGAATATGGAAGGGGCATTTTTGAGACCAAATGGCATAACTGTATATAGTCCACTGTGAGTAATAAAAGCAGATATTTCCAGCGCACGGGTTGTTAATGGCACCTGCCAGTATCCTTTAAGTAAGTCCAGTTTCGTAACAAACATCGCAGCACCAACCTGGTCGACGCAGTCCTCCATATGAGGTAAGGGATAGCAATCCAACTTAGTTAATAAGTTTACTTTACGGAAGTCCATGCAAAACCGAAATGAGCCATCAGGCTTATTAACCAAAATACACGGTGAACTCCATTCTGCAAATGCAGGCTCTGCAATACCATTTTTAATCATATAGTCTATTTCAGACTCTAGATGTTTCCGCTTTGGAGTTGGAACACGATAGAAACGTTGTTTGATGGGAGCGGCCGTCCCCACATCAATGTCATGTTTCAATACATGCGTTCGCGTTGGAGTATCTGGAAATAAACTACGATGGGAATTGATTAAAGTGAGTATGTCACTTCTTTGGTCTACCGATAAATAATCAAACCGAGACTTCAAGCTTTGTAGAAAATCTGAGTTGTTCAGCCGGCCCTGGAACACACCCTCCACTGGCATTTTGATGTCCTCCTCCACTGTCACGTTTCAGGTCTGTCTTGCCCTGTTTTATGTTTTATCATTTGTCTTAGTCACGTATTGTCATGTATTATGTTAGTCTAGGTTCATCATGTTGTTTAGTTTGTTTCTTGTTACGGTTTATTTTCTTGTCATGTCTAGTTATGTTTCGTTACGATTATTTTACCTTGTTATGTTGAGTGGTTATCGTCTTAGTTCGTTTAGTGTTGTGTTTTGATTTATGTTTATTGTTACGCAGACTGGTCGTTGTTTAAACATACACTTTTACATGTCTTTCCGCAAACCTTGCGTTCCGGCTTTCTCCCTCTCTCTTTCTGTCACTCACACCCTAATTGTTTCTATTTGTCTATTTACTAAAACTACTAGCTAGATCAGGATTGGGTAAAACTAACAGACTAATCATGTGTTCATGTTACCTTACGTTTCTCGTGCATGTCATTTACTAATTTACTAATGCTAGGGCAGGATAGGTTTATTACTAACGATTACTAATTACCTTGTTAGACTTGTCATCCATCACACCTGTTTTCCATTCCCTTGCTGCTCTCTAACTAATTGTCTACACCTGTCTACACCTGCATTTATAGCCCAGTCGCACTTCTGTTCGCTGCGAAATTGTCTGCCTCTTGTCCGTCAAAGCAACGCTTGAGCATTAGCATTATTATTATTATTATTATTATTATTATTATTATTATTATTATTATTTACACGTTAAGCTCCAAGCCTGTTTATCGACCACTGTTATTGTTTTCTGTTTCGTTGACCATCGCTTGTTTTTGACCACGTCCTCGCCTACTGTTTTTGTACCTTCGCCTCGCTGTTTGTTTTATGGTTTTGACTTCCGCATCGCCCTCGACTACGACTCTGCCTGCCGCCCGCCTGTACTTCTGCCCCGCTGACAGCTCTCCTGCTACTGGACCTCCCTGCACGTCTACCGACTACGAGTTTGCCTCTTCCCTCGGCACCGTGCTTTTTGATTGGGATTTTTGATTGCTTTTCCTGGGATTCGTCCCGAATAAAGCCCTGACGGGACTTTCTTACTATTGTTTCTGAGTCGTGCATTTTGGGTCCAACCCCCACGCACCCATCTCATCCACCCTTCTAGTATCTGGGACTAACTTAGACACGAGACCCGCAACACTTAAGGTAACAGGTAACACAGGCAAATTAACAGCTTTACCATACATTTCAGGTGAGGAAACCACACCAGTTTCAGTTGGCAGACCTGGAGGTTTTGCGGCACCATTGGCTACAGTTTCTAATGCAGCGGAATTGTAATAGGGCTTCAGCAAATTAACGTGACATAGCTGAACACAGTCAGGAGTGCGAATCAAATAGTTCAAATCTGATATACAACGGTCCACGATATAAGGACCTGCAAATTTAGCCTGGAAAGGGCTTCCCAGGATCGGTAACAAGGCCAGTACCTGATCACCGGATTGAAAACTTCGACCTTTTGCACCCCGGTCAAACAGACGTTTCATTTTTGACTGGGCATAACCCAGTGCCTTCTGGGCTGCAACCTGAGCTTGATACAGACGTAGCCGAAAACCACTAACGTAATCCAAAACATTCTCAGGGGGCTGTTTGGTCCGTCACTCATCAGCAATTACTGCCACCAGACCACGGACAGCATGACCAAACACAAGCTCATTTGGACTGAATCCCGTGCTTTCTTGGGCAACCTCTCTAATGGCCAACAACAGCCATGGGAGGCCTTCTTCCCAGTTCTGTGCAATATGAACGCAAAAGTGACTTCAGCGTTTGATGGAAACGCTCTAAAACGCCTTGACTTGCAGATGGCGTGCACTCAAGATATTATGTTGTGTTCTCAGCTGTTTAAGAGCCTTAGCAAACTGCTAAGATGTAAAATTAGACCCTTGGTCAGACTGAATAACCTTTGGAATACCAAAGATGGACATAAATGTGGTCAAAGCCTTCAGTACAGACTTTGTGGTGATAGAACGCAGAGGATATGCCTCTGGATAACGTGTGGACTGACACATAACAGTCAGTAAATAACAACGTCCAGCTTTTGACGGAGGAAGTGGACCTACACAGTCCACAATCAGATGCTCAAAAGTATTGGCTACGACCGGAATGGGATACAGGGGAGTAACCAATATCATTGGATTTGGTTTGCCCGTCAGCTGACAGATATGACATGCTTTCACATACTGGGCCACATCATGCTTCAATTTAGGCAAGAAAAAATTCTGCAAAACACGGTCGTTTGTCTTTTTCACACCAGTATGACCCGCAGCACCATTATGGGCAACATGTAGTACCTCATTTTTAATGAATGAATGAATAATACACATACTTGCTTTGTCCAAAATCATATTCTCACCAGCTCTGATGTATGTTACTTCTCATGTTAGTCTTCTTCTGAGTTAATACCGATAACACAAACTCAACAACGACATAACTTTATTTCAATTAAATCTTTCAAAACAATAGAGGAGTCAGGGTCAGACACAGCGATGTCACTATGTGACATGAGAAGAATGTTTCCATGTAATATTTTTAAGAGCTATATTCAAACTATATAAATGAATTATTGTCCTGAGTACTTGCATCAATACAACATTATGTAAATACACATTCTTTCAAACCATCTGTTACAACATTATGTTAGCTAACTAACTAGATAAGGTAGCGATTTGGCTATATACTGTATATTTCGCTGATTTAGCTAGCAGTACAGAAGGGGGCCACATTATATTAAAGAAACACAGCATCCAAGTAATTTATTTCTTGTTGAGACTAACGTTCGTTAGCTAGCTAGCTAGCTAGTCAGTAGTCTTCAATTTAGTCAGCAAGCTAACTAGCTTGATATTATTTCATGATGACATTTAAATTATATTTCAACAATAACGTTACTTTCAACTAATTCAATATTTCAACCTGTCACACTGACAAGAGTAAAATAAAGTTTAGAGGCTTACAAACCACCATATAAGCTTGCAATCTGTCCTGGTGATTCTAGCTTTTTTGCTGCACATTTGGCAGTCTTGCAAGCGGAAAAGGCGGTGCCTTCGTAAAGACAGATTTACTGACAAAACAGCCAATAATGTGCAAATCAGACGTGTGCTTTTTACATTATTGGCATTTGGCAGACACTCTTATCCAGAGCGACGTACAGTTGATTAGACTAAGCAGGAGACAATCCTCCCCTGGAGCAATGCAGGGTTAAGGGCCTTGCTCAAGGGCCCAACGGCTGTGCAGATCTTATTGTGGCTAGACCGGGATTAGAACCACTGACCTTGCGTGTCCCAGTCATTTACCTTAACCACTACGCTACAGGCCGCCCTGCTTTTGATGCACATTTGGAAGGCAGCAAAACGGGAAAGACGGTGCCACCCCTTTAGAACCACCACACTTTAGGATGCAGGTCTCAGAATAAATTGTATTCTTTCTGGAGCTTGTCTATGCAGCCTATCTGCATATATTTAGGCAGCATGGTGGCACAGTGGATAGTACTGTCGCCTCACAGCGAGATGGTCCTGGATTCGAATCCCAGCCTAGACAACCCTACTTATGTCATACAGTGATGAGATCACATTGATAAGATTAAGATAAATAATAAGAAATAAGATTATCCCCCCCCCCCCCCCCCCATTACCAGTGAGATCGATTTTCAGTCCTTCCACAGTGGTGTTTTCCTGGCACAAGGAACTGTTTTTAATGCCGTTCACATGAATTAAGTCCATGTTTGTTTTGGGCTCTTCTGGCACTTGAAGTTGTAAACTCTAGGAATGCTTTACATGTTGTTTAAAAGTATGCCGATGTGACCTGGCATAGCACCACTCGATTACGCCACCTTGGGAATTACGCCCAAGGAAATAGTTTAAGAATCGAGGATTGGTGATCAATCCCCACCTAGGTATGTTCAAGTAAATGAACAAGCAGAGACGTGAATTCAATAATAAAAACAGAGTTTATTCGTTACAATCCTAAAAACACAGTATAAAACCCACAGGATCCCCAAACTTATAAAATTAGCCGGTAGGTCATACTTACCAGAAGTGGAACCGAAAGGTCACTCACTTGTAAAGGTGCCAGCAGACATACACACACACGCACTGTAAATCGGTGAGATACGGACACGGTGAATCAAATATTCTACTTCTACACACACGCTATAACATGCAGTGAAAAGAACGGCACCACTTCCGACGGCGCTGTAGTGACCTCCACGCCAAACCAGATCCCAAAGCACGCACTGCAACGTAAACAGTAAGCCACCCCAAAGCCCCAACTCGATCAACAGTTGGTTTGTAAGTAGTAAGGATATATAAAAAATACAAATAAATACGGAACCCCAGGGAAAGGTGGGTACAACACAGTTTAAAAACACCAATGCTCTACGTAGCCGGTTGCCGGCATATTAATATAACTGGAGCCCCGCTATCCACATTCCTTAGCTCTTTAATGAGCCTACGCGATAAACACGAATTACTAATGTCGGCAAAACAGCAGCTAGCAATGTCCTATAATGGCAGAAAGTATTCGTTAGTGCACATGCAGTGTGGCGTTCTTGTAAACGCAATATTGTAGCGCATTTTAACCATGACAATACCTTGGCACCTAAATGATTAAAAGATTAAAAGAAATACCTCAATAAGCTAATGAGCCTCAAGCTCCACCACTTCGTCTATGGTGACCTACAATAACAATTTTCATCAGGTTTTCATGGAACATTACGTGGCTGCAAGTAACAGAGCAAAGTGCAAACATAACTTGAAGCCAGACAGGAACCTGCACACGAGCAGGGAAGAACAAGAACCCCAACAAGGCATTTCCTTGGCATTTGTACCTAGTTGTTGCAGCCCCCAGTTGTTTATAGGCCCCCAGAAATGATTAATATGCACGTCAGCAAACCAGAACCGGAATGTACATTAACCTAGCCTATTCGCTAGTTAGGGTGTTTAGTACTCGGTAACTTGTAACCCATTACACTGACATGTATCAGCTAGTACAGAACAAAACAATAGATTATCTTGCCAGTAAATATTATCTACATTCTATGATTGGCTTATTTTTTTAACGTTAGTACCGTTGCTTCGATAATGGAGTGGGGATACATTATTGCTAGCTAACGTTCACAATACCGTTGCTTAGCAACCAAAAACTACTGTTCAGTGGAAGAATACATTTAACATAAAACATAATTCCTTTAAAAATACATCAATATAAAGTTTATCTTGTCTTTCTGTAGTGAAATTCTGAAAGATAAATGTGGTAACTGTTGTATAAAAGCTTTTTATACCGCTTCGCGTCGTGCCTAACCACCCCGCTAGCTCTGCCGATATCCACAATATACCACAGGTTCTCGTTCCATAACGCGTAAATATCCCTCAGCACATTGACAGTATTTGAAACTCAATCTTTTGAGTGGCTTGTTTTTAAATGTTATCGACCTAATTCCCTAACTGTTGTCTTTGTTTACTGCTCCCCAAAATTAATCCTCAAACTCATCCTTCAACTCAAACTTTTTTAACATCCTTACCTCTGCATGTCCCACTCTCTTGAATCTTATGATATTGGGTGATTTTAATATGCAGGTGAACTCCCCCAACTCCTGCGTGTCTGGTGACTTTCTGAACCATCTAGATTCACTCAATTTCATGTGACGTGTCCACACCCCCCAACACATAACCGCTGTCACATACTGGATCTCATCATCACTGGTGATGTATCTACCTCTAACCTCAACATCTTAGAGCATTTCTGGGGTCTTTGACCGCAAGGCTGTCCCTCTGTCAATGACAGTTCCAACCACTCAACATTGCCCTGAGAGAGACATGATTCGGGGCCATAGGTGAATTTTCCCCTACACATGAAGAACCACAACCTGCATAATTTGAACTCTGCCCTCTTTCTTGAATCCATAATGCCCACTCTTCTCTGCACCTCATTGTCCCGATGAAATGATCCGTCTCTATAATACTACCCTGACTACCTCCCTTAACACCCGGACCTCAGAGAAACGAATGAGTTACCTTCCAATGCTCATCTCCTTGGTTCATTGACAATCTGCACAGTATGAAGACCAATAGCCGCAAGCTAGAGAGGCTGTGGAAGAAAGATGGCCTCCATCTGCTGGCCTTCAGATACCACCAATCTGCCTATGCCGCTGTCCTAAAGAATGCCCACTCAATGTACTACTCTACAATTATCGATAATGACAAAAACAGTCCCAGATCCCTTTTTGCCACCATTAACCACCTTCTCAACCCCAATAACTTGGGTACCCTAGCTGCTACACCAGAACTGTGTGCCATTTTCTCTGACATCAGAGCTAATATTGAAGCCACCACTGTAGCTGTGACCCTGCCCATCTGCCCTCATGCCTTCACTGGCCCTACCCTGAGCAGTTTCTTAGAGGTTACACTGTCTGCGTGTGACCGTATAGTAAGGAGATAAAACATTACAAGGCTAAAAGTGACTACGCCACCCCTTATTATAATGGGTAAGGGAACCCAGCTAGGTACAACATAAGAAGCAACAACTGTTAATATAAAAATAAAGCTTTTATTTTTATTTATCCTTAAAAAGTAGTTGGTTTGGCATCATACTCCAGCACATCGACCAAACTACTGGCCCTTGGTGTTACAGGTAGACTTCCCACCAAAGAATTAGATTAATAAATACACAAAAGAAAAATACAACAATGCAAAGATAGATGCACCCCTTAATGCTATGTCCCAGATGGGCCCCAGTACATACTTCAGCCATGTGGCTAGGGTAGGCTCTTAGGGGTTGAGTCACACCAAACAATTCAGAGTAGAACACAATAGTCCTAAACCCATGTAATGCACAGCACAATCCGTGATCACTACACACTGTTCACAAAGAAATACACAATTTCAACAGCAAACAATAGTCACTGCACAGCACCAAAAGCTACTCTGAAATAATAGGGGTGGAATTAGTAGCCCGAGGGCCAATCTACTAGCCAGAATGGTCTAGGCTCTCCAGGGCCCAAAACCTGGGCACAACAGTAGATGCCTTCCAAGGGCATGCACCTAAAAGGACAATGAACCAAATAAAGGAAATACACACTTAAATCACAATACACTAAATCAGGGATTGTCAACCGGTGGTCCGCGGCCCTCTGGTGGTCCGTGGTGGTATTGCAGGTGGTCCGTGAAATTGTGAATGGAAAATAATAAAAAATAAAATGTATTTATTATTTGGACTTAATTCATTTTCCAATGACAGCTAATTTTTTTCTGAATAATTTACCCATCCAAAGTATGTCAAATGTAGTTGATAGAGATTCCCAAGGATTTTCCTCATATCACCACTGACACCACTGACTGATCTTGGCTGCACAGGACCACAGACCAAAAGCTAAAAAAAAAAAAAAAAACCAAACGGAAAAATCTTTGCATGACTTCACCAGAGCCCTGCCTAACTAACGTAACGCATCAAGTGACTTTGCACGTTAGATTTTTCTTTTTGCAATTTGGCCAGTTTAATTTAATTTCAGTTTCCATCTTTGATGTGAGTTTTAAGGTTATAGCTAGCTAGCAAGCGTATTGCTAGCTAACGTGGATAGCAGAGTTAGCCAGCTGTTATCATGGACCGATTCGTTGTCAGAAAAAAACCTGCAGAGCAGGCTGAGACTGCAGCCTCCGCTGGAACATCTGACACAGAGGAGACTGAGGAACCAGCCCCCCAAGAGAAAGACTCAAGGAAACGTAAGAGGGAGAGGCCGGCAAAAAGAAAATATGATGCAGAAAAGTATATTAAACTTGGATTCACTTTCACCACCAACAAAGCAGGAGATGAGATTCCAGTATGTTTCATATGCTCGGCACACCTGTCAAATGAAGCAATGAAGCCCTCAAAACTAACGCGGCATCTGGAGACCCACCATAGTTCACTGAAAGGCAAGCCTATCGAGTATTTTCAAGAAATGCTGCGTATTTTTAAGGGACAGCGGACACTTATGAAAAAGAGTGCAAAAAGCAGTGAAAAAGCCCTTAAAGCTTCATACCAAGTGGCACTTAGAGTTGCACAATGTAAAAAACCCCATACAATCGCTGAACAACTTATTTTGCCAGCAGCTGTGGATATGTTTACAACCATGGGAAGTGAAGACTGTGCAAACAAATTAAAAACCATCCCCTTGTCAGATAACACTATCGGACGTTGGATTGTGGAAATGGCCGGTGACGTTAAAACGCAGCTTATAGAGAAACTTCAAGCAGCTCAAGGATTCTCAATTCAAATTGATGAGACTACCGATATTACCAATTATGCGCAACTCCAGGCGTTTGTGCGGTTTGAGGACAGTGGCACTATGTGCGAGGAGTTCCTTTTTTGTAAACCACTGCCAGGGCGAACAACAGGCGCAGAAATATTTACAGTCATTGACAACTTTTTTAAAGACAACGATATCTCCTGGCAGAAGAGTGTGGCATTATGCAGTGATGGAGCCCGAGCAATGAGTGGCTACCAGACTGGATTGCTTGCGCACATAAGGAAAGCAGCGCCTGGGATAATTTGGACACATTGCATGATACACCGTGAGTCCCTGGCCTCCAAAGAACTAAGTATTGAACTCAGCAATGTGTTTGATTCAGTTGTAAAGACAGTAAACCTAATCAAACGAAAGGCATTAAATACACGTCTGTTTTCATCACTTTGTGAGGGCTTGGGAAGCGAGCATGACTCTCTCCTCTATCATTCAGAGGTGCAGTGGCTGTCGCGTGGTTCCGTGCTGGAGCGCGTGTTTGAACTGCGCAGTGAAATCCATGACTTTTTAAGAGAGCACAAACACAACGAACTGGCTGATAACTTTTGTGACACTGAGTGGCTTACTAAGTTGGCATATCTCACTGATATTTTTGCAGAGCTAAACAAGTTGAACAGCTCCATGCAAGGCAGAAATGCAAACGTCTTACAGATGTATGAAAAAATGGAGGCATTTACTAAAAAGGTGAAGCGATGGATAGAAAGAGTAGAAGAGGGTGACCTGGCTATGTTTCCATCAATTGAGGAATATTCTGACAGTACTGATATTAAGGACATTATTAGTGGCCACTTGAGGAAGCTTGTGCTCCAATTCCACAAGTACTTTGATGAATCTGATCAGTGGCGCTGTAATAGCAAATGGATCCTGCTCCCATTCAGTGATAATGCAGCAGTAGGGTCAAGCTTATCTGCCATAGAAGAGGATCAACTGATCGAACTATCCACGGACTCTGTCAAGAGGAACATGTATGAAACACAGCCCCTTGTGAAGTTCTGGGTGGGTTGTCAGGCAGAATATCCAGCACTTGCAGCAAAAGCAGTTAACTCTCTGTTACCTTTTGCAACTACTTATCTTTGTGAGAGTGGATTTTCCACACTGGCCTACCTGAAGAACAAGTACAGGTCAAGATTGAAGCCTGAAAGTGACATGAGACTGTGCCTATCCACCATAACGCCATGAATAGACAGACTGTGTGCAACTCACCATGCCCAGAAATCCCACTGATGAGTGAGAACTATAATCTCAACCCTTGTCCCACAGAGTGAGAGTGAACTTTGTAATATTATAAGCCCTCTTGGCTATCCACATATTATTTCCATTCATTACTACTTGACTGATTTTCTTTTTAGCACAAGGTGCAAATAAATAGACATACACTGATGCAAATAAAAAGCCTGTGTAGGTCTATCCTTCTTAATTTTAAGCTTGATGCAAAATAAAACAAATATCCGCCAAAGCAGTGGTCCCCAAGTTGCTTCTTGGTTATAATGGTGGTCCCTGGGACAAAACCAGTTGAAAACCCCTGCACTAAATGTAAACCAAGGCCAACCAAAAAGGGTGAGAAATCAATAAACAACCACTATGGTGGCTCAACCAATTTCTAAACTAATATTAAAGGGAAAAGAAACAGTGGCCATACAGCACTCCAAGCGGAATGACCTACTGAGCAAAATAACAATAAATTCCAATTAAATGAATGGTACAGTCCGTATACAAAGAAGGACAATAAATGCCAAACATTACGAATGTACATCAATAAATTAATCATACAGTCAGTATGCAGAAATAACACTCAGGCACTGGAGAAAACCTTAGTAAAAGATTAACAAAACTACGTTTACAAAAGACAATAGAGAATCTATTGTAAAACGTACCCTTTCCTGGTTCAGCAGCGGAACTTGATTATTGCCGATAGTTGCGTCTTAACTTCGGCCCGACAATAAACATGCACTGGGACAAAGTGTTCAGATTAAAACAGCACATAATTTAAAATAGAGAAGTACAGTGGTGTGAAAAAATGTTTGCCCCCTTCCTAATTTCTTATTGTTTTGCATGTTTGTCACACTTAAATGTTTCAGATCATCAAAAAAATTTAAATATTAGTCAAAGACAACACAAGTAAACACAAAATACAGTTTTTAAATGAAGGTTTTTATTATTAAGGGAGAAAAAAAATCCAAACCTACATGGCCCTGTGTGAAAAAGTGATTGCCCCCCCTGTTAAAACTGTGGTTTATCAAACCTGAGTTCAATTTCTCTAGCCACACCCAGGCCTGATTACTGCCACACCTGTTCTCAAACAAGAAATCACTTAAATCGGACCTGCCTGACAAAGTGAAATAGACCAAATGATCCTCAAAAGCTAGACATCATGCCGAGATCTAAAGAAATTCAGGAACAAATGAGAAAGAAAGTAATTGAGATCTATCAGTCTGGGAAAGGTTATAAAGCCATTTCTAAAGCTTTGGGACTCCAGCAAGCCACAGTGAGAGCCATTATCCCCAAATGGCGAAAACATGGAACAGTGGTGAACCTTCCCAGGAGTGGCCGGCCGACCAAAATTACCCCAAGAGCGCAGCGACGACTCATCCAAGAGGTCACAAAAGACCCCACAACAACATCCAAAGAACTGCAGGCCTCACTTGCCTCAGTTAAGGTCAGTGTTCATAACTCCACCATAAGAAAGAAAACATCTTGATGTTCCCCAAGACTTTTGGGAAAATACTCTGTGGTCTGACGAGACAAAAGTTGAACTTTTTGGAAGGCGTGTGTCCCATTACATCTGGTGTAAAAGTAGCATTTCAGAAAAAGATCATACCAACAGTAAAATATGGTGGTGGTAGTGTGATGGTCTGGGGCTGTTTTGCTGCTTCAGGACCTGGAAGACTTGCTGTGATAAATGGAACCATGAATTCTGCTGTCTACCAAAAAATCCTGAAGGAGAATGTCCGGCCATCTGTTCGTGACCTCAAGCTGAAACGAACTTGGGTTCTGCAGCAGGACAATGATCCAAAACACACCAGCAAGTCCACCTCTGAATGGCTGAAGAAAAACAAAATGAAGACTTGAGTGGCGTAGTCAAAGTCCTGACCTGAATCCTATTGAGATGCTGTGGCATGACCTTAAAAAGGCGGTTCATGCTCGAAAACCCTCCAATGTGGCTGAATTACAACAATTCTGCAAAGATGAGTGGGCCAAAATTCCTCCACAGCGCTGTAAGAGACTCATTGCAAGTTATGGCAAACGCTTGATTGCAGTTGTTGCTGCTAAGGGTTGCCCAATCAGTTATTAGGTTTAGGGGGCAATCACTTTTTCACACAGGGCCATGTAGGTTTGGATTTTTTTCTCCCTTAATAATAAAAACCTTCATTTAAAAACTGCAACTTGTGTTGTCTTTGAGTAATATTTAAATTTGTTTGATGATCTGAAACATTTAAGTGTGACAAACATGCAAAAAAATAAGAAATCAGGAAGGGGGCAAACACTTTTTCACACCACTGTATGTATATACACTCAGTGAGCACTTTAGCAGGTAGACATGTACATGTACACCAGCTTTTTAATGCAAATATATAATCAGCCAATCATGTAGTAGCAACTTAATGCATAAAGCATGCAGACACTGTCAAGAGGTTCAGCTGTTTTTTATTTAGAAGGCTACAGCTCATTACGCAAGCAGTGAATGGGACAGCCTACAAACCACATTTTGTAAAAGAGACAGATCTTAAACATTCATTCATTCATTCATTCATTATCCTAACCCGCTTATCCTGAACAGGGTCGCGGGGGGCTGGAGCCTATCCCAGCATACATTGGGCGAAAGGCAGGAATCAGCCTAACCTGCATGTCTTTGGACTGTGGGAGGAAACCGGAGTACCCAGAGGAAACCCACGACTCATTGCAAGTTATTGCAAACGCTTGATTGCAGTTGTTGCTGCTAAGGGTGGCCCAACCAGTTATTAGGTTTAGGGGGCAATCACTTTTTCACACAGGGCCATGTAGGTTTGGATTTTTTTTCTCCCTTAATAATAAAAACCTTCATTTAAAAACTGCATTTTGTGTTTACTTGTGTTTATTTTGACTAATATTTAAATTTGTTTGATGATCTGAAACATTTAAGTGTGACAAACATGCAAAAAAATAAGAAATCAGGAAGGGGGCAAACACTTTTTCACACCACTGTATGTGAATTAATTTAGCATACCGATTTAAATCCTTTAGAGGATCACACACGCCAAACAATCTCCTACAGCCCAGCCGCGAGGATGCAAAGAAAGAGACAAGAAAGAGGCGGGTGTACCTGTCCTATATTAAATGCTCTACGCACCTGTTAGACAGCGTACCCTCCCTAACTCTTTCAGTGGCGCTGATGGATGTCAATTACTTCCTGGCGAGCAGGTAAATATTTGACTGGGTAGACAACGGGAGAGAGAAAGGAGATGACACCCAAATGCACCAAAGTCTCATAAACCCAGAAACAGTTACATTACATTACATTACGTGGCATTTAGCAGACGCTCTTATCCAGAGCGACGTACAACAAAGTGCAAATCAATCACAAGAACAAGTGCAAAAGTAGACCTGAGAGGACAGTACAGTTCCGAGTCCTAGTGTAAACATACAGAAATTCAGAACCCTTGAAGAGTACAATCAACTTTCAAACTAGCATACCACTGTTGGCAGCTAGAATACAACAACAGCCAATAAAAAGAACAATACCTATACAAGTAACGATATCCAGAGATGTGACCAAGTCCCTCTTATCCAAGTCACAAGTAAGTCTCAAGTCATTTGGTCCAAGTCTCAAGCAAGTCCCAAGTATTTTTTTCTTGGGCAAGTCAAGTCAAGTCAAGTCACGGGTTATGTCAAGTCAAGTCAAGTCGAGTCCTTGGTTACGGCAAGTCAAGACACAACAAGACACAACAATAGCTTTTGCTGATTTACTTCACGCGCTCATACATGGCAGTTGGTGGCAGTTCGAACTGTCAAAAGTGTGACTGTAGCCAGGTCAATATTTTTGCTGGGTACTCGGTATGTCCAGCCTTATAAGTCCAAAGTCCCTGGTTACTTTTTCATAGTTTCAATGGATTTTGACAATAGACATGTCAGACTTCAATCATGTTAACGCTCTCGAGCGTGCGTCAAAGTTTAGGTAGCAAATAACAGTGCTGTATCCTTCTGACGTCATTTACATAGCTACAGAACTGTCCGATCACGCCGAATCACTGATAGAAACAAGATGAATTAATGACAATTCAGAAAATGTATAACTTTTAAAGATTTAAATAAATCCTATGGTGGGACTTTTGCCATTTATGGACGGTACGACAGAAAATTCCGGTGCCGTCGAACTTAATCGAATGCTTTTATTTATATCGTTCGAATGACCAAGTGCTGTTAAAAAGCAAATTGTATGGCTTTGTGCTATTCGCGTATGCTAGCTACATCATGCTAACATCGTACAGGGACCAGTAAAGGCTTAGAACACACTAGCACTTAGTTATTGTAAGTTTGATCACCTCTACTGTAAAGTAAAAAAGTGGACAAATTACGTTTTCTGTGAGAAATCTATTGGCGAGCTCACGTGCACACACAGCGGTCTACATTCTAAAGCTCCATCTTGCCCTCCCTACTAACTAATATCACCTGCGCCTATTTAGGAATCAGTCTGTTTGTTGTTTGCAACTGAGAGAGGGTGAGTCAGGGTGCCGATATTTCTGTTGACCACTAAACGCTAACGCTAACACTAACATCTAAGTCCAAATGCAATACCATCTATGCAGAGCAATGTTTTGTCGTAGTATCAATAAACACTCTTTAACTGCAGCTACAGACTCATGCTCGTTCCTTGGACTCGTGTCGGACAGATCTCCCTGTACTCGCCCTCTCAGCGGCTTATAGTTGGTTTTGATAGTCGCATTACAGCCACTAAATTAATCAGCCGTTCCTCCTCCACGACACCGTGTCCTACAGCGCTTTCAAAGCGCGGGGCAGGAGGTAAGTAGAAACGGCTTCTGACAAACGTTTAGTATCAGTGATGTTTATTAAATGTGTTATTTAATGTGCATTTGGTGTCCCTGGTCTGTTTTGGGAGCTGGTAATGGAGAGTATTGGGGGTGCAATTGTGTGGGGGCAGCATCACGGTCGGGTGCTGTGGCGGCAACAGAAGGACACACGAAGAAGAAGTAATGCTCACTGAGCATACCCACAGTGTTCAGACTAAAATAACCGGTAACTTTTTGAAGCAACAAGGATTCCGATCAGAGAGTAGAGTAGCAGTCAATACAAACTAATTTAGCCCAATGTATGGGATGTCCCGGCTAATACGGGATAGTTGGTAACTCTTGGCGGCGTTCCAGGACTTTTTTTTCTCCCCCTGACGCGACGGAACAGCAGCCCCTTTTTGTATCGGGACCTCCTGATTTACAAACTAAGCACTGGTTATTTCATTTTATCTGGCTAACGTTAGCTAACATGAGCCACCCCTCACACTTACCGATCCGAATGAGTCCTCAAATGACAAACAAAGTTTGATGTTGTACTCTGGCTGTCAGAAATCGTTGTTGAGCAAGTCTTGCATTCAGCAATTCGTTTTTTCCATCACATTTGAAATTTTTAAATCCAAAAGTGATGACTCTTGGCACAGTCGCGGTCGCCATGATCAGATCACATTCACATGACAGGGCAGTCATCCAATCATGACCATGCCATTCCCAGTGTACGCGCTCGCATACCGGTAACCTTGACAACTTGAACATTTGAATAATATTTAAACTGAAAACAAAACGAACACAAACAAGTCCTTCGAGTCATCATGTCTCAAGTCACATCAAGTCTCAAGTCTTTAACTTCCAAGTCCAAGTGGAGTCTCAAGTAAATTATTTTCTGTCAAGTCAAGTTGCAAGTCGTCAAAAAGGTGACTTGAGTCGACTCGAGTCCGAGTCACAATGACTCGAGTCCACATCTATACATAAGTGCCATTACGGTCTAAGGCTAATCACAGTGATTGTGAGTTGGGAAGGGAAAGGTGTAGCCTGAAGAGATGGGTCTTCAGTCTGCGCTTGAAGGAGGTCAGAGACTCTGCCATTCTGACATTCACCGGGAGGTCATTCCACCACCGTGGGACCAGGACAGACAGCAGTCGTGAGCGTGAAGTGCAGGTGTGGCGAGGGGGAGGCGCCAGACGGCACGAAGTGGCAGAACGGAGGGGTCTTGTTGGTGTATAGGTCTTGATAAGGGATTGAATATACACAGGGGCTGATCCTTTAACTGCCTGGTATGCAAGCACCAAAGTTTTTAATTTGATGCGAGCCATAACAGGCAGCCAGTGGAGGTTGCTGAGCAGGGGGGTAACATGTGAATATCTGGGAACATTGAATACCAGACGGGCTTCAGTATTCTGGATCAGTTGTAGGGGTCTGATGGCAGATGCTGGAAGGCCAGCCAGCAGAGAATTGCAATAGTCCAGGCGGGACAGGACCATTGCTTGAACAAGGAGCTGAGTGGAGTAGGTGGTGAGAAAGGGTCGGATTCTCCGGATGTTGTACAGGAAGAACCTGCACGCCCAGGTCACCGTAGCGATGTTCTTGGAGAAGGATAGCCTGTTGTCCATCACCACTCCAAGGTTTCTTGCACTAGGGGATGAGGTCACTGTGGTATCCCCTAGTGAGATGGAGAAATCAGAGAAGGGAGAGGTTAAAGCAGGGATGAAGATCACCTCCATCTTATCTGGGTTGAGCTTTAGATGGTGGTTGCCCATCCAGCTCTGGATGTCTCTCAGGCAGGCGGAGATACGGGTAGAGACCTGTGTGTCTGATGGGGGGAAGGAGAGAAAGAGTTGGGTGTCATCGGCATAACAATGATATGAGATGCCATGAGCAGAGATAATGGGGCCAAGGGATCTCGTGTAGATGGCGAAGAGGAGGGGTCCGAGGACTGAGCCCTGGGGGACTCCTGTAACAAGGGGGCGAGGGGTTGACACTCCTCCAGCCCAGGACACCTGGGAGGACCGGCCAGAGAGATAAGATTGGATCCACTCTGAGGCTGTGCCACAGATCCCTGTAGATGCCAGGGAGGCTAAGAGGATGGAGTGGTTGACCGTGTCGAACGCCGCAGAGAGGTCAAGAAGGATCAGGACAGAGGAGAGAGAGGTTGCTCGTGCAGCCTGAAGGGACTCATTGACAGAGAGGAGTGCAGTCTCCGTCGAGTGGCCAGGTCTGAAGCCAGACTGGTGGGGGTCCAGCAGGTTATTCTGAGAGAGGAAGGAAGAGAGTTGGTTGGAGGCGGCTCGTTCAATGGATTTGGATAGAAAAGGAAGGAGAGATACCGGACGGTAGTTTTGAATGCAGGAGGGGTCAAGAGTGGGTTTCTTTAGGAGCGGGGTGATGTAGGCCCTCTTGAATGATAAGGGAAAGCAGCCAGAGGACAGAGAGGAGTTAACAAGGGAGGTGACAAACGGGAGGATGTCAGGCGTGATTGCCTGAAAGAGATTTGAGGGGATGGGGTCCAGGGCACAAGTAGTAGGGCGGTGGGAGAGCAGGAGGTGAGACACATCAGCATCTGTAAGGGGACAGAAAGAGGAGAAACAGGGGGCAGACACAGAAATGGAGGCAGGCATAGAAGTGGTGGTGGTCGCGAAGGTGCTGCGGATATCTGCAACCTTCTCGTCAAAAAATACCGCAAAGTCATCAGCAGTGAGCGAGGACTGAGATGGTGGGGGAGGTGTGCTGAGGAGAGAGGAGAGAGGAGAAAATAGAGAACAGTTGACGAGGGTTAGAAGTGGAGTTCTGGATTTTTGTTTGGTAGTAATTTCTTTTGGCAGTGGTGATAGCGGAGGAGAATTCCGCCAGGAGAGACTGGTAGGAAGACAGGTCCGACAGGTCTTTGGATTTCCTCCACTTCCTCTCAGCTGCACGTAGGCTTGGCCTGGAGGAACATAGAAGGTCAGAAACCCATGGGCTGGGAGGGGAGGATCGAGCAGGCCGGGAGACAAGAGGACAGAGAGAGTCAAGGGCTGAGGAGAGAGAGGAAAGCAGCACAGAAGATGCGGAATCAGTGGGTAGTTTGGAGAAGGATTCAAGAGGAGGGAGGGAAGCGGTGACTCTGGGGGCAAGGGAGGAGGGTGATAGAGAGCGGAGGTTACATCGGACAGAAACAGTGGGGGTGAGAGAAGGGGAGGGAGGTAGAGCAGCTAGGGGGATGGAGAAGGAAATGAAGTGGTGATCGGACTTGTGTAAAGGGGTAACAGTGGGGTTAGAAGAGGAGCAGTTCCTCAGAAAGATCAGGTCAAGAAGGTTTCCAGCCTTGTGAGTTGGGGGAGAGTGCTGCAGAGAGAGGTCAAAGGAGTGAAGTAGTGGTAAGAAGGCAGCAGACTGGGAGGCTTCCAGGTGGATGTTGAAATCTCCCAGGAGGATAAGTGGGGTGCCATCCTCAGGGAATGAGCTGAGTAGAGTGTCAAGCTCATCAAGGAAACTTCCCAGGGCACCTGGAGGACGATAAACAACGACAATATAAAGTTTAACAGGGTGAGTAATTGAGACAGCGTGGCATTAAAATGTGGATAGGTCAGTGAGGGAAAACGCAGAGAATTTCCACGAGGGGGAGATCAGCAAGCCAGTGCCACCTCCACGGCCAGAGGGCCGGGGGGTGTGTGAGAAGGAGAAGGAGGATGAGAGGGCAGCGGGGGTGGCAGTGTTCTCTGGTGTAATCCAGGTCTCGGTGAGGGCAAGGAACTGTAGGGACAGGAGGGAGGCATAACCAGTAATGAAGTCAGCCTTCCGTGTGGCAGACTGACAGTTCCATAGCCCCCCTGCAACTGTGAAGTTGTCACAGGGGGTCAGTGAGGGGTAGCAGAGGTTGGTGGGGTTCCGTCGTCGTGGAGGGCCACGTCGCTGGAAGCACGTTCTGAACTCCAACTCAACTCCAAACTCATTAATACATCTCTGGATATATGAAGTGCCTATCCTATCCTTACCACACCACTGAAATAACCCTGTTAAAGTTAATTGACCTCAGTGCGGTGTTAGACACTGTTCACCACAACATCCTCCTCCGGTGCCACGAAACTTACACTATGGTCTGTGGCACAGCCTTGAAGTGTTTTTTCTCCTACGTTACCAACCTGTGATGTCATGTTTCACTGGCCGGCTCCAGGTCTGACAACATTGCAGTGACATGCGGTGTCCCACGGGTATCAGTGCTTGGGCCCATCCTTTTTCTTTTCTATTTGCTCCCTCTTGGCCATCAGGCACCACAACATCAATTTTCACTGCTATGCTAATGATCTCCAGAATTACATTGAAACCCAACCCAACCCCACCAACACCATTACCAACCACAACAGTTGCCAAGAGGACATCTGTTGCTGGATGAGGGCCAACTACCTCCAGCTGAACAGCAGCAAGACAGAGGCTATGCTGATTGGCACACCAAGACAACTCTCCAATGCCGGCAGCATATGTCCCACCATCAATGGTCAACCCATCACCCTGTCTTCTGTCGTCACCAACCTTGGTGTTAAGTTTGATCTCACACTCTTGTAGGGTTCTCGCATGGGCTGCCAAATAACATAGAGATTGTACTCTCTACGAAAATGGGGCTCCAATTAATGTTATGTAGCAGTATAACTGCAAATTGTAATCAGTCTCATAAAATTACTGTTATCAGAAATATCTAACCACAAATTTAGTATATTAATTAATAATTAAAATAACCAATATCAATGACAAAAGAATAAACAAACAAGGTTGGAAGTTCTTTGAAAGACTAATTTGACTCAGTTGTCATGTCTATGTGACACCAAACAGACACTGGGTTTAATAAAATATATTTATTAAACAGACGTACAAACACAGAACATATATGGGGTTGAACTAACGGGAAGTTAGTAGGATAAGTTATGTTAGGAATGTGTGTGTGAGCGTGAAGGTAGATAGCTTGGGTAGTATGGGAGTATTAGTGTTAGGAATGTGTGCAAACGCACGGGAAAAGGTAAAAGTAGCTAGCTTGGGTTAGCTAGAGTTCTGGGTGGGTTAAAGAGTATTAGTGTCGGGTGTCTCGGTGGCGCAGCCTGTAGAGCACTAACCGCATGCTCATTGCGAGCCGCGACGTCGGCGGTTCCAATCCGACCGTCTGACATTTGTTGCATGTCTTCCCCTCTCTCTCGCTCCCATTCTTCATGTCTCTCTATACTATATACTGTCCAATAAAGCTGAAAAAGGCCTAAAAAATATCTTAAAAAAAAAAAAAGTATTAGTGTTAGCTGTGCCACTGCTTGCGTAGTTTACTCTATATATGTGTGAAAGACACGTACATATACAGCTAACAGAATGCATTCAAACAGTAACACAAAGACAAATAGAAAAACACAGATTCACAATTTCAGTTAAGACTAAGCTGAATACAGGCTATGCCTAGAATGTTTGTTGTTTAGTCTTACTGAGTCCATACGCATTGCTGGATCCAAAAGACGTGCTGTCCTTGTAGAAGCGGCGATGGTGGTGCAAATCATGTCATGGAGAGGTGTGCAAAGCTGGGATGTTTTGCACACCTGTCATGTTTTGCAAACCCCGTGGGCTTCGCAGTGTCTTCTGGTCCGTTTGGTGCTCAAAGATGTCCGCTGGTCCGTTTTTTGTGTGGAAAAGTTAGTTTTCCGTGTGGAAAAGTTTGTTTGCTGTAGTGTGTAGTGGTAAGCTGATTAGCGATTTGCGTTCACCAGTTCCTACTCACTATAGGCCACTTTAAGTTACCGCAAGGTAAACTAGGTGTATCTGCAGGCCTGGGGGTGCGCTATGATTTACGGTGTTTCAGTAGGTGTAGAAAGAAGCAATGAATGTTTACGAGTTATAACAGGTGTCAGATTTAACTTTAGAGTACCTACTTACGATCTTACTTACAAGTTTGCTGCTGCTACAATGTTGTGTCTAGGAAACGACAGAGTCCAAATCTTCAATCTTCACAAGGGAAAAGATGACACCACGGCAGCAAGTTCTTCAGGAACATCAGATTTTATTAGCAGAAGCGCATAAAGCCGGATCAGTTCTGGCGAAACTGAACCCCGACTGTGTCCTTGACTACACAGTTCGAGACGCCTCCCCCCCCCAGCTGGCTGCTTTATTAAACTCCGGTTACATATGGGTAACTGTGTCATTCTAGCACAATTTAGCAGTTAATCAGTTTGAAACTATACAGGGTACATATCATACTTCAATATGGATATGTTGATACACTTTTAGCATACATCGTCGAGAGTTTTGGAGGAACCAGCCTGCTCACTAAGGTGGAGTCTGATTTTGACTTGTGATTGTTTATCATGCTTTTAGGAGGGAGATCTTTTGTTCTGTGAATTTTCCCCTACACTACATGCAAATCTAAGTGACTGCTGTAAACTACCAGTTTATTTTACCATCCCCCTTTGGTAGGAAAGGTGCGCAAAATAAAGTTTCAGCTGGGAGTCCACGGCTATCAATCGGTCTTACTCAACGTCTTTTGACGGAGACCAGATAGCTCTTTGGAGTGGTTACTCAAGGCATACACACTACTGAACAAAGGTTAGAGGCTTCAGTTGTCCTCAGAAGAACTGAAGAAGCTCACTTCAGACAAGGTATCTTCCCTATCAGAGTCATGCTTGAGCCTACCGGGTTGGTCTTCTCTCCAATTCCGGCTGGAATCAGAGTTTGAGAAGTGACCACAGTGGCTCTTAACTGGGAACTTACTCACTTGCTGTTGTTTTAAGCTATTAGACTTTAAAGGGGAAACCTGGAAAGTGCCAGCGGGCTTGGTTGGAACAACGTGCTTAGCAGTTTCCAATCCCTCATTCCTGGGCACAATCCTTAAAGTGTCCCAGACCATTTGGGCTTGGACACAAGGGTAGGGTGGCCTGTAGCATAGTGGTTAAGGTACCTTACTGGGACACGCAAGGTTGGTGGTTCGATCCCCGGTGTAGCCACAATAATATCTGCACAGCTGTTGGGCCCTTGAGCAAGGCCCTAACCCTGCATTGCTCTAGGGAGGATTGTCTCCTGCTTAGTCTAATCAACTGTACATTCTGGATAAGAGCATCTGCCAAATGGCATTAATGTAACGTAATGTAATGGGGTGCAGGTTGTGTACAAAAAGGGATTTGAAAGCTTGATCTTCATCTGAGCCTGGTCCATTTCTTCCCCAGAAAACGCATGTTTAAGACATTGGTAAAAATGTTTTGGTTGTTCTGTGCGGCTATGTTTAACCTCCACAGATTTGAGGGATAAACATGGAAGCCTGACTGTTTTTCCTTTGCGGAGATGGACCACCGTTTGGATGGAGTCCCCCCTTTCTCTCTCTAGGGAAGAGGTGGATGAACCACTGCAAAGGTGGTTAACAGCACTGCAATCTGAGTAGACTGAGGAGTCTCCATCAGAACAAGGGGTGGAACCGGGATCTGACAAACCTGAATGTATTTGTGACCCACCTTGTGGTGTAAGGAGGAAGCGGGAGACTGAGCCTTCTGCTCATATGCCCCTCCCTGGCACATCACTGATGCTTTTAAAACCATTTTAACCAGTTTTTTACCAACAGGCCTTCCTTTAAAAAATCTTTTCTGTAAAGTGCTCCGAGACATGCCACCACAAATGGTGGTCAAGAGAGAGCTGTTTTTCAGACCAAATGTCAGAATCGGGAGGAAATGTGATCTAAGTGATTTTTGACCATGGAATGATTGTTGGTGCCAGAGAGGTTGGTTTGAGTGTTTCAGAAACTGTACATCTTCCTGGGATTTTCTCAGTATTTTCCGCCTTGGCCAGTATTCTTTCAAGACATTGAAGGAGGGTGGTACTTTTAGCCAATAGACAAAGTAATTCACTGTTTAATTGACACAGTACCATCGGTGAACATACTCCAGGGAAGGAACACACTACACCATCAGCTGAGCAGGAGATTGTTGCATTCAGTTTACATAACAAATCTTGTCAGAGTAGATTGATTGGGGTTTGTTTGGTATGTAGTAATGGAGTTCACCATTGGAAATCAATTGGGGTTGTGTAAATTGTACAGAATTGTTGCCGTGCTCCTGACTGACTAAACTGTTCTCTGGTTTTGCTCCAATCGTGGCACCCAAGGAGGTCTGCTATGTCCTTGATCTTGTTGTTGATTCGGGCTTCTATCAGCTGGGTTGCTGTTGATATTGGCCTCTTCTTTCCTGCGGTTGCCAGTTTCCGGAGCCTCATCCATAGCCTCCTCTGCCTTCTTGCCATCCTCTGGTTGGTTTCTATATCCCATGGAAGTCTGGGTTGGTGGAATTGCTGTTGTGGGCCATATTGAGGCTGTTGCTGATTCTGCTGAGGCTGTTGCGGGATCATAGAATGGGACACTGGAGTCTGCCACACCTTACACCACACTTACTGATGTCCTTCCCATGCAGTTCCTCCATCATGGACAGAGGCGTGACTGGGGCTGGGCCCACCTCTTCTTTGGGATCAGTCATCATAATTATTTTCGCTCTGTGGCTGTTGTATCAGAACGTCTTCTTTGCGCAGCCTTTCCTTTTCTGCTTCCCACTCAAATCTGGATGCTGGTGCCATTGACACAAGATGGCCACAAGAACCAGTTACAATTAAATCAAAACACACTTACACATGAAGTAACATAAGAACACGGTATGTAAAACTTATGAAATTCCACTCAGTTGGGCTTCTTGCGGACAAAATATAGTAAAACAAGGAAAAAATAATACATTTCAGTCTGGATTGTCTTTGGTGACCTCTAATGGTTTTCATGTATTAATTGAGCTGGGGCGTGTTTTTATATAGAAGCAGTTACTAACTCACCACCATTTTGATGTACTGTTATTTGGCTTGTTGCCAGGGCTTCTAACAAAGAGCCACCACCCAAAAAAGTTAGACCAAAAAATGTCTATTAGTCTAAAACAAAAGAACTAAAGGAAAGAGGGTAATCCCCTTGGCATATGCGTTAAAATAATTTCAAACAATGAGCCTTATATCTTTTTTTAATGAATTGTTTAATTAATTTACCATTATTCTAAAATTAAAGTATGCATATATTGGAACTCAGCACAATTATTAAATGAAATAAGGAAAATTACAATTTACAAATTTACAATCACTTGCAAAATATATTGTCAGTTTCATTGGCTAAAAATGCCCCAAATGCACTTATACACACACAAATAAAAAATTCTCAAAACAGCACACACAGGCAAACAGGTTTTATCATTTATTAAAAAAAGATTCTTGTTAACTACTGAAGTAGTTTCAGTGATATTATGTAACCCATGCAAGAAATCTATGGTTATGGCTAACTGGACCTAACCTGCTGCAAAACAAGCCAATACCACACCCGAAAGAAACAAAAAAAAAAAAACTGGATGCATCTTCTGCTTGGCCAACATTTGTTTAACACATTTCACACCTTTACAATTATCGATTACAATCAATTAATGAGTGCCAGGGATACACAAAACGCAAAACAATAGGAACATAACTTTTTCTTTCTTTACACCACTGTCCCTTATCACATACACTTACCCTCTTTTTATTTCAAAAACTACGACATTTCCCTTGATGAAAAATAAGCCTTTGTATGTTTAACCCTGTCCACTCTGCCCCCTTGTTGTTGAGACATTGATATCTCAAATCATTGTTGCATTCATATTTATATCATACTAAGAACTGACATAATAAAACCGCAAAACGGCGATGCCAGATTGTTAAAAAGACTCCAATGCAGGGCAATAAAACAGCAGGCTACTCCATGCCACGCTTACGGGGACCTCGTCACAGACTCAGACTACAGGAAGACTCAGACTTTGCGAGCTGTTATAGTTGCCCGAGGAGGAGTTACAAAGTACTGACTAACAGGGCTTTTTCCTTTTTTTATTATTAAAACATTTAAATAAAAAGTCTTGCTTTAAAATGTGAAGAAATGTGTTTAACTTTGTACCATTTAGAGGTTTTGCATCTGTTCACCAAGATATTAATTGTAAAAGGGTTTTTGACCAAACTTTTGCATATGACTGTATATATATATATATATATATATATATATATATAAACTTTAATTAAATAAAACCGTAAAACGGCAATCCCAAATTGTTAAAAAGACACGCAAGAACAGCAGCCTCTTATTTGTTCTCCCCATGCCATGCAAATATCCCACCTGGTTATGAAGCTATAACTGTTTTCTGACTAACGTTTAAGTTTATTTCATAATCGGTTCAGCCGTTTTGAGATAACTTTTTTTTAACCAGGACTTTACCTGGTTCCTCCCCTCCGAGGAATCGCCACCTTAACGTGGTGGAGGGGTTTGTGTGTCCTGGTGATCCTGGGAGCTAGGTTGTCGGGGGCACTGTTAGCCCCCAGTAGGGTCTTCCAAGGCAAATTGGTCCCGGAGGAGGGGCCGGACTAAGAGCGATTCAAAGACTCCCATGATACGGCCACACAACGACCCAGTTACCTCGCCCAGAAAAGGGAAACCGGGGCCCCCTGCTGGAGCCAGACCCGGGAGGGGAGCTCGTCGGCGAGCTTCTGGTGGCCGGGCCTTATCCCATGGGGCCCGGCCGGGCACAGCCCGAACTGGTCACGTGGGGTCGCCGCCCTGTGGGCTCACCACCTGCAGGGGTCGGCATCGGAGTCGGGTGCTTTGTCCAACGGGCAGTAGGCAAAGGCGGGGATCCGGGCGTGCTGATCCTCGGCGTCGCAGACTGGTTCTGGGGATGTGGAACGTCACCTCTCTGGTGGGGAAGGAACCGGAGCTAGTGCGGGAGGCGGAGCGGTACCAACTAGATATAGTTGGGCTCACCTCCACGCACAGTACTGGTTCCGGAACCAAACTCCTGTAGAGGGGCTGGACTCTGTTCTTTTCTGGAGTTTCTCAAGGTGAGAGGCGCCGGGCGGGTGTGGGGATACTCACAAGCCACCGGCTGAGCGCCACTGTGTTGGAGTTCCACCCGGGGAGCGAGAGAGTCGCCTCTCTGCGACTACGTGTCGCTGGGGGGAAGGCTCTGACTGTCATTTGTGCTTATGCACCAAATGGCAGTTCAGAGTATCCGGCCTTCTTGGAGTCACTGGGCGGCATCCTGTAAAGGGTGCCACCCGGAGACTCCATAGTTCTGCTGGGCGACTTCAACGCTCACGTGGGCAATGACTGAGAAAGGGGGTGATTGGGAGGAACGGCCTGCCTGATCTGAACCCAAGCGGTGTTTTGTTATTGGACTTCTGTGCTGGTCATGGATTGTCGATAACAAACACCATGTTCGAGCATAGGGTAGCTCATAAGTGTACTTGGTACCAGAGCACCTTAGGCCAAAGATCGATGATCGACTTTGTGGTCGTATCATCAGACCTGCGGCCGTATGTCTTGGACACTCGGGTGAAGAGAAGAGCAGAGCTGTCAACTGATCACCACTTGGTGGTGAGTTGGATCAAGTGGCCGGGGAGGCTGCCGGACAGACCCGGTAAACCCAAACGTGTAGTGAGGGTGAACTGGGAACGTCTGGCGGAGGCCCCTGTTCGCGAGGTCTTCAACTCCCACCTCCGGAAGAACTTCTCACGCATCCCGGGGGAAGCTGGGGACAAGGAGTCCGAGTGGGCCATGTTCAAAGCCTCCATTGCAGAGGCGGCAAGCAGGAGCTGTGGCCAGAAGGTCATCGGTGCCTGTCGGGGCGGCAACCCAAGAACCCGCTGGTGGACACCAGCGGTGAGGGAGGCTGTCAAGCTGAAGAAGGAGGCCTTTCGGGCTTGGCTGGCCCGGGGGTCCCCTGAAGCAGCAGACAGGTACCGGGGGGCCAGAAGGGCTGCGGCTTCGGCAGTCGCTGAAGCAAAAAACCCGGGTATGGGAGGAGTTCGGGGAGGCTATGGAGAAGGACTTTCGGTTGGCCTCGAGGAAGTTCTGGCAAACCATCCGACGACTCAGAAAGGGAAAGCAGGGCTTGTCTCAGGCTGTTTTCAGCAGGGGAGGAGAACTGCTGACCCGGACTGGGGATATTGTCGGGCGGTGGAAAGAGCACTTCGAGGAGCTCCTGAACCCGAACAACACGTCCTCTGTGGAAGAGGCAGAGCCTGAAGACTCGGGGGAATCTGCACCTATATCCCTGGCAGAAGTTGCTGAGGTAGTCAAAAAGCTCCTCAGTGGCAAGTCGCCGGGTGTAGATGAGATTCGCCCTGAGATGCTGAAGGCTCTGGACATTGTTGGGCTGTCTTGGCTGACACGCCTCTTCAGTGTCGCGTGGAGGTCAGGGACAGTACCTGTAGAGTGGCAGACCGGGGTGGTGGTTCCCATTTTCAAGAAGGGGGACCGGAGGGTGTGCTCCAATTACCGAGGTATCACACTCCTCAGCCTCCCTGGGAAAGCTTACTCTAGGGTACTGGAAAGGAGGCTCTGACCGACGGTCGAACCTCGGATTCAGGAGGAGCAATGTGGCTTCCGTCCTGGCCGTGGAACAGTGGACCAGCTCTTTAAATGGTAAAATGTTAAATGGTTGGCATATATATAGCGCCTTTATCCAAAGCGCTGTACAATCGATGCTTCTCATTCACCCATTCATACACACACTCACGGCGATTGGCTGCCATGCAAGGCACCGACCAGCTCATCAGGAGCATTGGGGGTTAGGTGTCTTGCTCAGGGACACCTCGACACAGCCCGGACGGGGGATCGAACCGGCAACCCTCCAACTGCCAGACGACTGCTCTTACTGCCTGAGCCATGTCGCCCCCTTGTCTTTACCTTGGCAGGGTTGCTGGCGGGGTCATGGGAGTTTGCCCATCCAGTCCACATGTGCTTTGTGGACTTGGAGAAGGCTTTCGACCGTGTCCCCCGGGGAACCCTGTGGGGTGTACTGCGGGAGTATGGGGTACCGGGGCCGTTGTTACGAGCAATCAGGTCCCTGTATAACCAAAGTGAGCTGTGTCCGCATTCTCGGCACAAAGTCAAGCACGTTTCCGGTGGGTGTTGGACTCCGCCAAGGTTGCCCCTTGTCACCGGTCCTGTTTGTGGTATTCATGGAGAGGATCTCAAGGCGCAGCCGAGGTGAGGAGAGTGTCCGGTTTGGTGACCTCAGAATCGCATCTCTGCTTTTTGCGGATGTTGTGGTTCTGCTGGCTTCATCGGACCGTGACCTTCAGCATGCACTGGAGCGGTTTGGGGTCACCCTGGTGACCCCAAAGCCCTGTGCAAGGAATCTCGGTGTGGTGATGGACAACAGACTGTCCCTCTGTGGGGACCATGCAGATTCTTCCTATACCACAATCAGAGTATCTGCCCCTTTCTAACCCCCTACTCGATCCAGCTCCTGGTCCAAGAGATGGTTTTGTCCCACCTGGACGACTCTCTCTTGGCTGGCCTTCCGGCATCGACCATCAGACCCGTCCAACAGAATGCAGCAACTTGTCTGGCCTTCAAGCTTCCCAGACACTCCCATGTCACCCCCTGCTCACATCCCTCCATGGGTTGCATCAAATTAAAATATTTGGCGCTAGCTTTCTAAGCAGTTAAGGGGTCAGCCCCAGCTTTACCTCCAAAAGATCATCAGGCCCTACACGCCTGCCAGACCTCTTCGTTTGCCTGGCCTCTTCGTTTGCCTGGCTCCACTCTCCACGCTTTCATCTCCCACCAAGACTACTGTCTGTTCTGGCTCCACCATGGTGGAATGACCTCTCCGTAGAGGTCCAAACAGCAGAGACTCTGACCATGTTCAAGCACAGACTGAAGACACACCTCTTCAAGATGCACCTCTCCCCACCCCTCCCTACCTCCCTGCAATATCTAATTGATTAGTAGTTGGTTTTTTTTTTCAGTTCTTTATTGTAGCCTTAGCAATTGAAATTGTACTTCCCTCTCCGGTATTTCTGCCCACTTGTCCCTGGTTGTCACTCTGGATAACACCGTCTGCCAAATGCCATAATGTAATATAGTAAAACATGTAAATACGATTAAATAAAAGCTGATTGTCTGTATCTGTGTCTTTGTCTCAGAGTCATCTTTTGATCTCAAACCCAAATGTCTAAAATATATAGCAAAAATAACAAATTTAACTCTATTGTTCCCATGCAGTGAGAAGTTGCTCTCCAGATGTCAGGCAAGGAACATGATGCCAACATTTTTAATGGAATAGCAGGTACTTCAAAGCAGCAGCAAACCAAATAATTGAAGGAAGCTTTGCAAACCACCACAACTAAAATTCAAGTCCAAGTTGTACTTGAGGAAACCAACATGGCTGTTGTGTGTGATCTGATAGGCAAGAGTTGTGGGAAAACACACAAGTTGAGGCCCAGTCTGCCAGTCTTGTAGCTGGAATAGAAGAAATAGTATCTGTTTGGTAGGCCTACCCTAGTCAGAGGAAAGCCAGGATTAGGACCAGAACAAATGTTCCATTATGGATTCCCTTCTTTGCGAGAAAGGACATTGAAATCGAACAGGCCCTCGCATGTATAGCGGTAAGAAGAGCAAAGAGCAGTCTTATACACAGATTTTGAAGTTGCGGAAATACTACTGGGCAAGGAAATCCCACCAAATTTGGCACAAATAAACAACCTTGTTGATTTTCCCAGACTATAGCAATGAGACCTCCAAAAATACATAACAATGAATAAACTCTTGCCTAACTTGACCAACACGCAAAGACAAAAGCAGGTCCAAAGTGGGTCAACACTCCAAAGCAGAGGAATTCCTTCAATTGACATTTTCTGCACCTGAGGATGTCGACCCATGGATAAAGTATGACAAAGACAAGGAAGGGGAGAACCAACTAGACAACCATCTGAGGATTAGAGGGCTTTATCCATCATGAATAGACTGGATGGTAAGGTGGTAAGGTTAGTTAATTGCAACATTATTAATGTTATTAACTGTGTTATCTGGATAGCAGTGAAGAGTGTGTAAGATATAGTGCATTTGTTATGGCAAAATTTGACATTGATAACCCATGAGCAAACTGTTTATAGGGACAGTTTTCTGGAGAAAATATATATATTTTTTGTTTTAAAGATGTTTGCATGGATTCATACATTATGAGCCTATATTTGTTACCATTATGAAGAATAATATCTGCCTTGGAAATAAAAATATAACAAAATAAGAAGTTAACTCTTGCTCGATTAATCATTGGAGTGTGGGCCTCTGTGTGCATTTCAATTTGTATGGGATTAAAAGGCCGACGCACTTTTCTTAATAAACAAAGAGCAAGATAAATGTTACATTGTTAGCAGTAATAGACATTGATTTACACATTGCTTCATTTGTCATAGCCACTGTCATCATATTCATCATCATCATTAACATTGGAATCTATAAATCATGTGTATATGATTCTGTATCCACTGAAATTTCATTGCTGAAATGGCAATCACGATATTAGCCATGGCGGCCGCGGCGGCCTGTACCATAGTGGTTAAGGTAAATGACTGGGACACGCAAGGTCGGTGGTTCTAATCCCGGTGTAGCCACAATAAGATCTGCGCAGCTGTTGGGCCCTTGAGCAAGGCCCTTAACCTTGCATTGCTCCAGGGGAGGATTGTCTCCTGTGTAGTCTAATCAACTGTATGTTGCTCTGGATAAGAGCGTCTGCCAAATGCCAATAATGTAATGTAATGTAATGTAGCCAAATTCCTCCATCAAAGTCATAATATTGCTTCAGATTTATTGATTCAGGAATTTTATTGACCATAACTGCCTCTCTTATAGTTGTGCCAGGGATAGAATGATGCTGCCTTTCCTGAACTGCGTTTTTTGTACCGTCACTCTGTACCTGGACAGCCTACCCATCATTGGACCTGTTTTACATTTACTCACCTGATGCTCCTTGTCATCCATTTGCTGGTATTTGACCCCTACCTGCCTTGATCTGCTTATTACTATTAAAGCTTGATCTGATTATTACTAGTAAGCCTGCACTTGGTTCTTCTGTTCTGCAAACCCTGACACACATACTAGTTAAACCACACAGGGCCATAAGTGTACAGGTGCTGGGTGTAGAAGTTGAAATATAAACAGGAAGGCAACTATTCCATAGTCCCTCAAGGTCCAATAGAGGTATTCACTTACCGCAAGATACAGTATTTGATTATAAAGACCTATTTTCAGCCCAGGACTTAATTCAAAAGTATAACCTTTCTGGGCTATTGTTTATATAACATTAATGCTTGAATATACAGTACTGTGCAAAAGTCTTAGGCACCTGTATAATATTCTGTACAGATAAGATTCTTTCAAAAATAATTCAACAAAAGGTACATTTTACATTACATTTTAGCAATTTGGCAGAATAGTTCAAATCTTAATCAACCAACGCTGTCCTGCAGTTCTATAAGATAATCAGCAGGGAGGTTGTTCTAAGCATGTTGGAGAACTTGCCACAGTTCTTCTACAGACTTTGGTTGGCTCCTTGCTTCTGATCTCAGATAGCCTTGATCAAGTTTTTATGTAAAAAGTAGTTAATTGCTTACAGTAACATTTTACTTTTTTAAAATTAAATACAAAAAATGTCTCTGTGAAATTAAATCTTTTGGAAAATGAATATTTGGAAATCTCAAATTATTCTGTTATTTTATACTAACACACACACAAAAAATAAACATATATATAATAAAGTCTAGGGTGCCTAAGACTTCTGCACAGTACTGTAGCCTACCATGGAATTCATCCCTTGTCAGCCTGGATAAAATAAGCACCAAGCTGTTGAGGCATAGTGTCAAAAATGATAATAGACGACTGGAAAAACAAAATTCCACCCATTACCTCACTGTGGCAGAGAAAGCTGGATGGTTAATCCAAAGTGGAATACAATATGGTTGAATCTAACTCTCACATCCAATAACTTGTGCACCCAATTATTTACTTAAATTCATTCATCATGTGTATACTGCCACATAAGCACTGCCAGATTTTTTACCTTTTTTTGGTATACAGTCGCACCTTTCATACAGAGGACACAATGAATCTCGCTTCATGAATCATAGGAGTACAACAAATAGAGCAATATATGCAACTGTTTAAATATACAGAACATAAAATATGAGACAAAATAAAAATAAAATATTGTACTATAAAAATGCAATACAGATATTATAAGATTTATTTATTTATTATCTCAAATACAAAAATGAAAATGAGCTTAATGGGTATATGGGTTTAATAATCATATATAAAAAGATAAACTTACCTTAGTAAATAAAAATATAATTCCTTACACGGTTACTGGCTTGGAATTCTTGTTCTGATATCAAGCCTTCATCAGAACAAGGGATGGTGTTGGTGCCAAATAAGTTATAACTTGCTTAAATTTCATGATGGTCTTGAATTATAACCACTTGTTGCTCTCTTGCTGATAGTCAAAGAAATCATAAGCACTTGCAAATGACAAAATAGAAGCGTAGGTAAATTAGTCCCTGAGACACGATCATTATTTATGTTTCCATCAGACTGTTAAACCATATTCAGTCTTGTGCACCCAGGTAATATTTTAAAGTTCATGGCTTCAAGGTAAAATGTTCTGCTCCACTTGAAACAGTCCTTGCAGAAAAACTGAACCATATACCAGCATCATGGGTAATGCTGGTCATATTAAATGTCAGTACTGAAGTTAAGATAGACATAAGGTCACTGGAATTTGGGAAAAGCTGCAGTACAGCATTTACACTTACATTTAGTAAAATATTGTTGTAATACATGTAATTACAAGCCGTTGGTTTTTATTTAATTTATATGTACAGCTATACTCACTTTTATTTATTTTACTACTGTTATAATGTGTGGTTATTTGCATTACTGTCACTGTCCTGTCAGCTTTGACCAGTATGGCTCTTTCATTAACAACACATTTCTTTCCCCCGAGAACTGCTGCTCACTGGATGTTTTTTTTTTTTTTTTTTTGCACCATTCTCTGCAAACTCTAGAGACTGTTGTGTTAGATTAATGATTAATTAATACTGACTGTACTAAAACATTTTGTCTTTTTAATTTTGAATGGTGCTAGAATGACATGAGGCTTGCTGTGAAATGCCAAATAATTTGCTTTCAAATGTAAGCAGTTGTGTAGATTCATTTTTGTAGCTTACATACTTATTGGAGAGGAAAATGTAGAACTGTATGGACAGGTTCCGTTCAGCTTTTCCAGTCACTGGATCTCAGCACCATTATCCAGGAATCCATATCTTTCAATTCCTTTGGTAGTTCAATTCTTTCAGCCTCTTAGCCAGCAAGCCAAGTGCCTAGTATACATGTAGTTCCTTCAGCAATATACAGAGTGGTTCAAGCCCTGGTGTAGCCACGATAAGATCTGCACATTGGGCCTTTACCCCAGATTGCTCCCTTGCTTAGTCTAATCAACTGTAATGCTTTGGATAAAAGCATTAGCTAAATAATTGTAATGTAATGCTTGTAATTTTATATTTTAACAGAGATGGAACATTTTGACAATAACATTTTTATAACATGGTTGTTGACAAAATGGTTCTCAAGAATGTCTTAGTAATGTCACATGTTAACAAAGATGGAATATTCTGACAAAATGTTCTGTAACTGCAACATTTTTACTATGTAGTTGGGATGTTGGTGAGACGGTTGCATGGGGTTGGACCCAAAATGCACGACTCAGACAAACAGGAGTGATAAAGTCCCGTCAGGATTGTCCAATGAGCGTAGTAGAAAACAAGCAAAGTTCATACACAGGTAATCCAGCCAAAAACCAAAGTACAGTACCGAGGGAGAAGGCAGTCTCGAAATCGGTAAACCATGCAAAAAGTCCAGTAACCATGAAAGCTGTCAGCGGGGCAGAAGTGCAGATGGACGGTAGGCTCGGAGTTGAAGGTGGTGCAAGAGTCAAGACCGAAGTCCGCTCCACGGGGCAAAAGCATAAAGACAGCAGGCAAGAGTTTGTGGAACAGGCAGGCAGTGGTTAACAAAACAGAAGTCAATAACGATGGTCAAAAAACAGGCTTGGATCACAACAGGTAGGAAATGGCTTGGAAACCCGCTCAAGAGGAAAAACAGGAGGCAACAATTTTGCAAAGACATCACATGAACACTGAGCTTATATGCAGGTGTAGACAGGTGCAGACAATTAGCTTGAGAGCAGCATGCGAATGGAAATCAGGTGTGGAGGATTGACAAGTTAACAAGATAATTAGTAATCGTTAGTAATAAACCTATCCTGACCTAGCGTTAGTAAATTAGTCAATGACATGCACTAGAAACGTAAGGTAAACATGAACACATGGTTAGAATGTTAGTATTACCCAATCCTGGTCTAACGTTAGTAGATTTGTAAGAAGACACAGGAAAATGAAACAATTAGGGAAGTGTAAGTGACAGCAAGGGAGAGAGAGAAAGCATGAATGCAAGGTTTGCGGAAACACACAAAAAAGTGTATGCTAAACAATGAAAGGAACAACATAACATGAAACAAACGTAGATCATGACAGAACAAATTAGCAAAATTGTGACATGAATAAACTATATAACATGACATGACAGGACTAGAAAATACATCGTAACAAGAATAAACATGAAACGAAAATTAAACGAAACAAGAAATAAGACAAAAACGTGGCGAGACTAGACTAACATAATATGTTACATGACAATAAAATAACTAAGACAATAACTAAACATGAAACATGACATGGCAAGCATAAAACGTGACAGTTGGGAAGTTACAAAATGGTTTTTCCACGAACAATACATTACATTAGATCCCAGGATCATTGAGATTTTTATGTTGTCAGGATGTTGTTGATCACAGGGTACAAAATTGTTCTCCCAATAATGTTCAGACTAAGATTTGCTTTGCTATCATAACAAATACTGAAATTGTGAATACAATGTAATCTGGCATTGCTTCAAGGATGCCAGATGTTGACATTATGAGGACACTGTCAATCCAAACATATCAATCAAAAAATGCTGGTGGTGGTAGTGGAAGGACTCGCTTAGCCAGATTGTCATTGTACACCCATCCCCGTTTCAATACGATGAACAAAATATTCCTGGTATTATTTACTTTCATTTTTGATAATAGTCTGTGTCATACATATGCTGTTTTCAGGGCAATTTGATAGGATTTTGATATTGCACATTCAGAGTACTTTTTGGGTGTCTGTCATTTTGATCTATAAAGGCCTGCAGTGCATTTCAGGTTTGTTGTGTTTGGATGTGAAAGCTTTGAAGCTCAATATCTAAACACTACTCAGAACGCACATAAAATTACAGCATGACCACACAAACACGCACACACACATTAATTTGTTATGTCAATGCGACGCATATGGAAGATAAATCTACTGAGACTTTCCCAGTGTATTTTGCTTTTTCTTTACATGAATTTGCCCATAATACCTGGAATGCTGAATCATATTTCTCTTTTTACTTTCTGAGTAATCAATGACATGCCAGAGCAGGCTTTGGTTGTTGAACATTGCATTTTTATAATCAGCAATACGCCACTCCCACCAATTTTAACCAACCAGCAACAAACAGTCTACTGTTTGTGGCATTACTAAGGGGGACACAACAAATTCACTCAACTTGGCTACATGCTTCAAACATTGCATATTTGTAAGTTGTCTTGCTTTCTTGGGCTATCCGACTACTTGATATAAAACAGTTTGTTCTATTTTGATTGTGTTGTTATTTCACCTGTGATTTCGTTTTATGACAGTGCAAAAGAGTACACCATAGGAAAGAAGTTGGCAACTGATCGTTGATAAGGCAAAATAGCAGTGGCCAGTTCTGCAGCTGAGGGGTCGCCGAAGAGTGATGATGCTAAAACTGCAGACCTGTGCATATATTATATAAAATACAAACTATAAATACCACTGGCTCAAGTCCCCCTTCAGGTCTATCTGTGCATGTGCCTGCTCCTTACATGCTTTAACATTACATTGTAAGCATATATTAATATTAGTTCAGTGGTAGAGCCATTCTCTGGTAATGGCATGGTTCCCAGTTCAATCCCCGGCCCCTCAGGTCCAAAGTGTTGAAGTGTCCTTGAGCAAAGCACAGTAATATCTAATAGCTCCCAGTGAGTTGGTTGGCTCATTGCATGGCTGCCATTTCTCTGTGTGTTAGGCATAATACACACACAGAGGTGTAAATTGTATGGCACTTTTTGTAGCCTTAGCTCTAGGAAAATCAAGATAAATGTTTTGTAAAAACCTACACTTAACCTGCTAAAAAAGCCTACTCTGGATCCCTCCATCATCCAGAACTACCGCCCGGTATCTCTTCTTCCTTTCCTTTCTAAAACTATAGAACGAGCCGCTTCTACTCAACTTTCTTCTTTCTTTTCTAACAACAACCTGCTAGACCCCCATCAGTCTGGCTTCAGATCGGGCCACTCGACAGAGACTGCGCTCCTCTCCGTCAGTGAGTCACTCCATGCCGCACGAGCAGCCTCCCTCTCCTCTGTCCTCATTCTTCTAGATCTCTCTGCTGCCTTCGACACTGTGGATCACTCCATCCTCCTGTCTGCCCTGTCAGCAACGGGCATCTGTGGCACAGCCCTGGACTGGATTGAGTCCTACCTCTCTGGTCGCTCCTTCCAGGTTGCCTGGGCTGGTTCGGTATCAACACCTCGGCCCCTCGCCACAGGAGTTCCCCAGGGCTCAGTCCTAGGCCCGCTTCTTTTTTCTCTTTACACTCGCTCCCTTGGCCCTGTGATCACTGCACATGGGCTATCCTACCACTGCTACGCGGACGATACCCAACTCTTCGTCTCGTTCCCGCCGTCTGATACGCAGGTTTCAGCCCGTATCTCTGCTTGCCTGAGGGACATCCAGAGCTGGATGGACAACCACCATCTAAAGCTCAACCCAGGCAAGACTGAAATGATATTCATCGCTGCTAAAACCTCTCCCCATCTGGATCTCTCCATTTCCCTCGGGGATACCACACTCACGCCGTCACCCAGTGCAAGGAACCTCGGCGTGGTGATGGACAGCAGACTGTCCCCCTCCGAGAACATTGTGGCGGTGACCCGGTCATGCAGGTTCTTCCTATACAACATACGGAGAATCCGCCCCTTTCTCACCCCCTACTTGACCCAGCTCCTGGTCCAAGCGATGGTTCTGTCCCGCCTAGACTACTGCAATTCCCTCTTGGCTGGCCTCCCAGCGTCTGCCATCAGACCCCTCCAACTCATCCAGAATGCAGCAGCTCGTCTGGTCTTCAACCTTCCCAAATACTCACACGTCACCCCCCTGCTTACTTCCCTCCACTGGCTGCCTGTCATGGCTCGCATCAAATTCAAAACATTGGTGCTAGCCTTCCAAGCAGTTAAAGGGTCTTCCCCAGCTTATTTACAAAAAATCATCAGACCCTACACCCCTGCCAGACCTCTTCGTTCAGCCTCCACAGGCCGCTTGGCACCTCCCCCTCTCCGAACCTCCACATCACGCTCACGACTACTGTCTGTTCTGGCTCCACGGTGGTGGAATGAACTCCCCGTTGAGGTCAGAACTGTAGAATCTCTCCCCACCTTCAAGCGCAAGCTGAAGACACACCTCTTCAAGCAGCACCTCTCCCCATCCCTCCCTACCTCCCTGTGAACCTTAATTGTTGTCTCTGTGACTTGCTTTGTGTATCGGTATTTTTAGTTGGCTAGGTAAGCAGTGTTTGGATAGTTAACTTTGGTCACTTTTGCTCTGTTTGTTTGTTTCTTTGTTCTCAAAAAAAAAAAAAAAAAAAAAAAAAAGGGCCCTCGTCCTTATCTTTGTTGTACAGGTAGCAGTTGAAATTGTACTTCCTTCTAGGGTCTTTCAGCGAACTTATCCCTGGTTATGGGTATGCACTTTGTTGTACGTCGCTCTGGATAAGAGCGTCTGCCAAATGCCAATAATGTAATAATGTAATGTAATGTACAATTTAGAGTCAAATGTTCCATTAATGTTTTCAAAGAACATTATTATAACTTTGGAAAAACTAGGAACTTGCCACAAAAAATCTTTTGGTTTCAAAAATGTTCTTTTCCAAAAACTTGCCACATCAAACCTTGATGTTGCTACACCAGAGTTGATGCTGTTTCCAACTTACAATTTTTAAAAAGACACTCTGGGAACACTTGAAAAATGTGCCACTAAAAATGCTCCCAGAACACTCAACCTAAGAACTGTAATGTTAGGGGAACCATCTTGGAACCTAACATTGGTAGGTGGGCAATTGGTTGTTATGGCATGCAGGTGGTTGTATCCACAAGCATTTTTCTCCACAAGAGGAAATCCACTGCAAGTCCCCTGGAGTGGAGCCATCCAGTTTGGGCTGCTCAGTGCTCCCAGGCCAGAGAAACTACCATTGTGTTTTGGACGTGCCACCTTTCTATTTCTCAATTATTGTCTCTCATTGGCTTTTTTGATGGAAGAGGCCTGGATTGTGTGCACAACTTTTTGGAATTATTAATGGTATTGTGTTTTAATTAAGAAACTCACTGTGTAATGTGATGCTGCAGTGTTGTTTTTATCCCCACACTACAACCTTATTCCAAAAGAACATAAAACATAAATGTTGCTTCAGAAATATTACTTTCACTTTTTTTGGACAGAAAGAACTGCTGGAATTATTCTTCTGACAGGTCAAGTTTGGATATAATTTTAAAACCACAAACCTCTGGGCTTTGAGAGCCCTAGTCTTGCCAGCATTTTTATAAAACAAATGTGTGCATGGCCTGTACAGCTTGTTCTTGTTATGCAAGTATAATCATGTCTTTTTGACCAATAATATTGAGAACTATATTTTCCTGTCTTAGAGTTTACTGGACTGTGGGTAAAACAGACAGATTATTATCTCTGGAGATAATCCTGGCCAGTCAGCCTCTGTAAAGAGCCTCTTTTTTGCTTGCTGTTACATCAGGTGAGGAACAAAGTGCGGCATCAAACACCGTTGTTCTGAAAACTGTAAGGGATACCAAGTGGAAGGGTTGGGCTGCAATATCATCATCGTTTCACAGCGTTGACTCCACAATGTATCTGTGTTTTCATTGCCTTCACTTTTTTCTTCACCTTGTCTCAAGTTCATATATTTCAGTATGGCCTCCATTCTATATGAATAGTGGAATGAGGACCCGGCTAACAAATCTTGGAACAAATAACGTTTTTAAATGTTAGGTCCCCTTGATGTTTGAGTGTCCAGTTTTCTGTTAGTTCCAGATATATTTAAAGGATGTTTGGTGGAACCTCTCTGGATTGTTGTAACAATGTTAATAGGATATCACATATAAACATTTTGGAAATGTTTCACGAGTCATACATTTTCGAAACATTTATATAAAAGTCATTCCACATTCAACAGAACAAACAGAATGAGGCCATCATGTTTTCATCTCATTAGATATGAATGTTTTTGAAATGTTACGTAGAAATATTGATCTATCCAGTATTTGTGGGATGGTAGAACAGTCCCACATGATGACTGTTTGTAGGATATTCAATAAAAACATTGCTAGAACATTAAGGTGTCCAGTATTCTGTTGGTTGGTAGAACAATCCCAGTATGTCATTTTAAAAAACCCTATCCAGAACATGTTGTCACCTGAATATGACACATTTTACCTTGTTGGAAAGAAAAACCCTGTACAAGAATCGTGCCATGTTTTAAGTTAGTTTGCTAATGAAATGACCCAGCAATGCATTAACACAACAATAAGAAGTAGACGACATTTGTTAAAGTATAATCACGGGAAAACAATTTTTTTTCTTGAAAACGGGTGAATGGATTATGAAGTAGACGTCAACAATAGTCAGAAAATTGTTGGAGGCACAACAGGCTAAAATGCAGCGGACTTGCGGTTGCAGTTCGTTTCAGTTGCATACCGATTTGATTCCCAGTCCTGCCAAAAGCCAAGTTTGGCTGGCTCTCGTGGAGCGGCATAATTGGCTCGCTGCTCCAGAGGGAGGGACTTGGCAGGGTTAGCGGATCGCTGCACACAACAGCACCCCGGGCACCTCGGAATCATGGTACAGTTGGCTACCTAATTGGGAGAAGAAGGGAAAAATCTGAAATAAAAATCAAAAAAGAAAAACAAGGAAACTGTTGTAGCTTCATAACCAGGTGGAATATTCGGTTCCATAAATATGTCTACATCGAATAATTTGCAAAACATACATATATTTCTACCAAACCGGAAATAAGTTGGACATGCAATAAAAGTATGCTAAGAAAAACAATATATATATCCATTGTAAATTTTTGTTCTTCCAAATGGTATCAAGGATTGTTAGAATACTCCTTTTATTGTCTCAATCAGTCAGTCAGCCTTGTAAGCCATTAACATGGCATGGGGGCACCTGCTGTTTTATTACCCTGCTTTGCAAAGAAGAGGCGGCTACACATCTAAAGTGCTGTTATTGCTAGCGATTTTAACAATCGGGGATTGGCGTCTTGCGGTTTTTAAAAATCCTAAAATAAAATAGTAGAACCTGCTAATTAGGATTATGCCCCTGCTTGGTTCCTTGTCAGAAAAACATTGTAATAAAAACAAGTTGTGGTAAATAATCTCCCAAACAGTCTGGTGAAAACTATTAGTATACATGTTAGTGATGTGTGAAATAGTGATCTTCTAGAATACAGCACCAATTGGCCTAGTTGTGGCACTGTAGAGCGTGTTTGAAAATTGCTATTGCATTGCCTATATCCTAAGCGAATCTACATGTAGCTACCCCAAGGATAAAAAAATAAATAAAAATAGCTAGCCAGCAATCTAATTGTAATTTTGGAGCAGATAGGTTAATTTATAAGTTAACTAGTTAAAGTAATCTTCCTTTTATAAACCAGTTAGCCAGTTAAGTTGCTATAGCTACAAACATTATGCTATATAAGCTAACAAAGAAGGCAGGCAAAGTTCCGAGTAGCTAAATTAAAAAAATATTTAAACATGATGTAAATAAGTGACTACAAAAGGGTCCAGGCTGCTGCTAGCATTAGAGTAGCAGTTGAATTACCTTCTGTAAACCAACGAGTGGCACTCTCTGCTCTAGCATAGACAGGTAAATGTATGGCAAACCAAAATTCAGCGTACAACACTGAAGGCCATGAACTGATGGTATAGATCTCATCCAATCAACCGAGTTTATGGATTAGGGATTGACATGAAGTTGTACACTGACCTGCCAGATTTTCTGAGGTGATAGCCTGCTCATTGCTTTGCCATGCATCCACAGGTACAAAACCTTCTTCATTAGTATTGGTGCATATAGTCAATTAGAAAATGTGTGACCATATCAATGGGACCATATTGTAGATGGGAGAGCTCCCCGTTTTGTGGTGATGGCCACTTAAAATCATATCTCTGAAAGATTGGTTGGTCCTCAAAGTATGTCCAGTTGCTTGTGGGAATGTGACTCATCCGCTTACCCAAACATCCCTTTGTGTACACAGCCATAGTATCCAGAAGACAACTTCATATTTATGATCATTGCTTTTGCAGATGCATCAAACAATGCATCTTGACAACAACTCTGATCACTTTGCTTGTAATGTAAACCCTTAAGTATTACATCTTTAGGGCCCAGAGTCTTCAAGAAAATCAAGGCTGATTGGCTTTGATGGACCAAGTGAAAGAGACATTGGAAAGATTGTTATGATTGTTATGTTATATCTCTCTGGGCGTTCCTACCAGGTGACTTGGAGAGGCCCAGTCTCTGACCCCCACCCCCTACAAACTGCAGTCCCCCCGGGCTCAGTTCTTGGTCCTCTCCTCTTCTCTCTATTGGTTCTGTTATCTCTTCCCATGGCTTTTCTTACCATTCTTACGCCGATGACACCCAACTCTTTCTTTCCTTGCCCTCCAATACCCAGGTCACCACACAGATCTCTGCCTGCTTGCCTGATATCTCTGTGTGGATGACTCACCACCTGAAGCTTAACCTTGCCAAGACTGAGCTTCTCTACATCCCAGCTAAATCCTCTCCGACAATCGACCTCTCACTGATTGTTGAGGACTGTAATATCCTCCTCCCACACGGCCAAGAATCTTGGGGTGACTCTTGATAACCGCCTCACCCTGGCTCCACATGTATCCTCCACTGCCAGAACCTGCAGGTTCTTCCTCTACAATATATGTCGTATCCGTCATCACCTGACAGAGAAAGCCACCCAGCTCCTAGTCCAGGCACTCGTCATTTCCCGCATGGATTGCTGCAACTCCCTCCTAGCCGGTCTCCCAGCTTGTGACATCAAGCTAGTCCAGAATGCTGCAGCCCGCCTGATCATCAGTCAGCCCAGGTCGGCTCATGTCACCCCACTCCTCATTGGCCTCCACTGGCTTCCTATTGCCGCACGCATCCACTTCAAGGCCCTAGTGTTGGCATTTCAGGATGCTAAGGGGACTGCCCCACCTTTCATCCAATCCTTAATCACTCCCTACTCCCCAGCTAGACCACTCCGGTCTGCCAGCTCTGGTCGCCCTATGGTTTCCTCACTACGAGCACCTGGCGGTCGAACTGCACGTTCACGCCTGTTTTCTGTTCTTGTTCCTCAGTGGTGGAATGACTCGCCTCCCACTGTCAGGACAGCAGAATCCCTCCCTCTATTTCGACGCAGACTAAAAAGACACCATTTCAAACTGTACCTCAGAATTCCCGGTTGTCGTCTGATGTACGGTCGATGACCAGTAGACCCGAAAAGAACAATTTTACTCTCATCAGTCCACAGAATGTTACAACATTTCTCTTTGGGCCAATCGATGTGTTCCTTGGCAAATTTTAACCGATTCTGCACTTGCCCTTTTTTCAACAATGGTGCTTTACAGGGACTTCTTGTTGACAGCTTAGCTTCAGTGAAATTTATTCTGATTGTAACAGGTAATTGTAGATCATCTTTGATCTTTCTGGAGCTGATGAATGGCTGAATCCTTTCCATTCTGACTATTCTTCGATCCATTTTACTCATTTTCTTCTGCTTGTTTTGGGTTTTTGTTGCCATTTTAAAGCATATGAGATAATTTTACCTGAGTATCCTGTAATTTGGGGTGGCATGGATGGTACAGTGGGTAGCACTGCCGCCTCACAGCAAGGAGGCTCTGGGTTCAAATCCTGGTCGGCCGGGTCCTCTCTGTGTGGAGTTTGCATGTTCTCCCTGTGTCACGTGGGTTTCCTCCAGGTACTCCGATTTCCTCCCGCAGTCCAAAGACATGCAGGTTAGGCTGATTAGAGAGTCTAAATTGCCCATGGGTATGAGTGTGTCAGTGAATGGTGTCTGTGCCCTGTGATGGACTGGCAACATGTCTAGGGTGTATTTCCGCCTTTCACCCAATGTATGCTGGGATAGGCTCCAGCTCGCCTGCAACCCTGTTAAGGATAAGTGGGTTAAGATAATGGATGGATGGATGGATCCTATAATTTGCTGTACTTCCTTATACGTTTTCCCCTTTCCAATCAACTTTTTAATCAAATGACTTTGTTCCTCCGAACAATGCTTGGAACAGCCCATTTTGCTCTGCAATTCAGAAGGAAATATATTTTATAACAATGGGTGAAACATTTGCTTCCCTTCTTCCTTAATAAAGGACAATTAATGACACCTGTTTTTTCACAGAATTAATGAATTATCTAATTAAACTGCACACTGCTATTATTTTGAACACACCCCTTTCAATGAATGAGTCAATTACTCAGAACAAGCAGCGTGCAGGTCATGACAGTTGGGTCTGTTGTTTTTCTATTACACTACTACATCTACAAGTATTTGCCATGCAGAAATATCACAACTACTAATAACAGTGGTTCATCAGGTTACTGATGTTGTACTGCTATTTTCTTGAACACAACTGTAGCTCTGTGCTGTTGTTAGCATGTAGTTATTTGCTCTGCGCTGTTATTAGCTCTATTAAGTTATTGACTCTGTGCTGTTGTTAGCTCAACAGTTACTAGCTCAGTGCTGTTATTAGCAGAATAGCTATTAGCTTGCATAATTATTCATTATTAGCTTGCACAATTATTTGCTCTGTGTTATTAGCTGGGTTGCAGTTATTTGCTGTGTGGCAGTTATTAGCTCTGCAGTTATTAGTTCTATACAGTTAGTAGTTATAAGCTCAATTCTGTTATTAGCTGTGTTGCAGTTATTAGCTCTGCAGTTATTACTTCTGTACAGTTAGTAGTTATAAGCGCAATTCTGTTATTAGCTCTGTGCAGTTATTAGCTCTACACAATTATTAGCTCTGTGCTGTTATTAGCTCTATACAGTTAGAGGCTCTGTCCTGTTATTAGCTATGTGCTGCTACTAGCTTCAGCTAATATCAAAGCAAATCAATCATGTAATTGTGAGGATCAGAGCATTATCACATCTGAAATGTACATTTACACACATTTGAGTCAAATTATGGGCTCTGAAACGAGGCTTACTAGCAGAGGTAACCTTATAATGTTGAAAACAGCTATCACCATATCAATTACTCAACACCATTATGTCTCTGAAGGGATGCCATTGGTGGTAGGAATATAACCTTGAAAGAGATCCATGAAAATAGCCATTTGCCAGGCTTCAAAGATCTTGAGCAGTGGAAAGTCTGGTGATACAAAACATCCCAAAAACAAAGATACTCATTCCCTTCAGGGAGAGTCATTCAATTATGTGTGTCTGGTTACCAAGGCAACTAGTGCAACGGAGTTAACATGTTTTTTATTGGTATTTTCTGTATTTTCAGCTATGTCAAAATCAAGTCAGGGAAGACACAAAATGACTTCTGTATCACCTCCTTTAGCTCTTGATTTCTGTATGTGTCGTCCAGATGTGGACAGCAGAAAATGCTTTTGATGTGAATCTCAAATGGGAATCCAACACCTGCAAATCCTGGTCATAAAGAGAGCACAACACCGGGAGGGTGAGAACTGTCTACATCCCTGCTAAGCTTGAGCTCCTGCTGCTGCTGTAATTCAATATTCATCAGTGTAAAAGGTTTCAAGAATACAGCTTCCAGAGAGATAGTAAAACATACCCAAACTTTCTCTCCTGCCTATTGTGAGGAATCCAGATAAGCCTTCTGTCCACTAAACTTTTTATTTGGATGAAAAAGTCTATTTTAGTCCGTCTCTTTGTAATGTTTTCATGGTTCGACTGTTGACAAGGTGATTGATTTAATCATATTCTATCATTTCTGGTCAAAATCAGCAAATAGCTTTTTGAGTAGGTCTTGTTTTCTGGCAGAGTTGTTGATTGCTTAGTGAAGACAGCTTAGTTAACCTCATCCCACAGGAACACATGAATTCTGTCCAATCCAACCTGCAGTCACACAGCTCATCAGAAGGCGCCTCCATAAATCTCCCTGGGAACAAAGAACTTGGATCTTCTGAGCCGGGAGGCTGCCAGCCAAGCCTTACAGTTAAAAAAAGCCACGGCTCCTGAAACGAGCTGTGAGATCAGCAGTATAGCCGAGACCCTGCAGTCTCCTTGTACACCCAGCAGAATTCAAGCATGCCAAAGTTGTTTCACTGTAGAGGACTTTCCATGAGCAGTGCCAGCAGGAATGCTGAGGGCCAAAATTTTGGTTGTTCGCTTCTTAGTGTGATAAAACAGCTCTGCCTCAGAGCAGCTTAAATATATTCAATATTTTTGTGTTTTAAAGGAGTTGGTAAAAACATCTTTCAATCTAAACCTTAGAGCTTGCTCTGCTTTGTACTTGGATAGTCAGAGATCTTTCTTTCAAAGCCAGAGGTGAAATCTCGATCTCACTTACCTTCAACCACAGGACCATGAGTGCTACCAGAATTCCAGCAACTCAGCAATCTGAGGCTATATACAGCCTGTGGTATGGGACTTCACTGCAACACTCACTAAACTGCACTATTGGCCAGTTTCATAGACTAAGCCTAGTCCTTGACTAAATCCAATTCTGAATGGAGATTCTCCATACAAACCTCAGTTTAGTCCACAACTAAGCTAAATCTGTGAAACTGGCCCTATGTGACCCAGCAAGTGCTTTGCCACACTTTGGACAACTGCAAAGGTAATCTTTCCTCAGAGGGTGGGCAGATGGATTTTATGTGTGGAAATATCAAGGCTTGCTAATTCCCCAGTCTTCAATGTAAAATTTATTTCCACACAACCCACTCCTAAAATTTTCCTATTTGCACACACAATCTGTCCTTGTGCATCAGCATTCAAAACAGTTCTGATTCCTCTTCCAGACACACATGTTTTATCTATCATGATTAAAGGGAGGAAGTGTTTGTATACACTGGGAACATAACCACAAAGAACAGAAGCTGAAGATGCCTGTAAATTATATGTGTCTAATGCATTGCCAAAAAACAGAAAAAAGTGAGAAATAGGCAATAGCTAGTGAAAGGCTGTCTACTAGTTATATGCAGGTCAGGGTTTTTTTATACCCGCACTCGCCCGACGTGTTAGGACCCACCCATCTGACCCATTATCATGTGCATAAAACCACCATCAGAACCTGACCCAACCCATACACATAAAAAAATTTAACAAATGTACTGCAGTCAGTTGTCTATTGCTAAGTTTCTAGTTGTCATATTCTTTGAAAGGTCATTTTGAAATAGCATCTAGACTATAGTTAGATCCCTGCTTTACAAATCCTCATTGACATAATTTTTGCTACATCATTATGCACACATACAATTAACTTGTTGAATTTTCGCAATGCTATGAAAGCATATGCCAGTCTACTACTTCCAATGCAAGTAGCAACACGTGTGCATTTGAAACAAAGTAAAGCAGGACATATTGAGCCGTTCAGAATCTAATTTATAATGAAAGAGACGCATCAAATTTGCTGCAAAAAATGAATCTTCAGCCAAAAGAACACACTTTTATTCTGTAGGTATATTACTTACTGGACTTACTGCATCTCCTGATTCTCTGCAATTGTCTACTCTCTAGTCCGGAGCCGTTTGTATTACATGTGTGTCTTTGTGAATCCAGTCCACGTTTTTGTTTCCCCCTCATTATTGTCCTATTACCCTTTCATGTGTTTCACCTGATGTTTATTTGTTAGACTGCCCTCACTCCCATGCCCCGCCTAGTTTGTCTCATTCCCCTGTGTATTTAAAACCTGTCCTTTTCAGTTGCACGCTGCTAGTTCGTCTTGTCCTGTCTTGAGTCCCGAGCCCTGTATTCCTTCCCCAGGTTCTAGCCTCCTTGTTCCCGAGTCCTTGCCCTTGTTTTTTTTGTTTTTTTCAGTATTTCTGCTTGTTCCTGCCTGCTTCCCTGGACTCTTCTTTGCTTGTTGGATATTTGTACCTCTGCCTTCTTGGACTGACCCCCTTATTTTTGACCCTGGCCTATTTTTTGACTCCGCTCTGTCTGCCCCTTTTAAAATTAAACCTGCCATTTTTCTGCACCACCGTCTGCTTTTGGTTCCTCTGTTCCCCACTACTACATTGCGATTTGCAGTTAATCTGGTTAATCTTAACATTAATTCCAAACCAAAGCGATATAAAATGATGTGCATACGTGCCTGAACAATTTTACAAGGAACACTTCCCCTTCCCCTTCCTATCAGAACCACTATCCGTGTTGCAGTCACACTCACCTCACACACCCACGTTTTCCTAAAGCCCTATACTCTAAAGCAACACATCACAGTTTGTTACATAAAATAATGCAGATAAAACACACTCAAATACCACACCGTAAATCACAAACTTGTGTGACCACACAGAGGCAAAGGAGGTGTGGCGCCATGGAATGTGGTACTGTTTATAATTTTGTTCATAATATGCATTTTGTTCATAATATGCATTGCTTCTTATGATACCCCCATAGTGCATTTTTGAATGTTCGTTGAATATTTCTTTGGTTGTTCAAACAGTATTTTGGACACAGTTTGCCTGCAACTGTTCTTCGCATACCATTCCTAGCCGCTAGGTGGCAGTAGTCACACCGGATATCATCCACACACGCCGTACCTTGGCCAGAGCAAGTCATGTCAGTGTGAATGAAAGCAGAAAGCAGAAGCGTATCATAGCTGCTTATCGTGACTACAGTTCAGCTAACAATATTTTCATGTGTTGTTGCAGAATACAATAAAATATGAGCACCTGGATATCACAAAGTGTCATTATTCAAGTGTGCAACATATTTTTGGCGAGCCAGCCAGGAGGAGACTGTTAAAAACATCAGAGAGACCCAGTCCCTTGCCAAGAGACGGACCTGGACAATGAACCACTACATATGGACGTGATTGGATGAAAGACAAACATGGAGCAGCTCCGGGATGAGGTTAGCGCTGCGCTGTGGATACTTGGGCAGCCTGAACTCATCAGGGTGTGTCAGCATCTGAAGTGCAGTGAACCAGCGAAGGGAATCAAAGGCGAGCAACATCGATCCCTAATTCAGCTGATAGAAGTAACTTTAGATGAGGTGGAAGATGGTGAGGGGGACGCCAAAGTGTTCCAGTCGTGTCTTAGTAAACTCCAGTCTTTCATACAAACACTAGAACATGAAAGTGGAAAATCAGAAATATCACCAACAGAGCCCAGTGAGGCAGAGACATTAAAAGAGGAGTATGCTCAGCTCCAACAGGCACAGGCAGAGGCACGTTGTGCACTTGAGGAGAAGATTGAGGCGTTGGGAGAGCGACTGTCACTGCAGGAGTGTTCCTATGCCCCTTGCAGCACAAGAAGTGACACTGAGACGAGAGTTCAGAATCTGTGGTCAGATAGGGGAAGCTGGACAGAAAGAGAAACTCTCTTACACCAGTCTCACTAACCAGATGGAAGCTGGGTTGAAGAAGGGCTACTCAGAGGCTGAAATTATTGAAGCTGTCGTTAGAGCAGTGAGCCCAGGCCTCCCCCTGCGTGATCTACTCGAAATAAAGAGAGGCCTCAAAATTCCCACATTAAAAACTATACTGAAAGGGCACTATAAAGTTGACTCATCATCTGATCTGCTGCATAGACTCATGAATATCCCAAGACCCAAAAGAATCAGCTCAGAACTTCCTCTTCCGGGCAATCAAACTCGGGGAGAAACTGCTCTGGAAGTCGGGAGATGAGGATGAAGGAGAACAGTTCAGCCCAGATCTCATCCAGCGAAAATTCCTCCGCTCACTTGAAACTGGACTACTTAGTGAGGCAGTGAAGTTCCAGCTGAAACCCTACTTAAGCAACCCAAAGGTCACAGATGAACTTTTGATCGATAAGGTGACTGAGGCTGCCAGTCTCGAGCAAGAACGACAAGCCAAACAGAAAAGAAATATGACAGTAAGACCACCTAAAGTGAATGAGATACACTCCGGCAGTAGTCAGCCTCCTCCCAACAGTGAAACGGAGACAAACAAAGAAACAAGCACAAAGAAGAATCAAGGACAATGTAAAGGGCCTGACCCAGAAATCACTAAACTCATCGAGGGTCTTAAGGCTGATATTATGGAAGTGAAAAGAATGTTCAGTGAGGCATTGGGAGGCGACAAAGTCACACCCCAGCACGGACACAGGGCCATCCACCACTGCCAGGTGGACCAGGGGATGCCAGGCATGCAGAGAGGCGCAGGTTGGTGAGTCATGTAGACACTGCTTTTGCTGTGGGCAGGAGGTCCATCTTTCCCGTGGCTGCAGGAGGAGACAAATGCAGAAAAACAGACAGGGGCTTCTGAGCCGGGACCCACAGTAGCCCTCTTGTCCTCCAGGTCCCAAATCAATCCTGCATCTCATGCCCCACCACCGTCACAAAGCCTATCAAGTGACAAGGGAGACAGCCTACCTATCACTCCACAGACAAACGGTAAGCAACCTGCCTATGTTCCCTCACAGCGTCAAGCCAAGCTCATCAGTCTTATTGCAGAAAGATGTGTGGTTCAGTGTTACTTGGACAATATGGGGGTTGAGGCTCTGTGGGACACAGGGGCGCAGGTAAGCGTTATCAATGATGAATGGAGGAAACGGCACCTTCCACACAGCATAGTTAGACCACTCACCGAACTAGTGGGAGAAGAGGCACTAGTGGCATTAGCGGCAAATCGAACTGAAATCCCATTTGATGGTTGGGTAGAGGTAGAGTTTTATCTAGACTGTGACACTCACACAGAAAAGACATTGTTGGTCCCCATGCTGGTGGTTGGCGATCCCGGTGTGGCTGAACAACCCATTTTCAGATATAATGTGATTGAGGAAGTAGTCAACAAGTGGGACAAGCGAAAATTGCAAACCATCCAGAACATCAGCAGACTCTTCGCAGTTTCAGTGAAAATGGCAAAGTCAGTCCTGAAAGTACTGCAGACTCCAGACTCAAGTAATAATGGGGGGACAGTGCAGGCAGGGAAGAGGGGAGTACGGCTGGCTGCTGGGCAAATCACCACCATCTATGCTCATGCCCACATCGGAGCTCAGTTTAAAGGACAGAGTGTGTTATTCTCGCCTGATGTACTAACAGAGCTGCCTGAAGGTCTGGTCATCCAAGAGGGTTTAGTCAGTGTCGACGAGGGAAGGTCAGTGTTCATACCAGTTTCAATCGCTAACGATAACAAGCATGATGTCACACGGAACCCCCGCACCATTCTGGGCCATCTGCAGGAAATAAAAGCAGAGTATCCTCTTACTGGTGGCTTCCCCAGAATGAGACAATGGAGCAAATTGTATGTGGATAATGATGGGGTTCTTCATAAAAGAGTTTTTGAGTAGAGAACAACTCCTCCTACCAAAAGAGCACCATGACAAAGTCTTTACCGAGTTACACAAGGAAATGGGACATTTGGGGGTAGAATGGACACTGGGGTTAATAAGGGATAGGTTCTACTGGCCCAGAATGCAAAGTGATGTGGAGCACTTGGTAATGCATGCCTGCGAGTGCTTGAAGAGAAAGAGGCCAAATAAAGTCACCAGGGCCCCACTGACCAATATCACCACCACTTACCCATTTGAGCTTGTGTCCATTTACTTTTTGCACCTCGAAACATGCAAACACGGATATGAACGACATGGCTCAGGCTCAGGCTCAGGCAGTAAGAGCAGTCGTCTGGCAGTCGGAGGGTTGCCGGTTCGATCCCCCACCCGGGCTTTGTCGAAGTGTCCCTGAGCAAGACACCTGACCCCCAAATGCTCCTGACAAGCTGGTCGGTGCCTTGCATGGCAGCCAATCGCCGTCAGTGTGTGAGTGTGTGTATGAATGGGTGAATGAGAAGCATCAATTGTACAGCGCTTTGGATAAAGGCGCTATATAAATGCCAACTTTTTACCATTTTACCATTTACTAGTCGTGATGGATCATTTCACACACTTTGCACAGGCGTATGCAACAACATACAGCGAAGACAGTGGTGGAAAACGTTTTTAATGATTTTGCCCTCAAATTCGGCTTTCCAGCAAAAATTCATCACGACAGGGGAAGAGAGTTTGAAAATAAAATGTTTGCCCAGCTGGAGAAAATCTGTGGTGTGCGTGGCTCTCACACCACACTGTATCATCGACAAGGAAACGGTCAAGTAGAGCGTTTCCAAAGAACGCTGTTGCCCATGCTGAGAACACTGACTGACACTGAGAAAGCTGACTGGAAAAACTTGCTGGCAAAGGTAGTGCACGCCTACAATTGCACTCAGAGCGAAGCCACCAGGTTTCCGCCCTATTATCTGCTGTTTGGCGCACCCCACGACTCCCCATAGACCTCCTATTCAATGAAAGCAACATGAAAGCTATGGAGAGTATGTGACTCGCTGGCAGCCTCAGATGCAAGAGGCGTATGATATCGCAACAAAAACAGCCCACCAAGAGGCCTCAAGAGGAATGAAAGTGACGACGATAGCTTGTTAGCATAGCCACGTGGCTTGGCACGGAGAATAACCTTAGACAAGTGAAGTTGGGAGTGAGCTGTTGTTTCTGGGTTTAAAGGCGCAGTTTTGGTAATGTCACAGCATAAAAGTTAAACCGTGAATGTTATAAAATATGGTGCTAATAGTAGTAATAGCTGGATCATTGTTATTATTTCATTTTCTTGTTTTGATAATGGTAGTATAGTAATATAAAATATGTAATATTATGATATATTATAATATGATAATTTCTCTGATCATCATATGACTACATTTCAGCTAACAATATTTTCATGTGTTGTTGCAGAATACAATAAAATATGAGCACCTGGATATCACGAATTGTCATTATTCAAGTGTGCAACAGAGGCAATAAACCTCATTCAATACACACAACCAAAACCCAATAATATGGTGCTTTGCACACTTCGGGGCTATTGGTATGTATATGTAACTCTGTAACGTTGCCAACATTGCTATTCTCAGACGTCATTGAATGAGCTGTATTAAATTATAGTGTGTTGTTTGCATGATTTTAGTGAAATTAACCTAAAACCCCATGCATGTCTGAGAGCTCTTGCATTAATGTAAATACAGCCATGATAATAGTTGGAATTGGACTGGACTATTGTAATTGTTATAATGCCACAGTTAAACTAACATTACAAAGCCCTATTCCCACTGCCGAGTTATGACAGCTCCAGCCACTTAACATTATGCATACTTAACATTACGCTACTGTGTAACTACGCAGAACTTTGACCACTGTTTTACATTCCATTAGCGATCAAGCATTTTGTAAGGCAAACAAAAGGCAACATCAGCAGCTGTTATAATTCTCAATGTAAATATGGATGTCCCATTTCAAAAGCAGTCTTAAAAAGGTTAGTTTTATAATATTTATGATTTTACTTCTGTGCCGTCTTTGCAGTTGCTCAAAGTCATGCACAACATGTAAACATGCAAACTAGTGCACAATGAATGAGTCAGATTCAAAATATAAATAAATTCTCTTAAAAAATGTTTATTTAACAAATTTGAATTTCAATGTTTCCATGACAAAGTCCAACTTTTACCATCACCCTAATAAACACGTAGCCTAATAAAGAAGTAGCCATGTGCACACTGCGTAGTGGACTGACAAACACAAATACAAGCATCCACAAGTAATTTGTAATCATAGTGCAGCCCCTCCATCAGATAATCTTGTTAAAAAAGTGCATGTATTTTAGCTACAGGCATAGATAAATTGTATGCTATATAATGAAAAGCATAACTGGTGGGTGTTATATTATTTCAGGATAATAAATGAGCTATAATGAGTCAATACATTAAAAGACATGGCATGTAAGTGACTCCCCCTACTACTATACTATAGAAGGCATAAATAAATTGAATGGTTCATGATGAATATTATTATCAATATTATTAATATTACATTATTATCAATAAGTACAAATCTTAATATAAAATGTAATTGTTATTTTCTAGTCTATGTGTAAAATCGTGCAACTGCAAACTAATTCTGACACTTACTGCTACTTTTTTCTTGCTTTTTCCTTCTCCTAGTACAAAACTAATCTGTATGTATGATTTGAGCTCTTTAAAGATGGTATACTCTGGGTCTTCAGCAGGTGGTGTCAGAGAAGCAACTACCCAAGTGATCTAAGGATAGTAGTATCGCACTTCAAAAACAAACATGTCAATAGATTTTGAAATGTTCAATTGCAAATTGAAGCAATTGTTTTATGTTGCATTCGCCTGTCATATCGCTCAGGCTTGCCTAGTTAGGTTCCTTGATAGTTGTATGCTAACGTTAGCGTATTTTTCTGGGAGTTTCATGTGATCACTTGGATGGGTGGCTGTCCATAAACCAATCTCTGCATTCAAGGGTGGAGTTTGAGTCCCACTTTCTGGGTAACACAGGCTGTTTTGCCCCATATCTGGGAAACGGCTACACTGACGATGATTTTAAAAATGCTAACACACATAATTTAAGCATTTAATCCAAATAAGCTCAAATGAAAAAAGCGTGACAGTGCTCCTTTAATATCAAACTGAATACTATTTTGATAGGAACAACATTGGAGGCTTTGTTGTTCTTTCACATGGATTTTGTTAAAAATGTATTTTTACAGAACCTTGGGGGTTTAAGGTTGACCCACACATCACTACTGTCTAAACAAATAGTCATAATGACTAATGTCACTATGTTTTCCAAAGCGTTTTCCCACATGAATCTCAGTCATCCCTCAGCTTGAGGTCAGTATGACTTTCTTTGAATGCATTGTTAGAAAACTCTCGTTAGACAAGTCAATTGTAACTTACAGATGATTCCCAACAACACTGTTACCAAACTGTCTCTTGCTTGATTCACAGTGTAAGCTTGTTTTCTGGTTAAAGAAAATGTCACACATTCCAAAAAAATACTTCTGCTTATGCTGCTTAACTAGCTTCTAGCTTTCAGAAGGAACATTTAATGGGCTGGAATTTTCTTAAAGATGGTGGACCTTGATCGATTTCTGGGTCAGGACCTTAATTTTTTTGAAGCACACTGATAATCCATGCAAGCCCAATTTATTGAATGAGGTGTATTGCCTGTATCACAGATTGCTGTGTGAGAGTTAGCAGTCCGGGGGTCTGGATGGGAGTGTCATTGCTGGTCACACAAGTGTTTGTGATTCACGGTGTGTTATTTCAGAGATTTATATCTGCATTGTTTTATTTATGTAACAAACTGTGATGGATGTGTTGCTCAAGTGTAAAAACATGGGTGTGTGTTTAAAGTCTGAGTGTGACGGCAGTATGGATAGTGGTTCTGATATGAACGGGCAGGCGGTTTAGCCTGTTCCTTGTAAAATTGTTCACGTACATACACACATTGGCTGATGTTCTTGGCCTGAATTTAGTATTGAACATTTTGCTGTGGTATGATATTTTACATTACATTACATTATTGCCATTTGGCAGATGCTCTTAGCCAGAGCGACGCACAGTTGATTAGACTAAGCAGGAGATAATCCTCCCCTGGAGCAATGCAGGGTTAAGGGCCTTGCTCAAGGGCCCAACGGCTGTGTGGATCTTATTGTGGCTTAGAACCACCGACCTTGCGTGTCCCAGTCATTTACCTTAACCACTATGCTACATGCCGCCCCCTGTTTAATATATCTAATACAACTGCTGCTTTTTGTTAGCAGTGCTATTGACCTGTGTTTTCGTTTGTTGTCACACGGTTTATGCTGTGCTCTGCCTTGCGCTGGCCAATAAATCTTTGTAAAAATATGTATATTTAGCCGTGGGTTTCTGTGCTTCTGCCATGTACAAGCCTATTTAGTGATATAATTTTTTGCAATGTGTTTTTGGAATGTGTTCACAAAAGATCCCACAGCATTATAAAGGCATCTAAATACAGCTACTTCCTGATTCAAAATTGTTTAAAGAAACTGAAATCCTTAGCTCAGGAGTATTGATGACTTAGTTTAATGTAGAAGGCCTCAAAACATAATGGCCTGTTCCCTTTCTCAACAGGCCTGAAACCATCTGCTCCCAAAATCAGCTCTACTTCTGTCCTCAGTGGGGGCATTAAATGGGACATTTGCCCTCTTTTCCTTCCTGCATGGTCCACAGTGTGAACTGCAGGAGCCATCTCTTCCCGCTGTGGAAAAACAAGAAGTGAACCAAGTCTGGTCTCCTCTGGTCTTATGAAAGGAAGAGGAACATAGTGTGTGAGGAGCACAGAGGGGAGGGGGGAGGTGTAGAGTGGTAGATGCCTCCAGACGATGGACGTCTATTTATCAGTCTGAGCTAGAGAGGGGAACCCACACTCAAGCCATTTTTCATCAGTTAGGCCGAGCTGTCATAACGCTCTTAGTCTTCACCCCAGCTTTCAATCCCTTCACTGGATTCCATTTCCCACCCAATGACACGTCTGAGAAGTATTGTCTCAGCATCTGAAACCGCAGAAAAATTATTGCGAGAGAGGGGGTGGGGAGCACAGAGATAGAGAGCCATTCCTCTCCCCCATTTCCTCATCTGACACAGTGCTGCATGTGGCTTTCAAAATTAGTGATAAGAAGATGACCTCATGAGTCATTTTTCACACTGAGATAGGAGACTGTCTCACCAAACAGAGGGAAGTCAGCCATGTTTGCAAATTGCAAATTGAGGAATGGACTGTCCCTCTTCTTTTTCAAAATCACATTACGAAAGAAGAAACGGTGTTGTGACCTAGGCTAATGCCCTCAACATGCCTTCACCTTAACCAACAATTAGACACAGTGGATTGTTAAGGACTGTTTAAGTCTGTACTGTGTGTCTCTGTGTGTGCATGTATGTCGTGAAATTTATTGAAAAGCAGTATAATGTTACACTCTCAAGCGACATTTCAACACAACAGCAAAGTGTGTTTTCTTCTATTCCCTTTTTCTTTCTGTTTCTAAAGCAGGAAAAAGACAGCTAAGAGTAAAAGAGTTTTGTAGCTGGACATCTATGAGAAAAATCTAAAAGGTGGTAGCAATGGCGTGGTTTTTTATACTTTGCTTTACTGAACCACCAGAACTGTATATGTAAATATTATTCTATACAGTACATTATATGCATGTGTACACAGCCACTTCCTTTTATTTATTTCATCATCAATGTTATAAATAGTGAACATCTGTGGAATAAAGTATTTCCCCACAAGGTCTAATGTTACAACAGATGGAGATGGATATGGCTTTGGGAAAGGTACCCCCTCACAGAATTAACCTGCATGTTTCTTTGTGAAACCTGCATGTTTCTTTGTGCCCTGACTATAAATTAGAGATATCTTCAAATTCATATACTGGGCTCCAGAATGATTGGCGGTGGGTCATTGAAGGGGCACTATTTATTTAAGACCAATGGTACAATGAATTCAACAAAGTTCCCTGGTGAGTGCTACACATTGATGCTGCTTGATGCAAGTTTCCCCCTCATCACTGTAAAGCGCTTTGAGTGTTGAGAAAAGCACTATATAACATGCAATGATCTATCTATCTATCCCTGTAGCCTCACAGACTAACAAGAATTTAGCCTGGAGCATTCGGTTATCTTTGCTAAGTCATGCACCGGATCTGCCCTGCCTCCCCTCTCCCTACTCAAGAATAACCTCTCACCGACACACCCTGTGGTACCGCAGACCGACCCCTCTGCAAACACGGAGGAGAAGAAAGGGACATCTGTACACAGCGATTATCTGAAATTATCTGCTTATTTGAGGGACAAAAAACAGAGTGGAGAGACAAGGGGGGAAGAGCAGCTTGTGTCAAAGCAGCAAGGAAAATAATGGAGCCTCCAACTGCTTCTTGTGTTCAGAGATAGAAGCAGGGAGGTGAAGTGGAGGGGGGGGGGTAAGGGGGTTCAGGAAGGAAATGCGGATTAAAAGTCATCTCCCCAAAACCCTGTTAAGCCCCCTCCGGTCACCACTCCTTGGGCTTAGAGCCAGCACAAACCCCAGGTTACTTCATATGTTGTAGCTGTTCTGACATCATACGTTTTTGTGCTCCATGCTCCCCCCCCCCCCCCCCCCCCATGTCACCCCTTTCACCGGAAATAGAACTGACCCTGCTCCTCCACACCATGTGTTTGCTGGTGTGGCAGGGAGAGTGATTAAGGTGTCTTGTTTGACTTGGACGTCTTCTAATCTTTTAAATAAACAAGCCTCTGTCCAGTGCCTCCGGTGCACGCCCAGCTAACCTGGGTCCTTTATGGACAGGCAAATCTTACCAAAACCTTGATGCAACACTTATAACACAGCCTGCCTGCTTGCTCCATTTTGTATTTGTATCACTGTTTAGATAGCATTCCCCTTCACCTTCTGCATCTCATTCCGCATCTGGCCAGCCCACTTCAGACCCTGTTGCCTGACAGACTTTCATGGCTCAACTAGAGGTTGTGTTCTATGCATGTGTGCATGTTCTGAGCAAAGAAATTGCTTAAGGATAGGATGAGCTCTGCCACTTTTAGAGCTCCCTGTAGAACAATGCCGCTTCAGTTCTAAGAAACATAACACGTCCAACTGATTAACTGCAGCATCCCAGCCCTCCATTCCAGGGTTAGGCCCCGGTTTGGTATACATTTGTGTTAATCCATGAGTTGCATATGTCCAGATAAAGCCAGCAGCTAGTGGAAAGCAAATTCATCCATTATGGTCCATATGCAGAAGCCCGCAGGCATACCATAAGACTACCTGCAGGTTTTCACTGACAGGTGTTGGAGACCATTATCCAGGTGTAGCATGTCCTACCTAAAGTGCAATCCTCGGTAATATCCACAGTATCATTTGATGCAGAAAAACATATTAATATTTAAATATCCCAGTGAGCCGTGGTAGTGCAACAGGCTAAGATGCAGCGGACTTGAAGGTTGCACTTCATTGCAGTTGCACACCGAGGTCCGGGGTTCGATTCCCGGTCCTGGCAAATGCGGCATAATTGGCTTGCTGCTCCAGAGGGAGGGACTTGGCAGGGTTTGTGGATCGCCGCGCACAACAACACCCCAGGCTCTTCAGAATCACGGTCACAAACATGAGACGAGATGGCTTGAAGTTGTTCTCAGAAGTGTGTTGTTCTCAGATCGCCAGATCCCTTCGGGATGGGGTGTGGGCGGTTTATCCCCCAGCTAACACTAATTGGATTAGATATGGTACAATTGGCTACCAAACTGGGAGAAAAAGGGAAACATCTGAAAATAAATGTTGAAAAAATAAATAAATAAATTCAATATCCCACTTGGCTGGGCTTATGGTAGTTCAGCAATGCTGTAGGCTATATACCAGCAAAGTTAATTTCAAATGTGTAATGGTTTGTGAACTTCAGTCACATCAAAACGTGGAGGCTGCTGGTTTAAGTGAATCTATTCAAATATGAGTTCAAAGTTCAAAGTTCAGTGGCAATATTATTTCCGCTTGCATTTCAATGGTGGCAAATCCAAGGCAAGAACTGTGTCTTGGTTGTTTTTGTGGCACACAGCTAAGTGGTTGGCACAGAGATCAATTGAGTGGCATTAAATTGTGATACTCAATCTAGTAAATTATATTTCATCTCATTACATTACATTAATGGCATTTGGCTGACACTCTTATCCACAGCAATGTACAACAAAGTGAAAAGTGCATACCCACAACCAGGGATAAGTGCGCTAGTAACATTTCAATTTAACATTTCAACTTCAGTATACTGTGTTGACATATTCTCTGCATTTGAGTTGCATCTAGTCTCTGGGCTGAAAGGTAAAAGGACAAAGGACAAAATAACCACTAAAACACACTTTTTCAAGAGAGGTCTGATGCAGTTCACGTGAATAATGGCTGTTTTGTAATATGGAACGCCGAGGAATGTGACTGAGATGGGTTTAGATGCTCCATGATGTGTGCTAAAAGTGAGAAGAAAGATCATGTTGGTGTAATTAGGAACATACTGGGCAATGGAGATTAGAAAAGAGAATGTCATTTGATGAATTTATTTAATTTACTTTTATTTATACAGGGTAGGATGACAGAGCACATAGGCTCTTTACACCCTGTTAATGCCCCCCCCCCCCCCCCAATAGCCTGCATGTCTTTGCGGGAGGAAACTGGAGTAACCAAGGGAAACCCATGCAGGCAATAATCACATCCTTCTGAAAGAGGTTTAGTACTCTATGTGTGAAACATTGTTTATTTATGGAGGGATACTTTGTAGTCTTTGAGTAACATTGGAATTCTCTGTCTGCTATTAAAAGCTCAGGAAGTGGTTTGAGCTCCACCACCATTTATTTAGGTGCATTTGTCCCTTTCCTGTTCTGTCTAGGAAAAGGTTTGCTTTATAGTTCTACTATACAAAGGTTAGTGTATGAACAGGGAAAACCTGATCCAAGTCCAACAGTCCTACTCTGAGATACTATGCATATGGGCCCAATCAGAATCAGTAAGCCTGAGCATAACTAAACATATTCTTCAGTGTAGCATGTTTAGGGCCTGCTCTGCCTCGGCAATGCAAAGACCTTCACCAGATCAGGCCAGAGATCTCCACACATACACTGTAACTCAGGGCAGATGCTTTGTCAGCATCAATTTATGTAGACTGTATTCATGCACTACATTCAACCATTTTTTCTTGAATCATGAGAAAGCCAACAAAATTTGAGGGAAAGCATGGATATTGAGAATGGTGGTATTGGATGACGCGATGAAATTGAAGCCATATTGTTAGATATGGGAGCAATTTAAAAAAAGCATTTAGCCTTGATTGTCTCATTGACTTGCTTACAGCATATTTGAAGAAAATGTCTCCACTGAAATTTTTTTGGTGCAATGACTGGGGGGTTGTTTTCACAAAAAAGATAAGACACGTTGTATGTTTGTTTAACCCCATCCACTCTGACCCCTTCTGGTTGAGTGGTTGATGTCTCTAATTATTGTTGCATTCATATTTATATCATACAAAAAACTGTGACCTAATAAAACCGCAAAACAGCGATGACAGATTGTTAAAATGACTCTCCGCTAGCAGGAACAGAGGTTTAGATTCTTATCAGCCTCTTATCTGCAATGCAGGTTCCCCCATGCCACGCTTATGGTTTACAACCGTGATCCCATTATAGACTCAGACAATAAAAGGCATATTCTACCAATCCTTGATACCATTTTTCTACGTCAAAAAATCTAGTTCCAGCAGAAGAAAAAATATATACAATTTTGAAGTATGAATAAAAATAATGGGCCTCATTTGTGTGTGTGATCGGAAATGAACTAACAATTTGCACCGGATTTATCAAACAGGAATAGACACAGGTTTTTTCAAATCCACATGTGTATGTTGATAATTAGCAATCAATTTCAAGCACGTGCAAAATGTATAATTGGCATAAATTGATGCAAAAGATTAAAAAACATGAAAATATATATTAAAACTTATCTAGGACTTAACATATTCTATGCCATGATGTTTTCTTAAAATAAACTTGAACTCGCTGTTATTGTTAGTTGTTTATTCTGTTTATTAAGCTGATTGTCCTAGCGGAGAAACATAAAGCGATGTACCACACCTGACGAAGATCCACTGGGATCAAAACATGGTCTACAATAAAGGTGTGTAAGGAGTAGGCTTCCTTCTTTTCCAAACTAACATCTAAACATAGTTTGTTGGTAATTATCCTACTTTTGTTATAGACTACATAAACTACATATGCACCACATGACTTCCACATACTGTGGAACAGGTAAAACAAAAATGGTTTGACAAAACTGGCAAAGGCAAAGTTCTAAAATTATAGGAGATACGATACTGTCTGGGATTATCAAGGAGCCAAATATTTTCACTATCCTGTGCCAGTCCGCAAGAAGCTGAGGACAGAAAGCACCTGGCCATGTTCTGTAATTAGACAGGAACGGTATGTGGATCCAGTGTTCTGGCTCCAGTGTGTGGCACAAACTGAGAAAGAGGTGTCTGGGCAGTCGGAACCGACTTTTGAGCCTTACCAAAGAAATCGGCTCTGTTTTTGAATATGAAATGAAGTAACCCATGCTTTAATGCTCTATTAAAGCAATAAATGTAATGTAAAGAAAGTCTAATGCTGCGTTCACGTGATATTGGAATGATCGATTTACCACCTTCTGACTGAGAAAAATTTCACGTCAACCTCTGAAAATGGGGCGGCCTGTAGCGTAGTGGTTAAGGTGCATGACTGGGACACCCAAGGTCGGTGGTTCTAATCCCGGTGTAGCCACAATAAGATCTGCACAGCCGTTGGGCCCTTGAGCAAGGCCCTTAACCCTGCATTGCTCCAGGGGAGGATTGTCTCCTGCTTAGTCTAATCAACTGTACGTCGCTCTGGATAAGAGCGTCTGCCAAATGGCAATAATGTAATGTAATGTAAACGCGAGGCAAAAAACTAAACTCATTAACAAATGAAGTGCATGTTTGTTGTTTCTTCTGTGAGCCTCACCAAAGAAATTGGCTTGGTCTTTGAATATGTTCTCTTTCCGAAGTAGGCTATGCCTTCCCCCAAATCTTCTAATAGGCTAAAGCAATAAATGTACATTTAATGTAAAGAGAAGCCAGACATATAAATGACGGTCTAAGCAGGCTATGCCGTATTTATAGCAAACTTTTTATGTGTTTTATGGAATTTATATTAAACTCCCATTAGCATTAATTAATCAGGATTACCGGAATGAAACCTCACCCACTTTAATGTTGAATCCTGTTGCTTTTTTATATATAAGTAATTATAATATTCAACTGGCTTATTAAAATAATTTTGCCACTTAAAATCTAAATAAAATATAAATTAATGGAACAACTGAGACCACTCGTGAAGAAATTCACCTCTTGATTTACGGTGAATTTTGTTCGCCTCACGTTTCATAAATGAGGCCCACTGGGTTTTTTTTTTTTAGCTCACTTTTATTCCACGTCTGGCTGACATATTTCTGGTATAATTATTCAATACAGACATATTCATGGAACCAAATATCCCACCTGGTTATGAGAGTATGACTATTCTCTGACTAACGTTGAAGTTCATTTCGTAATCCGTCCAGTCATTTTCGAGAAAACTATGTTTGTTTGAGAAAATTATGTTGCAATTTGTCATATTTAGGAATATGGCTGCATTTGCATAGCAGAATGAATATACAGACGTGCGTAATTACAGGATTTTTACTTGCTATAGATGTAAACCTGTAATTGCACTGGCTAACAGCACTAACTCTGGTTAACCTAATTTTGAAATAAAGTTCAATTTTAAATGTAATGCTGATTTGTCAAAAATAATTAGGTTGAGTAAGTAGGTTTTTGGAGAGCTTTTTGAACATTTTGGACATGCTTATGAAAACATATAGTATGTGAATAAGACACACGTGAAGGTTAATTTTCTTTATCCTTTTGTATCAAAAAATCTGTTTAAATAGAAATAAGATTTTCTGATCATCCATGTGTCTGGACAAAACGATATGCAGATGTTTTTTATTTGGAGAGATTTGAGGACATCTGAGTGCAGTTTTGTGAGGACTTGTGGAATTTCACTGGCTGTCTATATATTTGCCATATTTTGTACACAAGATGACATCAAGTTTGTACACAAATATAAAGTAGTTCTGGGTTGGTCCTTAGAAATTGAGATATTCTGTGCTAAACTATACAAGCATAGGTGTCTTGTAATTATTAGTATTATTTTGTATTTTAGTGTAACGTCTGTATGTACGTACTCTGACATAAATTTGGTCTGTCTCAAATTTCTTAATGGTACAAGCCTCTTTTTGAATTTAAGTCTTTAACCATATGTGTGCAGTAAATCGCTTTTGAGAAATTGACAGTTTTATAGGACTAGTACAAAATAGGTGGAAATTTGGGTGGGGGCAAGGTGGAAAGGGTTAAAGAACTTGAACCAACCTGTTTGGCAGAAAAATGCAACATAAACATCTAATTTTGTGCTTGACACAAGTGCCTGGCACTATGTGCATTTTCAGAGGCCCTCAAAGGCTATTAGAGCACCATTGTAAGGCCTAAGTGCGTTTCAGGCATGGCAAACACAGGAAGCTTGGAGATCTAGTGGGGAAAGACGGGTTTGTGAGTAAAATCTTCTCAAAGCCCAGAGCTTGGGTCTCAGGGAACCCTGAAAGGCAAGTCAAATAAAGGACTGAACGACGGGCAATGGCTCATGTCATGAGGATCAATGGCGGACGTCCGCCTCTCCAAACAAAAGGCGCGATGCTGCAGTGACTCAACTGCGCGCATCTCACAAATTCCTTTGCGCAAATATCTACTTCCCTCCCTTCCGTGAATGACTCCAGACATTCCTGAGTGCCGCAGAACTCAGCTTCCTAATCGCTCTGCATTGTTGACAAAAAAGGTGCACTGAGAGACAAACTGGGCTAGCCTTGCCATGCAGGTACAGACACAGCAAAGAATCAGCTCTGCCAAAAGAGCTTTTGTGAAAAGAAATGACAACCAACTGTTTTCAAATATATTTTTCTTTAGTTTATTCATTCATTCTTTTTTTCTTTTGAAATTCACTATTACATTTATGCGACAATTATTGCTATCATATAACTACAAAAAGATGCATAAATAATTTAAATGAAGAAATAAAAAATAAATATGCAGGTAATTCTTTTTAATGGTCCCCCATGGAAGTATGGAAGTGTTTTTTAGCCCACTGCCAGGTGAGGGAACCACTCCAAGAGACCCCACAGGTACAGTATGTACAAACTGGATATATACCACTATGGCAAACAATCAACAGTGCTTAACATGGCAACTCTGCATACATGACTAGCTCCTTTCCAGTTGCTATTTCAAACACACAATTGAGAAGAAGCAAAAATTGGCAGCACTGTTTACAAAACAGAGGGCAGGAAGCAATAGGCAAAAATAAGTGTACTCAAACATATGTGGCAGTATTCTTCACTGGCTGGGATCAGCAGTACAATTTTAGTATGATGCTGTGGTCCAAACCATGGGACTAGAATCGTGAACCTTTCCTTTTGGCATTTTTTCCTTTTGAAAGTAACACGAATGACAGTAATTATAACATAGTTCATACTGTCTATTGAGTCTTTTTTTCAAATGTCTCTTGAAAATAATAATCAGTTTGTCCCACCACTGGAGAGACTTTTTGTACCCTTTATTCATGTGGAGAATCTTTTTATTCTCTTGTGAAAGACTGGAAGTGAAAAAACATTTTTCTGATGACTCACTTCCTCAACAGGATTATTTGGTAATTAAAAGCAGTCACAGTTTGGGTCCGTTTAATATTTCATCCACATTTGCCCGAGGGCAGCCGGTCTCATAGGGGTCTGGTCTGCTCTTGTGACACCACCTTTTTGGTTATGGACGGCAGTGTTAGTTCTGACAGCTCTGGCAAGACTGGCAGAGGTGCTCTGCCATTTTGCAGCAGTCCATGGACAGCAGCGCGTCCAGCTATTGCTGTTGGGAACGACCGGCCTCAGGCGGGGTGAGGGGTCCCAGACCAACCTTCAAGAGGCGTGGATAGAGTAAAGTGATGAAAATGGGTAAAGCCAAAGCCAAATAATATACTGTAGCTACATATTCTATATACACTCACTGAGCACTTTATTAGAAATGTATTAGACTTCTTTTTTGACTTATTAGTCTTCTGCTGCTGTAGCCTATCCACTTAGAGTTGATGCGTTGTGTGTTCAGAGATGCTCTTCTGCATATCACTGTTGTAATGTGTGGTTATTTGCGTTACTGTCACCTTCCTGTCAGCTTTGACCAGTCTGGCCTTCTCCTCTGACCTCTCTCATTAACAAGCCCTTTTTCCCGCAGAACTGCTGCTCACTGGATGTTTCCATTCTCTGCAAACTCGAGAGAATGTTGTGCGTGAAAATCCCAGGAGATCAGCACTTTCTGAGATACTCAAACCACCCTGCCTGGCACCAACAATCATTCCATGGTCAAAGTTACTTAAATCACATTTCTTCCCCATTCTGACATTTGGTCTGAAATACAGCTGAACCTCTTGACTATGTCTACATGCTTTTATACATTTAGTTGCTGCCATATGATTGGCTGATTAAATATTTGTATTAACACATTGGTGTACAGGTCTACCTAATAGAGTGCTCACTGAGTGTATATAGAAATATGTTGTCCACCTCAGGGACACAGCCTACTTCATGGATGTCTGTACTAGTCTTTAAGTGGTGAAGTGGATGTAGGTTCCCCGGTTTGTTGCATGGAGATTAATTTTACATGTGGAGGAATTAATGCAATTCAAACTGGACCTTTCACAAAACTCAAAGGAAATGTGTCTGTGAAAGTGTGTACCTCCCACTCCCAACCCGGCCCGACCCGCTGATCCCCCAAAGTCCTGACCAGCTGTGTGCTGTCCCATTCTGTTAGGACTCAACAGACCATACATATCTTAATACACATCTGGGTAAATCTGTAGAGCGCGTATAATGTGATGTGCGACTCGGAAGTCTGATGCACAGCTCTCGCATCTCTCCGCTTCTCTTGCTCTGTTGAAGGAGCGTTGTGCGTGCTCACGTGCAGCAGTGTGCGCATGCGGGCATGTGTGCTGTGTTTGAGTATGTGGGGCTTTTTTTATGCATGGACATGTATGCATATGGGCGTATGTGTCTGTGTGTGTGCGTATGTGTGTACGTGCACGTATGTACACGTGTATGTCTGCGCGGGATCCTCAGTAGGAGTTGCCCATCTCTGGGCTCTTGCTCTGCTCCTGGGGCTGCTGTTGGCTCCGTTTCTTGTTGCGCCGTGGCTTGGGGGAAGAGGTCCCCTTGGCTTCAGATTGGTTGTGGTGGCGGGTGTACCGCTTGCACTTGCAGGAGGTGACCACGCGGATTTTGTAAGTCCGGCTGTGGCCGCTCGGGCACTGCAGCTGCACACGGTGAGTGCGAGAGTGCGCCGGGATGCAGCGGTAGTCTGAGGAGCTGCTGCTCCACCACTTGCCCCGCAGGATGGAGTTGGGCAGCAGGCGGGAGGGCACGCACTGCCCGGAGCACACCAGCTCCTTCACCGGTTTGGCGCTGCGGCAGGACCCATCGGTGATGTAACGAGTGGATCGCAGCTCCCGGCAGCTCAGCTCGGAGGCACCTTGAGAAGGGCCAGAGGAGAGAAGACTCTGGTGACTTCAGCTTCGCACTACTTTGCTGCACACATGAAAGCAAACTTTAAACAAACTATTTTGAATCTGGACGTATCCTGTTCTTGAGTTCTTTTAAGATGATGCTAGTCAGAGATGCTAACCCGTATTGCTTACACAAAGATTAAGCAAAGCACTGAAAAGTAGGCCCTCTACGATACACCGTGAGAATAGTGCGTACATGAGAGGATCCATTCTAAAGCTTCATTCAAACCAGAATCTTCTGAAAACAAAGCCTCTCCACTTTGAGACCCACCTTTCAGTGTTTGTATCAAAAGAGGCAACTCATGTCAGATTAAGTGTGGCAGACATATCAGGTCTCAGACACCACTTTAAACCATGTGACTCCAAGGAAAAAAAACACTTTTTTTTTTTGCATTTTAAGGATTTTTTATTGGTCTAAGATCTGCATTTGTGGCTATACCTTTTCACAAGTACTAAGTGAGGATTTTGTCTGATTATGTTTTAAGCCTGAATGTCTGTTTTTTGTAAAAGTAGATTTTTCTTGTGAAATGGGAATGGGACCAAATGGGTATGAGTCGGGCATGCAGTCATAAAAAAGAAGAAAGAGAGATGCATTCTGTATTAAAAAAAGGACATGTTTTTACTGACACTGTTGCCTGATGAGGTGGCAGAAAGGAAAGGATACACTTTTGCAAAGATCTGTTTTCTTTTGTGCCTTTCTTTAAAGGGACAAACAAAGGCTTTGTGTCAGACGAATTAAATTCTTTCCGTTCTGTGTGAACTTGATATTGCACCATTGTAAGGCCACAGCAGAAGGACTGTCCTCGTGTTGAATGTGGGGAGGACCTGGAGATGTGCCAGAGGTAGGTAAGCATCCCTGCCATGACCCCTGGATCCCAGCCAATCAAAGTTAAAAAGAAGAGAGGGAGCATGGAATGCAATAAATAATGTGACTTCCACAGACCCACAACATGTAAACATGTAAATAATTAACTGCATGTAACTTTAAAAAAGCGATTATTCTTTATCACTTTTTATTCTTTCCAAAAAAAGTTATATTTTTCAGCTATTGCAATTGAATTGAATTTAAGCTTGCCTGAATTTGCTTTGAAGAAATGTTTAACTGACACCAACTGTCATAGAATGATTGTATATTAAGCATACTGCCAGAACTATTTGTGAACAAAAAATTGTATTTCTTGCACCATTTTTAACCCCAGGGCTGGCCTGGTGTGGGTTTTTTCAAGGTGAAATTCCTTTTTTCAAGGTGAAATTTTCAATCACTATGCTGACAGGATAGGGTTAAAACTCAGGGTTCTATCTGTGTAACCTATTTTAAAATGCCATTGCTTTAGCGACAAGAGTTCTAACATGTGGGTAGCAAAACAAGCGTGGGGGGACCTTCTCTGCATTTTGGAAATCCATACACCACACAAAATAAGGTAATGTCAGTGTCCTTTTCATAGCAAGGGTCCAGCGAACCAACTGCATAATAATGCAATCATAAAAACGTGCTAACTCAGAGAACCATCGATAGAATGTCCATTGTTTACTTAGAATGTTTCTGGAGGAATTATAATTGTTGTCCCTTTCGCCATTGCATACTTTTACAAAAGTGCTTGTACTTAGGAATGCAAAATTTTGGATAGGCTCTCTGGAACAGGATGAGCCCATGGACGTGCTTCTCTGACCAGTATCGGGAATCCAATTGCACAGTAAAGGCATCATCTGCATTCCGTGAAAAAATACAGTATAACTTCAGCTCAGCCTAGAACCGCCTAGTGATATGGTATTGAAGTATTGACTGAGAAGCATTTTAGCTAATAACATTACGTTTGTTAGCCTTGCATAAAACATGCCTAACAAGCCTCTCGGATCTCTACCCTCTCGAGTAGGAAGACCTTCAAAAGGAAGACCTTCAAAACGGCTTTGGCTCCAATATAAGGGCAATTTTCGTTGATGTGACCCCATTTTATATCAGTTGTAAAACAAACCACAAAGGGTTACCTTTCAGAAGAGACCAGGATTATGCCTGTAGTTAAAAGAGTTCAAGAATAGTAGCCATTTTATTTTGGCTATGTCGCTTGTGCTTTAAAAAAGAGGTGATACTTAAGGGGTTAAAGTCACTCATATTTTTCTTTGGTAACTACAAACAATCCAGCAAGAATTAAGAATCATCTTAACTGACTACAGGCGAGATTCATTCTAAAAAATACGACTGAAACTCAACACTGAAATTGCCATTAAAAGACTTAATGTTGTAATTAAATAGATGGAGTACATAAAATAGAATTTGTAGACATATATTAACGTGATAAAGGAGGAACCATCCGGTTCACAGACTTTTAAAGTCTGTGAATTGTGCAAACTCCAAGAAACAAAACTCACAAAGTACTCAACGGTAGGGGTCAACAAGCAAACACTTTTAGATTTTTGCTCATTAAAAAAATATATACACGTATTACAGCAAATATTTGTAATCCAGAAGGAAGATAAATGTCTTTGCAATGAATATAGACTACCGTTACAGTTCTAAGATATTCCTGGTGATTACAGTTCAGTCGAAAGTAGCAGGAGTGAAACTGTTCCAACATGCCCCGAATATGGGGCAAGTTTAAACAGCTCTGGGGCAAATTTAAACAGCGTTTGAAATGTCAGAAAATGCTTTGTTTCAATACAAGTGAAAGGTTGCCATTTTACATAACAGGCATTTAGAAGACACTCTTATGCAGAGCGACGTACAATGATGTGTATTTACATTTTTCATCTGATTTTCTGGTAGAAATGGTCTATATTTCGTCTATACTAACCGCATATGGCAACATTAATATGTAATGAATGGCTGGGAAGAAATGGATAAGAGCGAGTTAAATAGGACCAAATCAGTGCATGGTACACATGGAATATACAACTTTACATTAAAATTTATTGTGGCTGATGCATTTATAATAGGATATATATTTGGAGTCTGTGGCGTTCACATATCGTCAGTTCATCAAAAAACACTGGTGATAAAAAAAAACCTCACACACGAAAAGCGGGTTGCTATAATACATAAGTGAAAACAAACCGATCATTCTTGCACAAATGCAACTGTGCCCCGTGTTGGTTTGTGCCCCGGTCTCCCCTATCTTGTGGAATAAATATTAGACTATTTATTTGATTGCCAAACTACCAATCAATATCCCTGAAGGATATGCGTTTTTTATGTCGAAAATATTTGCACTGTGTGGAGCTTTTGGATTTGGATTATGGTCTTAATCGTTGATTAAGCCGTACCGTATTTCTAATAGAGGTTTGATGGCATGATCTAATTCGGCTTTAGCAAATGATGCAGTCTGAAGGTAAAAGCTTTATATATATAAGGTTTGCATTGCATTTAAATGAATTGTTCTCATCAGTAACAGTAATGATACGGTGGATTCGCTAGGCAATTATCAATATGCACTTGCTGCCTTTTGATCTGTGAGACATTAATACTGTTGAATTATAATAAATAATAACATTCTCATATTCTTCAAATTGCAGGATCACAACAAGGATTTATATTATATGTTTAAATACAAAGGCTGTTGAAAAATTCCAGTTCGAATACTGTTATAAGGTCGTTATTTCCCACTTAAACTTAAAGGGGATGTCCCTACAGTTCCAGCGCAGTGCAATACACCCTTGCCGCAATCCTGCTGTCAGATGATGGCCAAATAAATAAAATACAAACAAAGCTGTGGTTTTTCTCAAGGATGCCAACACAAACATTTACTTCTTATGAAAACATAATGTTAAATGCTCGCAGCTGTATGTTTCGGATATATATAAAGTTGATTGTTTAACCCACATGGGCACTTGTAGATAGATTAGGAAGCCAAATACAGTTATCTTGTGGTTTTCTTTCGCACTAACTACCGCCTATGAACGGCATGTCCAAAATAAATTTGGTCAGGTTTTGAAACCCTTACCATATGAGGCAGTGTTCGATGATCTCCTCCTTCCTCCGTGCTTCGCCCTGTTCATTGAATTATTCGACAGTTGAATGGGTTCCTCTCGATATGGTGTTTCTTCGGTGTATTCAGGAATTATTTCTGTTGCATCGTTTTTTAAAACTCTCCATCCTGGCACAGCTGTGCAGCAACCCTCCAACAGCAGCAGCGCTGAGCTGGAATATAATAGAACAAGAGACACCTGCATATTGATGCTTATCGATCAACGGGAAAACGTCTTCCAGATGCTCGGGGGGTTAAGTTGTACAATTCCACCTAGATATGAAGTGCTCTAGCTATTTAAGTACCTCTTGTTTCGCAAAAATCATATAATTAAGCTCTTACTCAAAGTGGGAGGGATCCTACCAATTCATTGAGAAACCGGTGGGGCGGCGTGTGAGCAACTTTAGAAGCCACCCGCCGGTGCAGACAGCGCTTCTACGTGTAATCTTCTGGGATTAGTGTTACTTCCCTCCCCATTCATTACTTTCAAGATTGTTCATCATATTTTCAAATAGGCTAATGCCAATATAAACCTCTTGTTTTTTATGTTGATGTGTTTCCTGTTGGTAGAACTCCTTGTAGGCTACATTTACAGAATAAAATGATATGGTCCTAACTTCAGATAATAATTGCCAGTTTTAGATTTATCTAAACACAGGTAATCTCTAAAATCTGACAGGCAATTACAGTTATATTAATTGTATAACTGTATACACTACACACAATAAAATGTGGTTTCTGAGCATGTGGGGTAGGCCACACAATAACAAAACTAGCGTATTGGTAAGTTTAGTACTCTTCAAGTGAAACAGAAATTATCCTTGCAAAGGCAGGTTATAGAGAGTGAAATGATCTTTCTGCATCTATATGAAACTCTATCATTATGCCACTGCCTTCAGTTCCATTAAACTCAGTGAATGTCAATCTTTTAGCCTTTCCTAGGCACAATCTGTCACTTAACCGCTAAATGGAAGGAGTGAAAACATTTTTTATTTTCACCTTTGATGTTTTGACTGCCCTCTTTGATTCAGTGGCTCCTTGGCACAAATAGCGCCCTCTTCAGGAAAAACAAACAAACAAGTCAACTGCACAGCAATACTTTACCTGATGATTACAGCCTCTTTTGTTTGGCATGATCCCAAATAACTTCTTACGGAAAAACAAAGCTAGGTTTAGAAATGTGTACCAACCAGAGTGCATTATTTAATAGAGCAACACATTCTGGGAAAAGCTGGGCATAGTTTCTGGGTTTTCAGTGAATGTTCATTCATTCTTAGCTGTTTCCACTCCCAGTTACTCATGCTGTACCTAGCTATCTCAATAATGGTGTTGCTAGCTCCAACATCCAGGTTGTTCTTTTCAGGACTTACTCAAAGAGGGGCCCAGAAGTTAATAAACATTTGAAAAAACATTACTTAAAATGGCAGCACCTCTTTATGGGACATACTTATTATTATTTTTAATTGTATAAGGAAGGATTTAGAAAGCCTGGGTAAAAGAATGGTGTATTGTTGCGCCAGCGTTGACAAGTTTGTCATTGTTTGTCCTTGTAGAAGTCTTGAGCCTGTTATTTAAGCCTGTGTATTTTTATTCTGCAAGATATGATATTGCAGTGGCAGTCATGATTATGGGTCTGGAAAGAGGGAGCACTGTCTTCGGATCCTGCTTAACTGAGCATCACTCATGGTTGTCAGTGCACTTGTGAGCAACCATCACGCTGCTCACCGCATTTGGGGAAAGATTGTACCCTTCATTCCTTCCCCCATGATTTGGAGGTCCTTTTTATACCCCAGCTGGTTTCTTTCCAGGGAACACAGGCTTTGGTTCAGTTTCATCATGATAACATTTTTGGGAATGTTTCTCCAAATAACAATAAAATGAGGTCTAACATTATGTGAGGCCTCTCTATACAAAATAGAAAACATTATACAGCAAGCTCATTGCTTAACCCTATCCACTTTGCCCCCATGTGCTTGAGTCTTCGACGTCTCAAATTATTGTTGCGTTCATATTTATATCATACAAAAAGCTGTGTAATAAAACTGCAAAATGCTGATGCCAGATTGTTAAAAAAGAACAGCAGTTGAGATGCCTATTAGCCTTATTTGCTCATTAGCAAAGCAGGGCAATAAAACTCAACTCTCCTCCAAGCCTGCTTTCAGACTAACATAAATTTATTTTGTAATCCGTTCAGTCATTTTTAAGAAAACTATATTTTTGCTGGGATTATACTAAAGCGAATGCCATACTTCTTACTGTTGCATAAATGCATTTCTAGATATGAAATGGTAAAGGAACCGTATAAACAATTTGGATGTTTGAATAATGATCTGTAAGTTAAGTGTATCTTTGTGTCAATACATTCATGCTGTGTCCCAAATTATCGAATGTAGTGTCCCAAATGACCACATGCAAACAAAAAAACAGATTTTGGCTGAGTGATTACAAAATAGTTTGCTACACATTCACATGTCACTGTTGGCCTAAGAGGACAGGCCCCTTCTTCGTTCATGTCCTATCTATCAGAACAACATCAATTTGTTTATATTACCAACGAGTCCTCATATCATAAGATATGGAATTCCACAAGGATCTGTGCTCGGTCTACTCTTCTCCTTGTACACTCACCGAGCACTTTATTAGGAACATTTTTTACTTTATTACCTACTTATTCATGCGATTATCTAATCAGCCAATTATGTGGCAGCAGTGCAATGCATACAATCATGTAAACACGGGGCCGGAGTGTCAGTTAATATTCACATTAACCACCAGAATGGGGAAAAAATGTGATCTAAGTGGCTTTGACCACAAAATTATTGTTGGTGGCAGACAGGGTGGTTTGTGTATCTCAGAATCTGTTGATCTCCAGGGATTTTCATGCACACTAGTCTCCAGAGTTTGCAAAGTATAGTGCAAAAAACTAATAAAAATCCAGTGAGCAGCAGTTCTGCAGACAGAAACACCTTGTTAATGAGAGATGCCAGAGGAGAATGGCCTGGTCAAAGCTGACAGGAAGGTGACAGTAATGCAAATAACCACACATTACAACAGTGGTATGCAGAAGAGCATCTCTGAACACAGAACACATCATACATCTAGTGGATAGGCTACAGCAGTAGAAGTCTAAAAAATGAATCAATCTAATAAAGTGCTCACTGAGTGTATATGCTACCTCTTGGCAACATCATTCGTAATCATGACATTAACTTCCACTGTTGCAATGCAGAAGGTACCCAGCTGTATATATCAGCCAAACCTGACATCATTGTGAAACTATCAAATATGGAAGCCTGCCTCAAAGAAATAAAGGAATGGATGGCTAACTCTGGTAATACAGAGATATTGGCTGTTGACCCAAAGTCCATCAGAAACAAAATGTCTGACATTACATTACACTGATTGATGGGCATTGATGGTGTCTCTGAGGCTTGGAGTGCAGTCTGAAACACATAAAAAAAAAACACTTAGGATTGCTTTCTTTCACTTGAGGAATATAGCTAAAATTAGGAAAAATGTTGTCAGCACATGATGCCGACTTCGTCCAAGTTTGTTTTTTGGGATTATTATAATGTCCTCTTGTCAGAATGTGCAAATGCCTCCTTAAAGCCACCACAGCTTGTTAAAAATGCAGCAGCTCATAATCTATCTTGACCAAAAGACTCTGAGCACATTACCATCTCTTCATTGGCTACCTATTACATTTTTCATTGACTTGAAAGTACTCCTCACATTTAGGCTCTTCCCAATCTTAAGAACCTCCTTCACCCTTAGATTCTTCCACAAACGTTTCCCTCCCAGTATGTGACTGAGAGTTTACCTGACATAAGATCAGAACAGTAAAAAGCAATGGGTAAGGCAGTGTCACGTTTCATGCTTGTCATGTCATGTTTCATGTTTAGTTATTGTCTTAGTCATTTTATTGTCAGGTCACATATTATGTTAGTCTAGTCTAGCCACGTTTTTATGTTTTATTTCTTGTTACGTTTCATTGTCATGTCATGTTTCATGTTTAGTTGTTAAGCTCAGCTCCATGTCACGTCTTTGTGAAATTGTTGCCTCCTGTTGGTCAGTGCAAGGTCAAGCGATTGTCTACCCGTTACGATCCAAGCCTGTTTATTGACCAAAGATTATTGACTTCTGTTTTGTTGACCATTGCCTGCCTGTACCACAAACTTTGCCTGCTGTCTTTGTGCTTTTTCCCCGCGGAGTGGACTTCGGTCTTGACTCTTGCACCGCCATCGACCCCGAGCCTGCCTGCCGTCCGTCTGCACTACTCCCCCGCTGACAGCTTTCCTGGTTACTGTACAACTTTTTGCATGGTTTACCGATTTCGAGACTGCCTTCTCCCACGGTACTGTACTTTGGTTTTGGCAGGAATTTATGTGTATGAACTTTGCTTGGTTTTTCAACTACGCTCACTGGACGTTCCCTGAATAATGCCCTGACGGGACTTTATGACATCTTTGTCTGAGTCACGCATTTTGGGTTCAACCCCCCACGCACCCATCTCAGGCAGCAGACTTGCTTAATTTTTGAGCTCCCTTACAGTTTTGTGAAATAACCCAAAATAAACGTTTTGTCAATCCTAGTGAACATTTTGTTTAATAATAGAGAAAGGGGTTACTACTAGAAGTAGGAAAATCATGAAAATCATGATAGAAAAAGATTCCAAATTGGTGCAAGGCAGCCGAACCAGCTCTCAGAGTGTATCATGGGTCTTTGCCTGCTTTGGTCTGTTCTAGTTGTTGTTTGTCAGGGCCACCGGAAGGCGCACCGGACATGCTATTCCCCTTGTGCAACCGGCAGACCTAATTAGTAAGGGTGAGCGAGTATTCATTTTATACGAATGCTCGTAACAAGTATTTACTTTTGAACACGAATGTGTGTACAAGTAATTGGATTCATAATCCATGATTGGCCTGCTTTATTAATTTTTTACATTGGCTGCAGTTGATGTACATCAGTGATGAATGTGTAACATAAAGTTAACACTGTTTCATGAGAGGCCAGTTCCTTCCCCTTCAGTAAAAACTACTATCTGCTGTTATTTTCCTCACTTCTCTCTTGCACATGTCAAGAGACTGTTGTGTGAACAAGTTCCGATCGTACATTAAGGATATAACTTAACTAGTATCTTGTCATCATGTGATCAGGGGTGTGTTAGAGATCGCAAACACATATATATATATATATATATATATATAAATATAAAATCTGTTTGCACACAGCCATGTGCTTCAAACAAGCTATTTAGACATAAATGATCCAGGATTAAACATGCAAAAGTTACTTTTAAGGATGGAGGATGCGGTCATGATTTTGTGGACATGGACATTATTTTAGCGAGAGGTAAGGTAGTACATATCTTTTCTGGTGGTGATTCTTGTTATTTAGTTATTCACTTTTTGAATGTGTTTACTAGCCAGCTAGCTAGGTACTGGGATTGTGCTGAACATGTGGGCGATTGCCATTGGCTTGATTTGTTTGTTCAAGTTGTACAATAGGTAATTTCGGACGCCTAACGGTCAAGAGAGGAATTGCAACAACAGACAGCCTCGAACCACAACACTGTTTATGCTTCCCACAGTCTTAATATAATGCATAATATAAATAATTATTATACAGTTCAGTGTTCTCGTGCACTGTTTTGGAAAGCTGACAGTGACAAACGCAACCAAGCCTGCCCTCTTTTCGTAGTGTTCTAGTAAGAAAATGTTCACCGACTGTTATGTACGATCCAGGGAACCCAGACGCAGACCACAGGATAATCCAAAAGAGTAGTTTTAATGTCCAGTAGTCACAAGCCAAGAGATCCAAACACAGCCAAAAACGAAAAGCAAAAGAACAGTCGAAAAAACAAGCGAGAGGTCAAAATCCAGAAAATCACAGGGCGAAGGTACAGTAGGGCAAAAGCAAAGTCGAAGTCAAGGCAAAGGGGTGTCTTTCAAGAATCTCTATAACAAGGCTTACAAACAATCGGCACTTATCAAGATCAACGTTCTGACAACGAAGCATACTGAGACTGAGGTTTAAATACAAGAGGGAAGGTGACAATCTAGGCGGGGCAGAGGAAAAGGTGGGCTAAACAAATGGACAACAGGTGGGGAAACACAATAGGGTAATAACATAATAACGGGAGGGAGACGAAAACGCGGACTGGATGCACGAAACAAAACATGCAAAACATACGGCTCCGGATTAGGGAGTAGACATTTGCATAGTTAGAAGACGTAGTGATAGTTAGAGACAGGTGCGAACACTTCGCTGAAATTAAACAGGTAATCAGGGATAGCATAGGGAGGCGGAGTTATAGAACAGTGCAGAAATACTAAGAGATAGCGTTAGTGAGTTAGTTTCGTGAATATTTCTAAACTACCCAATAAAAGTGATTGTTAGTTAGTTAGTTAGACAGACAGTAAGTGTATTAATCGGATTAGTACTGTACAAAACCTAGATTAGTAGTAGTTAGTAAGAATCGTGCTTTACAACATTTAACTATCAAGAAAAAGCAGGAAGTAAGAATCGCGAGTTTTAGAAAAAATGTTGAACCCCGAAAAACTACCGTAACCACCCGAATAGTGGGGCACGCAGACAGGGGAGTGACTAGACTGATAAACATTCAGACGTAGACATAACAGGGGAGGACAATAGAGAACTGTAATGGGAAAACATAAACCAGGTACTATGGGAAATGAATAATAAACAAGAATAAACATGAAAACATACAGAACAAATACAGAAACATTACACCGACTTTATGAGGTCTTGACTTTGGTGTGCTACACAACACTATTTATAGTTTTCACTTCAGCTGACCAACTATATTGTGAGCAAGCAAGTTATTTGGCTGCGTAACTAGCTGGCTATATAACTAAGATATGACAGTCTACCACAAACGAAGCAATTGCAACTTACAGTTTAAGAGAAATAAAGGTTAACGGATGGTTGAACATGTAAAGAGACAAAAGGAATTTGTAGCTGCCCAATTTGAACTCCAGAAGCGATCACTGAAACTCTGTACACTATTGCTTATCTAGTTTGAAAACAATACCAGTTCGCAATAACAATCAAATTAGTGATTACTAGTTAGCTTCCCGAATGTAAAACTACCCACCTGAAACACAACGCTTGTGAAATCACTACTATGTCCGTATTGCCTATATTTTATTGTGAGTGGATATTTGTAAATTCTTCAAGCTAAATATAGCTAATTTGCTTGTTGCTACCGATAACAAACTAGTATTGTTTTATAACTAGATATGTAGTCTTCGCTTGGATAGAGTTTCAGTGATTGCTTGTCTGGAGTGCAATTTGGGCACAAACAATCAAAATAAGCCCCCAGAATGCCATTGGCTGTGGCAGTTGGAACCATTTTTCAACCAATGAATAGACTAGTAATGCATATTGTTTTTTGTTTTTTTGCATGTGAAAAAAATAAATAAACCAGGTGGACAAAAATGTTTAGTGCATGTGAAGCCAGGAGATATGGTGGCCACCCCCAGACATAACCCCCCACCCAAGTAAAAAGATCCTTGAACCGCCCCTGCTGGGCTGTCTCTGTGTCTCTCCACTGCTGCTGGGTTGTCAGTGAACATAGCAATAAACAAGCATTTCTTAATGTTATCCAAGGTTACTTATTGCAGGAATCCATGTAAGTTACATAGTTGGAATAATATGGATGTAATAGGGTAATATTTTCTGTAAGATTAGTGAGTTAGCTAACATTAGCCTAGTTTAACTCATTGTAACAGACTGGGGCTCCGACGGTAACTTTACAGACTTTTATATTGGAATAATGCATCCTCTTCCAAATAACATTATATCGATAGCATTAAGCTGCATAATGTAATGCTACTACGGCTAGAACCATGTAGTTAGATGTTTACTTCGGTTAGCAAATTGCTACCATATTCAAACTCCTCTCTCAGAGGCTCCGAACGTTAGATGAGCACACCACGCTTCTTGTAGAATGGAAGCATTCACTTGCAGGTATACATAACCACAATGCAGTGCTAGAAATCATGAAAATGCTCATTATAGCAAAGTGTCTTCGTATAGTAGGCTAGCTATGCATTGCTAGCTAACTACATTGAAACCTTCGCGTTAGTGAGGTTTCTACGGCATGTGGTTCGACCCAAGTTCTGAAATGTCTGAACCGCCCTCCCGGTCGGTTCCTGATTGGGTGGATAAATCTAAGGATTTTCATGAATTGTTTATTTTTAGTTCATAAATTGCAATCACCCAACCCTTATTTTGAGTTTGCGTGTCTGTTCACCACAGAATGCCCCTCCCAGCCTGGCATCAGACCAGGTACTCAAAAGTATATTTGTAAGTATTTCAGTAAGTTTACTTGATAAGTAGAAAGTATACTACACATAAACTATGAAGTATTCTAAAATATACTTGCAATTAGTTGGTGTATAGCCTTAGTGTAATACGTACAATAACCGACACTAAACTATGATGAGAACAAAAACACCACATTTTGAATAAAGTGACAAAAAGAAACACCTCGCAATAAAGAAACAAACCTAAAGCGGCTGTCAGCCTTGGAAATGGCACACCACTCAAGCACAGCACCAAGAGAAAGTTCCACATACAAACAGGGAGAACATCGTCCTCTCCCTCACACTTGCCCCAAGCCACAGGATGTCTGATCCAACCATCCTAATTACAAGCGGGCCGCAGTGCTACCACCATCCACCTTAAACTCCTTACGTAAAGGTACAATGGGTAAGATTTTTGTGTTAAAACATTGTTGCAAGACCTTTGTAGATCCCTACCTATCGCTGAAAAAGGCTCACTGACATGTTCACTGCCAACATTGTACAGCTGTACAAATAATTCAAGCTCATTGGTTGAAAATTGGTTCTAACTGCCACAGCCAATAGGGCAGGGATGTCAAACTGAATTCCCAGGGGGCCGCAGTGTCTGCTGGTTTTTGTGGTTTCCTTTCAATCAGTTTCAATTAAGGGCAATTAAGACCTTGAGAACAAGGCGTGTGGATACTTTAACCAATCAACGACTTGAATGAACCCAGAACACCCCAAGAACCAGCAGACACTACAGCCCTCCAGGACTGGAGTTTGACACCTGTGCAATAGGGCTTATTCAGTTTGTTCGCGTGTAGCTGCCCAAATTGCACTCCAGAAACGCAATTGTTGAAACTCTGTATAGTATTGCTTATTATTCAAGCGAAAACTACATACCTAGTTATAAAACATCTTTCACTTTCAAAGACATCGTCGGAGCTAGCCATACAGAAAGTGGAATCACGACATTGAGAATGGAATGCATGGAATGCTCGCCAGCAAACTTGATAGGTAATTAGCATTTGCATGTGGGCTTACAAAAACAAACTTCTCAAAAGTGAATCGAACTGCACAGACATCATCGTAATGCATGGTAATATAGTTTAGACAAGTAATGCATTAACGTTTTCGACTTAGATAGTATCGTTTCATGCAATTGGCATAATTATAGAGAGTACTTTGCACAATTTACATTTACATTTTAGTAATTTGGCAGACACTTTAATCAAAAAGCGATTTACAAGTGCATAGGTTCTTCCACAGGTTAAGGCAGTGGTTCCCAACCTTTTTTGGCTCGTGACCCCATTTTGACATCACAAATTTCTGGTGACCCCAGAATTAGTTCTTGATCATGTTTGTTATACTGGGTTGCATATACAGAGTAGCCAGATTAGTGCACAAAGTGACACTTTATTTTCCCATATCAGGAAATACATGTACAGATAGCCAAGCTACAAGGCTGAAAATGAATACTGAACAAACAAACTCTCAAACGATGAATTGTGAAAAAAGAATTACTGCAGCATCTTAAACTGGCCACAGTAAAGATTTGAAATAAGTATCACAGTGCTTCTGTTTCAGCTTCAGTTTTCATGTCTTTTATGTATTATTATTGTCTCTCTCAACTCACCACATTTAATGGGATGGCTGAGCCTGCACACCTTGCTGCAGCCTTTCAAAGTCAGGTGCTGTAGCAGACAGAGGACATCTCATCTCTGACATAATATCCAGTTGGGAACGGTACTTTGACTTCATACACACAAGGGCACTAAATCCAGCTTCACACAAATATGTGCTTCCAAAAGGAACCAACCATTTTAGAGCACACAGTGAGATCTCTGGGTTCTCATCTCTTGCTCCAAACCAGAATTCCTCCACTGCCACTCGCGAATGTAATCCCTGATGCGTTTTGTCATATGAAAGTTCAATCAGCTGTTCAACAGCGGTGGCAGGCAGGTCCACTGCGCCTGCATCACAGTGAAATAGGTCCCTCACCCAGTCAAACTTTGACATATCCACGTCTGAGAAATAAGTGGCGAAGTGCTCTTCTAGGCATTTCAGGTGGTCGCACATCTCCTTTGTGGAGTACTTATCGATGCTGTTGTCTTTTAAAAACTGACTCATCTGGGGGAAAGGGGTGAAGTTTGCCTTTGAAAGGCTTTCTCTCCAGTATGCGAGCTTCCCCCTGAATCCATCAATACGATCACTCATCTGCATGACATTTTTGTTTTTCCCCTGCATGCTTGTGTTAAGTTCGTTTAGTTTTCCAAAGATGTCTGTTACATATGCAAGGAGGCACATTTTCTGCTGGTCACACAGAAAGTCGACAGAATCAGTTTTTTCACATCCATGGAAAACGGCAACAGTTCGTCTCTCAGCTTGAAAAACCGCTCCAACACGTTACCTCTCGACAACCACCGTGCCTCTGTGTGAAACAGTAAATTTCAGAGCCCATGTCGGCGCATAGTTTTGCAAACAGACGTGCGCGCAGAGGATGTGGCTTGATGTAGTTCACCATGGTTACGACCTGCTGCAGTATGTCTGCGATGGGCGCACTCAGTTCTTTAGATGCCAGTTGTTCACGGTGAATCATGCAGTGATTCCATATTGCAGATGGGGCCCGCTGGGTGATAAGTGTCCGCAAACCACTTCGCCTTCCCGCCATTGACGGAGCCCCGTCTGTGCAGAATCCCACCATATGCTCCCAGGGAATTCAGTTTTTCTCCATATAATCGTGAAGGACATCGTACATTGCTTGGGCAGTCTCATGTTCAGTAAGAGGGAGGCAGTACAAAATATCCTTGTGAATTGCATTCTCCTTGGGCATTTTTTCCTTCTGTGCTCACATCCATTTGAAGAGCGTAAGCTGGGGAATTGCAAAGTTTTTCTGCCAGCGTACTCTCTTGGTCATCAGCGATTGCCTCAATCCTTCTTTTCACTGTGTTATCAGACAGTAGTATCGTCTTCAGTTTTTGAGCCTCTTCCTCCCCCACATCGTTTTTACCATTTCGATGGCAGCTGGCAATATTAATGTCTCAGCAATGGTATGCGGCTTCATAGCCCTAGCAATGAGATAGCTCACCTCAAAAGACGCTTTCAGTGCCCGCTCACTAACCGTCACAGCCTTTTTGAAGTACACTCGCTGCTTATTCAGTTCGGCATATTTCTTTTCGAAAAAAGATCTTCGTTTGCCGACATGTTCTTTGTGTGTTGTCTCAAAGTGTCTTTTAAGCTTGTTGGGTTTCATACTCTCGGCAGACAGGACGTTACCACACAGCAGACATTTCGGCTTCTCCTTGTTGCTTTCAATGACACTAGTAAATCCATACTGAAGGAAACTTTCAGCGTATTTTCTCTGTCTTTTTGGTGTCTGTTTCTCCGCTCCTCTTGGAACTGTCTTTACAGGGCCAGGTGGGCAAAGAAATCTTTCCATTTTGTTTTCTGTTTTCCCTACTGACTGCAAGTTTGTGTTTAGACAAGTTGAAGCGTGGGAATTCGTATGTGGTGTTTTGAATCATAATTTTAAAAAGAATAATAATAAAAAATATTTTTATCAGTCATTTTTTTAATCAATTACTACACATTTCAGATGACCCCATTTGAATTCCACGGGACCCCACGTGGGGTCGCAACCCCAAGGTTGAAAAACACTGGGTTAAGGCATCAAATCCATAACTAGTAAAATACACATGAAGGGCTGTTCTAAACAAAAATAGTCATGGTAAGTTAATAATTATTTTCTTTATTTTAGGGGGGGTTAGACAAGAGGGATATCAGACGGGGGGGGGGAATCAGGAGGGAGGACTAAGGTATAGTTTGAAAAGGTGTGTTTTTAGTCTGTGTCGAAATAAGGGGAAGGATTCTGCTGTCCTGACAGTGGTAGGCAAGTCATTTCACAACTGAGGAACCAGAATGGAAAACAGGCATGCAACTCGACCGCCAGGAACCACAAGGCGACCAGAGCTGGCAGACTGGAGTGGTCTTGCTGGGGAGCAGGGAGTGATTAAGGATTGTACACATAAAATACACATACCTTCTCTGAAAGCATACACCGCTCTGCAGAAGTATGGCAACACAAGATGAACAAACACACGCAGACCCACAGCACACCATATATTAACAAGGGGCTCCAACACAACATGAACTGGCTGGGGCTGCTTAATTATGGTGAAACTCACATAAAACCGTGACTTTTTATTTTTTAAACTCCGTGACACACACCATTCAACATTTCATAAGTAACCTGTTCAGTGAACATTTTCTTACTAGAACACTACGAAAAGATGGCAGACTCTGTCAAAAAAAGCACTGCAGATAACATGCAGATGAGGCAGACTGTACAGAATGCTGCATGTTCAGCTCTCTTTTCCATCAACACCAGGTAAATCATACTAGTCCGTCCAATCCTCACATTAATGAACAAACAAATTAAAAGTCTAACAGTGACAAACAAGCCCCGGTTAACCAATAACTTAAATAGAAAGGCACACAGCTGACCTTCATCAGTAATCAGACCACACGTGGCAGACAATTGGAATCAGTAGTGAGCATGAGGATATTGATTTCCTGATAGCTAAAGTGAACGAATGAACAAATTGGCAAAAATATGACAACGGTAGTGCCTGGAAATTACTCAGAAATGAGCCGAGAACTGTGACATTGACAGTGGTGTCATCATGAAAAAATTGGTAAAGAACTTAGCCAAATTGTATCACTTTCCATATTGTTCTATAATGAAGAGTGCTGAGTCAAAAATTAATTAATTAATTAATCAAAATTAATGTATAGCTAGTTGCCATATGAGGCTACTGTCAGTGCCAAACGGTAGTTTTCAGAAGTTTAGCATTAACTTTGAATATCTGTGGCATTGTGCTGTATTCCTAAGACGTGAGGTCTTAAAAACAACCTGTGAACGGTAATATAGCAACGTTACCCTTAAAATTCACGGTGCTGTTTTTCTGACAGGAAAAAGAACAAAAAAATTGCCATGGCAATTGCCAACTAGACATGGATCGACAATAGATGTAATCAATCATTGATTCACGATAGGATTGACTATTGTTTCATCCCTAGACCTTAATAAAGAATTAAAAGATCCTGACACACATAAAAGGAAACAAAAAACAAACTACTCTAATTCGGCAGAATAGTAAAAAACTGAATCAAATCAATATTTTTTGTTACCACCCTTCGCCGTTAAAACTGCATCACTTCTCTGAGATATAGAACTGCAGGACAGCGTTGGCTAAGACAATCAGCAGGGAAGTTATTCCAAGCTTGTAGGAGAACTTGCCACAGTTCTTCTGCAGACTTTGCTCCTTGCTTCTGATCTCAGACAGCCTTGAAAAAGTATTTAAATTTAAAAAGTATATAATAAAGTCTAGGGTACCTCAGACTTCTGCACAGTACTGTAAATATATTCACAGGAAATTGAAAAAAAGATATTTCCAAAAGATAAATAACATAACGTAACATAATGTGATGCCGAGAACAGGCCATTCAGCCTAGCAGTACTTGCCTTTTCCTACCCCTAAGTGTACATATTGCTTAGTTTGCCTAAAAGCTAAATAGTATCTCGCACCATATCAAGCTTGGTCTTGAAAGCCGCCAGTGTTTCTGCCCCCACTACATGTCCTGGCAAGCTATTCCACGCTGTATAACTAAAATACTTCCTAATATCTGTACGGAATTTCTCCTTTGCCAATTTCCATTCGTGCCCTCTCGTTCTGCTGACTGAACTCACCCAAGAATCACCTATAGTTCATTTTCTTAATCCCTTTAATGAATTTAAAAGCCTCAATCAATTCCCACCTAAGTCTCCTTTTTGTCCTCCTAATATTATGATTCAGGCTCAAAATCTATAAAACTCTTGGTGAGCAAGCTACAAAATCAACGAGTGGATAACATTATATACAAAATAAGGGATGCGGATTCTAAAACTATACAACATGAACAAGATGAGATACAAAAAAATGTTTTGTATAGACATCCGCACTTAGAGTGTGAGCAAGAAAGTGGCAAGTTCCTTAATTCTCTCAATCTACCTGTTCTATCAGAGGAACAAAATGAAATATTAACAACTGCAGTTACTGAGACAGAGCTAAACAGCACCCTCCCCAGACTTGAAGCGACCTGTCACTGTTGCACTCCCAAAGACTGAGGAGTGGAGAAAAAGTCGTGTTTTAAGAAAATACACAGGACACCGTGCTGCTTTAGTCAGGTAACTAACGTGTAACGTGAGGTACTAACTAACGAATGTTCAGTCACACTAAACATTCAAACTGTTTCCCAATAATCCATCCATTACATGTAAAATTACCAGAATTACACTGACAATACATAGGCTATCTTTTCTCTTCATAACGTGTGCTTAATACAATGATAGCAATGAACCGCGCTTTTCTCTGTGCTAGCATGAGAGTGTTCGTCGTAACTAGCAATACTTCTACACTTGAAACTAACCATTGCAATGAATGAAAACGTAACAACAAAATCTCTACCCTTTGGTCTTACAATCAAACGATAACATTTTCAAGATATGGGCAGAAAGCATACCTGAGTAGTGGAGAAAAAGTCGTGTTTTAAGAAAATACACAGGACACCGTGCTGCTTTAGTCAGGTCGGTAGCTGTAATAATGTAAACACGCAGCTACTTCCTGTATTAAGTTGCAGCACATTCTCCCTACAGGTATCACCCTCTAGTGGTCATAAACCCAAAATACATCCAAGATAGTGCAAAATCTCTGAGAGAAATTCCCCATTAAGTATTCATGTTTTCCCTTTTTCACAGAACGTACCTGGTATAATAAACTAATGTTATACTAGTAGTGCTACACTACGCCTCTCTCTCTCTGGCCTTTGAAACACCTCTTCCATCACATCATCGTCATTACTGTGGTCTGCTATTGAAGACTCCTCATCAGTTATCTCATGGTCTGAGCCTATTTCGTCTGCCAACCCTTCTGGCTCTGTCACGTTGTCATTCTGAGTTTCAGGCTCTATGTCCTCTGCTTCAAGTTCATCTGTCTCAGCATTTTCAGTATCAGGATCGCATGTTTCTACTTGAGACTGCTTGACTGGTGAATAATGAAGGCATAAGTAATCCTCTTCCTCATCATCATCTGAAACAACTGAATCCTCTTCCACTTCAATGGTACTGTCTCTTTTCTTTGCTTCCTTTGCTTTATCTTTGTTGTGCACTGGGATATCCATGGGTAAATGGTCACATGGCAGCAGTAGATTGCGGTGCAGGATCCTAGTTCTTCCCTTGCCCTGCTCTGGTTGCACTTCATAAATGGGGAGATCATCCTTGACTTGTCTTACAACAATGTGAATGGCCTCTTCCCAGTGATTCCGTAGCTTGCTAGTCCCTCCTCTTGGTGTTAAGTTCCTCACAAGGACGCAGTCACCGCTGTCCAATACTGTGCTTCTCAACTTCTTGTCATAAGTCCTCTTGCTCAGGCCTGCCGCTTTCTTTGCACCCTCCCTCGCAATTTCATACGCTTCTCTCATCTGCTCCTTCCATCTTTGTATGTATTCCTGGTGACTGGCAGTGCCTGTGTTCTCGGTCAAGTCAAAAAGGATATCAATAGGCAACCTTGGGTTCCGCCCATAAAGAAGGTAAAAAGGAGAAAAGCCTGTGACCTCACACCTTGTACAATTATATGCAAATGTCAGTTTATTCAGGGATTCCTTCCAATTTTCTTTGTTGGACAGTGTCTTTAGTATTTGAAGTAGTGTCCTGTTAAATCTTTCAACCTGACCATTCCCTTGAGGATGGTAGGGACTTGTTCGTGAGCTAACGATACCACAATTCCTCTTCAGTCTTGCTATGAGTTTGTTATCAAACTCACCTCCTTGGTCGTGGTGTATTCGTTTAGGAAATCCAAATCTAAGGGCATAGTCATTGAACAGCCGATCTGCTACAGTTTTGGCTGACTTTGACCTGGTGGCGTACAGTTGTACGAAGCGAGTGAAATGGTCAATAATCACTAATATATATTCATAGCCCCCTTTACATTTATCCAAGTGCAAAAAATCGATAGAGACAAGCTCAAATGGATGGGTTGTGACAATATTTGTGAGAGGGGCTCTTGTCTCTTTGCTAGGCTTCTTTTGCTTTAAGCAAGCACATGTTCTTGTAACATAATGTTCGAATCTCTCTACGCATTTGGGGCCAAAAGAAACGGTCTCTGATCAGTGATAATGTGCGATCCACCCCTTGGTGGCCCATTTTGTTATGCAATTCCTCCATTACACAGTTTTTGTGTTTGTCTGGTAAAACAAGTTGGGTTCTTGTTGCTGTCTTTCTTTTAAGCACACCAGTTTCATCAATGTGCAATTTCTCCCATTCACGAAGGAGACATTTACTGTACGCACTGAGAGACATGGCCAGTTGACCTGAAGGTTTCGCATTGGCCATCTTGTATCTTATCACTGGACCAATATGTGGGTCATCTAGCTGACTCTGTCTAATCTCTGCAACAGGGAGAGGGTTATACTTGTCATGCTCTGCTGGATTCTGAGCAATGGCAGCTACTGTCCACGGTGGAATCTGTTCTTGTTGTTCTACAGCCTGTATCATAGCAGCTACACAGTCAAATGACAATTCTTCTGTGTATTGTTCCATCATCTTCTCAATTTCTATGGGCATCCTAGAAAGGCTGTCTGCATCTATGTTCTCTTTGCCCGGTCTGTATCTAATTGTAAAATTGTAGTCAGCTAGTTCAGCTACCCACCTACAACCAGTTGCGTTAAGTTTTGCACTGGACATTACATATGTAAGAGGGTTATTATCACTGAATACGATGAAGGAAGGGGCATAGTACAAGTAGTCATGAAATTTCTCTGTCACTGACCACTTCAGGGCAAGAAACTCTAATTTCCCAGAATGAAGATGGTCATTTTTCTCAGAGGTGGTCAGTGTACGCGATCCATAAGCTATCACACGAAGCTTCCCTCCTTGTTTTTGGTACAACACTGCACCCAGTCCTCGTCCTGATGCATCTGTGTGAAGTATGAAAGGTTCTGAAAAATCTGGGAATCCAAGTACAGGTGGCTCAACCAGACAGTCAATCAGTTTCTCTAGTACTTCCTGGTGCTTGTCTTTCCACAGTATTGGCTGGTTTGAGGGAACACCTTTGTTCTTATTGTTCTGGGAAGTCTGATGTTTTTTTTTTTTCTTTTCATCTTTGGGTGCTGCCCCCTTCAACAGATCATAGAGTGGCCCGGCAATCCTAGAGAAATCCTTTATATATTGTCGATAATAACTGAGAAGTCCCAAGATGGTGCGCAACTGCCCAACAGTGCTCGGTTTCTTTTCTTTCAAGGCCCTCACTGCAATAGTGTCAGCTGGGTCCATTTTACTTCCCTCAGCAGAGACAATCCTACCCAGGTAACGGACTTCTCGCTTAAAGACCTCACATTTACTGGGTTTCAACTTGATGCCATATTGCCTTAGCTGCTGCAGTACTTTCCTCACATGTTCAACGTGGTTCGAAAAGGATTTGCTGTAGACATATCTCATCACGTAAGCCCTCCAAGCACTCCTCCATACATCTCTGAAAGGCAGCTGGGGCGTTCATTAATCCAAATGGGATTCTGATCCATTCATATAAACCCCATGGTGTCACGAATGCGGTTAAAGGTCTGCTCTCTTTCGCCATGAAGCCCTGGTGGTAGGCTTTACCCTGATCTAATAACGAGAACCATGAGTTACCACCGAGGCTATCAAGGATGTCTTGGACCCTTGGAATGGGCTGCCGATCGGGGTGGGTCTTCTTATTTAGTTCTCTGTAATCTATACAAAGACGTAGGCTACCGTCTTTTTTACGTACACAGACAACGGGTGATGCATAAGAAGACGTTGATTTCTCTATCCATCCCTGAGCAATGAGATCGTGCAGATAGTCTTTCATTTCCTGATACAATGGCTTTGGCACCGATAAGTATGATCGCACAACAGGAGTGGTATCTTGAAGAGATATTGTCATCTTAAGACTTTCTATACATCCAATGTCATCATCTGACTGTGAAAATGAGGCACTTTCTTCTCTTAACATCTTCTGGACAATTTCTCTCTTAGATTCATCAAGATGTGTTAAATCTACTGGGGGATCCCAGTTATCATCAACAGTCTGGTTGCTGCTGGACTGGACCTGATTCACTGATACAGGTGTGGAGTAACAGGACTGATCAGAAGTGGGGACTGGACAGACAGATTGCACCCCCTGGGCGATGCCAAGGACTGTTTTGCCTGGCAGTACTATGTCATGACCTGTGGGGTTCTGTGCTTCCAATACAATGTAAGGAGGGGCATCCAATTTTAGCTGCACTAATGTCTCCCTGAACTCCAAGCCCTCTGGCCACTGGGGGTCAACACTGGGTTCAAACAGTAAACAGGTGTCCTCCTTTGCTGGACTTGTTTCAACTCTACACTCAACTTGGACGGACGTGAGGCTTGGGATAATAACCTTTTCCCTCGGGGTCTTTACTCTATATTCTTGTGGGTGCTCAACTCTGACCAGCTCTATGAAAGCTTGAATTTGTGACATCCCAAGTTCAGGAAAGGCTGATTTAATTATCTCCCTCAGATCATTGTATGTACCATTTGGCAGCCCACTGTCACGGCTCTTCACAATATGTTCAATGGCATTATAACCAATAATGGGGTGGGACAAACATCCTCCTCTCATCACACGGGGATAATAAGGTTATTTACATCAGTTTTCTCATTCGAAAGTCCAAACATGATCTCTACCCAGCCAAGAAAGGGTATGCTATCTCCATTGGCGGCTACTATTCGGAGGGTGTCAGGGGCATCAATAAGCTCAGAGACAGATCTCAGTTTTACACTTTGGAGTACTTTGTTTTTCCAATTTTCATCTATGATGCAAACTTGGGAACCCGTATCCCATAGTGCTTTGGTTTTTTTACCATTCAAATAACAGTCTACGAGGCTCCCTACCTGCACATTGCTGGGCTTGTAATGATAACTGTAAAGCTATCTGTAGGGCTTCGATCTGTTTTTGAAGTTTTTCCTGCTCTGATAGCTGGGCTTCTGGGTTGTTTGGACATACCCTTGTCTTCCAGTTCCCCTATTTCATCTTTGTCAATGTGTTTTGTAATTTCTGAGACCAGAGATAAGCGACTTTTATCTGAAGCATTCTCTACAGTTACACCCAGAAAATCACATATGGTCAGAAGATTTTCAATAGTAAGTGTACAGAGTAACCCTGCTACTTCAAGCCTCACGTCCTCTAATGCATCCATGTTTGTTGAAAAGGGCGATCAGTGTCACAGTGAAGCAGAATGTGTACTTGGCTGGGCCGGACTTGCAGCTTTCCTGGTTAGCCTGGGTAACCTCAGATGGCGTACTTTCCTCCCTGCGACGTCACTGGACTGCTGTGTTTCACTGGTCTCCCGGGTAATGTGGTGAGGATGGGGTACTGCCTCGTGGAGTAGGACCGTCACCTCACGCATTAATCCCAGCGGTGCCTCCAAAATGTTGCACTCCCAAAGACTGAGGAGTGGAGAAAAAGTCGTGTTTTAAGAAAATACACAGGACACCGTGCTGCTTTAGTCAGGTCGGTAGCTGTAATAATGTAAACACGCAGCTATTCAAAAATAAATCACATTTGCTTTAGGTAAATGAAAATACATTTCTCTCCTTTTTTTAAGCAGTCCATTATTTCTCTGAATGCGAGAAATTCTGTATGAGTCCTCACCACGTGAATAAAGTCCATACATTTTCCGAAGTCCTTTTGTCAACTCATTATCAAACTCATTAACAGTACATTATAACAATTCAGAACAGGCATCACTTGATACCTAACAGATTTAATGCTGAATACATTTAACATATGTCACACTAAACATTCAAACTTTCCCAATAATCCATCATTACATGTAAAATTACCAGAATTACACTGACAATACATAGGCTATCTTTTCTCTTCATAACGTGTGCTTAATACAATGATAGCAATGAACCGCGCTTTTCTCTGTGCTAGCATGAGAGTGTTCGTCGTAACTAGCAATACTTCTACACTTGAAACTAACCATTGCAATGAATGAAAACGTAACAACAAAATCTCTACCTTTTGGTCTTACAATCAAACGATAACATTTTCAAGATATGGGCAGAAAGCATACCTGAGGAGTGGAGAAAAAGTGTTTTAAGAAAATACACAGGACACCGTGCTGCTTTAGTCAGGTCGGTAGCTGTAATAATGTAAACACGCAGCTACTTCCTGTATTAAGTTGCAGCACATTCTCCCTACAGGTATCGCCCTCTAGTGGTCATAAACCCAAAATACATCCAAGATAGTGCAAAATCTCTGAGAGAATTTCCCCATTAAGTATTAATGTTTTCCCTTTTTCACAGAACGTACCTGGTATAATAAACTCATGTTATACTAGTAGTGCTACACTCATCATTACCACATCACCTGGCCCGGATGGCTTTCCCTCGGAGTGGTATAAGGCTTTTTGATTTGAGTTAATACCAAGCCTTCTACGGGCCTGCAGTATAACCTTAACAGATGCTAAAATACCTCCATCATGGAGTGGGGCAGGGATCTCGGTTATCCTTAAGGAGATAAAGACAAATTAG